>NC_090815.1:74479662-74792162 GCF_000390325.3 Nicotiana tomentosiformis
CTAGATAGAAAGTCGAAACTCAATATGGAAGTTCCCAAAACCAGGGTGTTACTGAGTACATGAGCGTCTATACAACACAAGTCTGAAAATACTGTCTATGAAAAAATGAAACTAAATACATAAAGTTGAAAGATAGGGAGGGAGAGTCAAGGTCTGCAAACGTCGGGCAGCTACCTCGAAATCTCCGAATGATCAAGCTGCTCAGATAATCAGCACCCACTGTGTCCGGAAACACCTAGATCTGCACACGATGTGTAGGGTGTAGCATGAGTACAACCAACTCAGTAAGTAACAAGACTAACTATTGGACTGAAAGTAGTGACGAGCTTCAAGGAAACAGTTCAATTACAGAAAATACAATACAGGAAAATAGACATGCATTCATGTTCGACATTTGAGGCCAAACAGTTAATTCATGTCAAGTTCAATTGAAACAGGATATAGTATCTCTCAGAAACTACATGACAGTGATATATGCCAGCTGAAGTACACAGTAATGAAATCAAGTGCATGTTCTCAGTGTAACAGTCACTCAGTACTCCCATCCACTCCAACCTCTCAGTCACTCATTCCTCACAGTCACTTGGCACTCGCGCTCGGCACTCGCACTTAGTAGGTACCTGCGCTCACTGTAGGTGTGCAGACTTCGGAAGGGCTCCTTCAGCCCAAGCGCTAAAATAAGCCAATCGTGGCATAGATTAATAAAACATGCCGCTGCGTGTAGCCTGATCCCAATATATATCCACACCATCATGCCCTTGGTCTCGCTCAGTCATCAATCTCTCCAATCTCTCGGGCTGTCAATAATCATGATAATTAGCCCAAACAGTGATGATATAATGTATTAATAAAGAACAACAGAGACTGAGATATAATATGCAAGTAAAAACTATGACTGAGTACATAGTGGCAATTTAACAGATTATTCAACATGTAACACGACCTCTAGGGGTCCCTTCAGTATCAACACATAGCCTAAGCATGATTTCTAACATGATTTAAAGTTTAATTTCTATAACACATGGAGAATATACGGATAACAACAGATTATTCAACTATAAAGTTCCATGGAATTGACCGAGTCACAATTACTATGGTGCACGCCCACACGCCCGTCACCTAGTATGTGTGTCACCTCAACACCAACACATGACATAAAATTCGGGGTTTCATACCCTCAGAACCAAGTTTAGAACTATTACTTACCTTAAACCATGCAAGTCCCTACTCCAACACGACCTTGCCTCGCGAATCAGCCTCCAAATGCCTCGAATCTAGCCACAAACAGTTCGATACAATCAACACGGGCTAAAGGAATCAATTCAATAAGAAAATACTAAGTTATTAATCAAAAGTCAAAAAGTCAACTCAAAAGTCGATCCCGGGCTCACGTCTCGGAATTAGGTAAAAGTCACAAAATCCGAACACCCACTCAACCACGAGTGCACCCATACCAAATTTACTCAAATCCGATACCAAAATCTCGAACAAATCCTCAAAATTCGGCCTAAGAACTTTCCTCCAATCCCATTTTCCCCCAATTTTCCACCCTAGATCACTAATTAAACGATGAAATCAAAGACATAAACATGGAATTTACCCAAAAATAAGTAAGAATCACTTACCCCAATCGCCCACTTGAAAATCTCTCCAAGAATCACCTCCCACCGAGCTCCCAAAATCAAATTGTGAAACTGAGCTTATATATTTAAGTCTCTGTCCAGATATCCTTCATCGCGATCGCGGCAAAACCCTCGCGATCGCAAAGCACAACAAATGATGACCTACTAAATAACCTTAGGCAAACGCGGAGACCTCCACGCGAACGCGAACCACTGCTTCCTCAGACCTACGCGATCGCGTCCACCCTCACGCGATCGCGAAGCACAAACGCGTGTGAACCAGCTGCCTTCTCTCCTCTTCGCGAATGCGGCTATGCCCACGCGTTCGCGATGCTCTGCATGGCCAACCTCCGCGATCGCGTGCCTCATTTCACTAATGCATAGAGTAAATGTCACCACTGCCCCAAATAAGCCTACGCGATTGCGGACCTATACACGCGATCACGTTTAAGGAAACCAGACACAGACACGAGAAAACCTTCAGCCATAACACCAAGTCCAAAATTGATCCGTTAACCGTCCGAAACTCACCCGAGGTCCCCGGGACCTCAACCAGACATACCATTAAGTCCCAAAACATCATACAAACTTAGTCAAGCCTTCAAATCACATCAAACAATGCTAAAACCATGAATCGCGCATCGATTCAAGCCTAATGAACTTTTAAACTTCTAACTTCTACATTCGATGCCGAAACCTATCAAATCACGTCCGATTGACCCCAAATTTTGCACACAAGTTACAAATAACACAACAGACCTACTCAAACTCTCAGAACCCCAATCCGAGCATGGTAATCCCAAAGTCAACTCTCGGCCAAACTTCCAAATTTTTAACTTTCGCCATTTCAAGCCTAATTCAACTACGGACCTCCAAATCACAATCCGGAAACACTCCTAAGTCCAAAGTCACCTAACGGAGCTAAAGGAACCATCAAAACTCCACTCCATAATATTTTACACATAAGTCAATATTCGGTATACCTTTTTCAACTTAAGCTATCAACCTTGAGACTAAGTGTCTTATCTCATTCTGAAACCTCTCCGGATCCGAACCAACTACTACGGTAAGTCACATAACAACAATTAAACAGGGAATGAATTGTAAATGGGGGAACGGGGCTACAACTCTCAAAACGACAGGCCAGGTCGTTACATCCTCCCCCTCTTAAACAAACGTTCGTCCTCGAATGGGTCTAGAAACGTACCTGGAGTCTCAAATAGGTGTGGATATCTGCTCCGCATCTCCCACTCAGTCTCCCAAGTAGCCTCCTCAACTGGCTGATCTCTCCACTGCACTTTCACTGAAGCTATGTCCTTTGACCTCAACTTTCGAACCTGCCGATCCAAAATGGCCACCGGCTTCACATCATAAGTCAAATCATCATCCAACTGAACCGTGCTGAAATCAAAAACATGAGACGGATCGACGACATACTTCCGGAGCATACAAACATGAAATACTGGATGCACACTCTACAAACTAAAGGCAAGCTTGTAAGCCACCTTTCCAATCCTCTGATGTACCTCAAAAGGCCAAATATACCGAGGGGTCAACTTGCCCTTCTTCCCGAACCTCATAACACCCTTCATGGGTGAAACCTTAAGCAGTACCTTCTCCCCAATCATAAAAGCAACATCACAAACCTTCCTATCGGTGTAACTCTTCTCTCTAGACTGTACCATGCGAAATCAATCCTGAATCAATTTAGCCTTGTTCAAAGCATCCTGAACCAAGTCAGTACCCAATAGTCTAGCCTCACCCGGCTCAAATCAACCCACCGGAGATCGACACAGTCTCCCATACAAAGCTTCATATGGATCCATCTGAATGCTCGACTGGTAGTTGTTGTTGTAGGCAAACTCCACGAGTGGCAGAAACTGATCCCAAGAACCCCCAAAATTAATGACACAAGCGCGTAGCATGTCCTCCAATATATGAATAGTGCGCTCTGACTGTCCATCCGTCTGGGGTGAAATGTTTTGCTCAACTCAACTTGGGTCCCCAACTCTCATTGTACTGCTCTCCAAAACTGCGATGTAAACTGCGTGCTCCAATCTGAAATGATGGACACTGGCACACTGTGAAGGCGAATAATCTCGCGGATGTAAATCTCAGCCAACCGCTCTAATGAATAAGTAGTACCAACTGGAATGAAGTACGCAGACTTGGTCAGCCGGTCCACAATCACCCAAATAACATCGAACTTCCTCGAAGTCCGTGGGAGCCCAACTAAAAAATCCATGGTGATACGCTCCCATTTCCACTCCGGAATCTCAAGCCTCTGAGGCAATCCACCTGGTCTCTGATGCTTATATTTTACCTGCTGACAGTTAAGGCACCGAGCTACAAACCCCACTATATCCTTCTTTATTCTCCTCCACCAATAGTGTTGCCTCAAGCCCTGGTATATCTTCGCGGCACCCGGATGAATGGAATACCGCGAACTATGGGCCTCCTCAAGAATCAACTCACGTAGCCCATCTACATTGGGCATACAAATCTGACCCTGTATCCTCAACACCCCATCATCCCCGATTGTAACATCCTTGACATCACCGTGCTGAACCATGTCCTTAAGGACAAGCAAATAAGGATCATCATACTGGAGCTCTCTGATGCGATCATATAAGAAAGCCCGAGAAACCACATAAGCTAGAATCCGACTAGGCTCCGAAACATCTAATCTCATGAACTGACTGTCCAAGTTCTGAACCTCAACTACAAGCAGTTTCTCACCAACAAGAATGAATGCAAGGCTACCCATACTCACCGCCTTTCTACTCAAGGCATCGGCCACCACATTGGCCATCCCGGGATGAAATAGAATGGTGATATCATAGTCCTTTAGCAACTCCAGCCATATCTGTTGCCTCAAGTTTAGATCCTTTTTTTGAACAAGTGTTGGAGACTCCGATGATCCGTAAATACCTCACAAGACACACTGTAGAGATAATGCCTCCATATTTTCAATGCATGAACGATGGCAGCCAACTCCAAATCGTGGACGGGGTAGTTCTTCTCATGAGGCTTCAGCTGACGCAAAACATAAGCAATCACTCTACCCTCCTGCATCAAGACACACCCAATGTCAATCCGAGAAGCATCACAATACACTGTATAAGAGCCTGAAGCTGAAGGCAAAACTAGAACTGGAGTTGTGGTCAAGGCAGTCTTAAGTTTTTGGAAACTCTCTTCACACTCGTCCAACCACCTGAAAGTAGCGCCCTTCTGGGTCAATTTGGTCAAAGGCGATGATATAGACGAGAAACCCTCCACGAAGCGACAATAATAACCGGCCAAGCCGAGAAAGCTCCGAATTTCCATAGCCGAGGACGACATGGGCCAACTCTGAACCACTTCTATCTTCTTTGGATCCACCTGAATCCCTTCACTGGACACCTCGTGCCCCAAGAACGCCACCGAACTAAGCCAAAACTCACACTTGGAGAACTTGGCATAAAACTTCTCCTCCCTCAACCGCTGCAACACAATCCTCAAATGTTGGGCATGCTCCTCCTGATTACGAGAGTACACCAGGATATCATCAATGAATACTATGACAAACAAGTCGAGATAAGACTAAAATACACTGTTCATCAGATGCATGAATACTGCTGGGGCGTTGGTCAGCCCAAAACACATCAAAAGGAACTCATAATGACCATAACAGGTCCTGAATATTGTCTTTAGAGAATCCGAGTCCCGAATCTTCAACTGGTGATACCCAGACCTCAAATCAATCTTAGAGGACACCCTCGCTCCCTGAAGCTGGTCAAATAGATCATCAATACGCGGCAAAGGTTACTTGTTCTTGATTGTAACTTTGTTCAACTGCCTATAGTCGATGTACATCCGCATAGTACTATCATTCTTCTTCACAAACAGAACCGGTGCACCTCAAGGCGACACACTAGGCCTAATAAACCCCTTTATCAAGAAGTTCCTGAAGCTACTCTTTCATTTCCTTCAACTTAGCCGGTGCCATACGATACGGAGGAATAGAAATGGGCTGAGTGCCCGACACCAAGTCAATATCCATGTCGGGCGGCATGCCCGACAAATCTGCAGGAAACACATCTGGAAAGTCTCACACCACCGGAATAGAATCAATAGTAGGAGTATCAGCACCACCATCCCTCACAAAGGCCAAATAAGATAAACAACCCTTCCCAACCATCCGTTGGGCCTTCAAATATGAAATCACTCTACTAGAACATAATCTAGAAAACCTCTCCGCTCGATCCTTGGAAACTCTCGCATCGCCAACATCACGGTCTTAGCGTGATAATCCAGCATAGAATGACATGGAGACAACCAATCCATACCCAATATCACATCGAAATCAACCATACTAAGCAATAAGAGATCAACTCTAGTCTCCAATCCCCCAATAGTCACTACACATGACCGATATACACAGTTCACAACAATAGTATTGCCCACTGGCATAGATACATGAAAATATAAGACTAAGGACTCACGGGGCATATCTAGATAACGAGCAAACTACGATGATACATACGAATAAGTGGAACCAGGGTCAAATAATAAAGAAGCATCCCTGTGGCAAACTGAGACAATACCTGTGATAACTGCATCTGAAGAAACAACATCTGACCTGGTAGGAATAACATAGAATCAGGCCTGACCGCCACTTGGTCGGCCTCACCCTCTAGGGAGACCTATAGCGGCCTAGGCCCCACCCCGAACTAGCTGGGCTGGTGGCAAAGTAATTGGTGCTGAAGTCGCAGCCTGACTCCTCTTCTGAACTGGACCACCCGAGCGACGGGGACACTGTCTCCACATATTCCCAAACTCCCCACACTCGAAGAAACTCCCGGGTAATGGTGGTGGTGACTGAATTAGGCCCCGAGTACTAGAGTAACTACTCGAAGTGCCTGGCATAGATGAAACCTGAACTGATGGAGCACAGGATGAACTCTGAGATGGAAGGGCACTGAGAGATGACTGACACTGATGAGCACTGTATGAACAATGGTTGTATGATGCACCACAATGAACTAGATGAGCTATCTGGGTGTGTCTATAAGGACGACCCCTGCTGTGTTAGAACTTATCCCCAGAAGGAACACCGCTAAAACCACCCGATCCATGAGGTCTCTTGGCCTCCCTCTCCTCATGCTCCAAACTACAAACCATCTCTAGTCGCGGAGCAATATCAACCACCACGTTGAATCGAGCACCAGATACACTCTCCTAAGTCATAGCAAAATGCAACTGATAAGTGATTCCATCAATGAACCTCTTAATCCTATCCCTCTTAGTGGGAACCAACCAAACTGCGTAACGAGCCAACTCTGAAAATTGCATCTCATACTAGGTCACAGACAGGCTATCCTGACATAGCTGCTCGAATTGCCTGTGTAGCTCCTTCCTACGGGTCGGTGGCACAAATTTCTCCAAGAAGAGAACGGAGAACTCATTGCATGAAAGTGGTGTAGCACCGACTAGCCTGCTCCTCTCATATGCCTCCCACAATCTGAAGGCAGCCACAGTAAACTGAAAAGTAGTGAAGGAGACCCCACTAGTCACCAGAATACCTACGGTACGAAGAGTCCGATGATACCTATCCAACAAGTCCTGAGCATCATCTGACTTAGCCCTACTGAATGATGGAGGCTGGAGTCTCCCAAACCTCTCAAGTCTTTTCTGCTCATCCTCACTCATAACGGGACCCACCTGAGCCTGAGAAACTGCAACTGGCTGGGCTGGCAATACCCACAGTGTCTGAAGTCCCTGTATCACCTGCTCTGGAGTACGGTCGGCGGGAGTTTAAGTACCTCCCCCTGCCTGAGAAGTGGTTGGCACGGTCTGAACAGAAACTGCCTGATCAAGGCTAGTGCACGCCATCAAAATCTCAGCCAAAACCTCCTGAAATCCTGGAATCACAATGGGCGCAGCTGGTGCCTGAGCCGGCCCCACTGGCTCATCCACCTCTAGAACCAGCTCCTGAGCTAGAGCAACCGGTGGATTTGCAGGTGCTGCTCTAGCTGTTGTGCGAACTGCACCTCTACCACTACTGCGGCCCCTACCGTGACCTCGACCTCTCGTGGCCCTAGTTGGTGGTACTGGTGGTTGTCTGTCCTATCTGGTGGCACGTGTCCTCACCATCTGTAAGAGAATAGAATAAAAAAAGTTTGTTCTCGGAATCAACAAATCTGCACGACAAGAATAAAAGAATGTAAAGTTTCCTAAGGGTTTGGCAGCCTCTCGAAGATAAGTGCAGACATCTCCGTACCGATCCGCAAGACTCTACTAAACCTTCTCATGACTCGTGACACCTATGTAACCTACGCTTTGATACCAACTTTTCACGACCCAAAACTTAGCATGTCGTGATGGCACCTAACGTGGTACTAGGCAAGCTGACACCTCAAGACATTTCCAATACTTTTAAGTGAAAAATGAAATAACATATGTTTAAGTAATTAAAGCTCTCATAAACTTGATAGAAAGTCAAAACTCAATACGGAAGTTCCCAAAACCAGGGTATCCTTGAGTACATGAGCGTTTATATAGCACAAGTCTAAAAATATTGTCTATGAAAAACTGGAACTAAATACATAAAGTTGAAAGATAGGGAGGGAGAGTCAAGGTCTGCAAACGCTCGGCAGCTACCTAAGAATCTTCGAATGATCAAGCTACTAAGATAATCAGCACCCACCGTGTCCGGAAATATCAGGATCTGCACACGAAGTGCAGGGTGTAGCGTGAGTACAACCAACTCAGTAAGAAACATGACTAACTATTGGACTGAAAGTAGTGACGAGCTTCAAGGAGACAATTCAATTACAAAAAATACAATACAGGAAAATAGGCATGCTTTCAAGTTCGACATTTGAGGCCAAACAGTTAATTCATGTCAAGTTCAATTGAAACAGGTTATAGTATCTATCAGAAACTACATGACAGTGATATATGCCAGCTGAAGTACACAGTAATGAAATCAAGTGCATGTTCTCAGCGTAACAGTCGCTCAATCCTCCCATCCACTCCAACCTCTCAGTCACTCATTCCTCACAGTCACTCGGCATTCGCACTCAGTAGGTACCTTCCCTCAATGTAGGTGTGCAGACTTCGGAGGGGCTCCTTCAGCCCAAGCGCTATAATAAACCAATCGGGACATAGATCAATAAAACATGTTGTGGCGTGCAGCCAGATCCCAATAAATATCAACACCATCAGGCCCTCAGCCTCACTCAGTCATCAATCTCTCCAGTCTTTCGGGCTCTCAATAATCATGATAATCAGCCCAAAGAGCGATGATATAATGTATCAATAAAGAACAACATATACTGAGATATAATATACGAGTAAAAATTGTGACTGAGTACATAGTGGCAATTTAACAGACAATTCAACATGTAACACGACATCTGGGGGTCCCTACAGTATCAACACATAGCCTAAGCATGATTTCTAACATGATTTGCAATTTAATTTCTATAACACATAGAGAATATACAGATAACAACAAATTATTCAACTATAAAGTTCCATGGAATTGACCGAGTCACAATTACTATGGTGCACGCCCACACGCCCGTCACCTAGCATGTGCGTCACCTCAACACCAATCACATGACACAAAATTCGGGATTTTATACCCTTAGAACCTAGTTTAGATATGTTACTTACCTCAAACTGTGCAAATCCCTACTCCAACACGCCCTTGCCTCTCGAATTGGCCTCCAAATGCCTCGAATCTAGCCACAACCAGTTCGATACAATCAACACGGGCTAACAGAATCAATTCCATAAGAAAATACTAAGTTATTAATTAAAAGTCAAAAGTCAACTCAGAAGTTGGCCCCCAGGCCCACGTCTCAGAATCGGGTAAAAGTCACAAAATCCAAATACCCACTGAACCACGAGTCCACCCATACCAAAATTACTCAAATCCGATATCAAAATCTCTATCAAATCCTCAAAATTCGGCCTAAGAACTTTCCTCCATTTCCCCCCAATTTTCCACCCTTGATCACTAATTAAACGATGAAATCAAAGACATAAACATGGAATTTACCCAAAAATAAGTAAGAATCACTTACCCCAATCACCCACTTGAAAATCTCTCCAAGAATTGCCTCCCACCGAGCTCGCAAAATCAAATTGTGAAGCTGAGCTCAAACCCTCGTTTTAAAATATTACTTCTCTGTCCAGATATCCTCCATCGCGATCGCGAAGCACAACAAATACTGCCCTACTAAATAACCTTAGGTGAACTCGGAGACCTCCACACGAACGTGAAGCACTGCTTCCTCAGACCTACGCGATCGAGTCCACCCTCACGCGATCAGGAAGCACAAACGCGTGTGAACCAACTGCCTCATCTCCTCTTCGCGAACGCAGCTATGCTCACGCGTTCGCGATGCTCTACTTGGCCAACCTACACTATCGCGTACCCCATTTCGTGAACGCATAGAGTAAATGTCACCACTGCCCCAAATAAGACTACACGATAGCGGACCTGTCCACGCGATCGCGTATAAGAAAACAAGACACAAGCACTAGAAAAACTTTAGCCATAACACCAAGTCCAAAATTGATCTGTTAACCATTCGAAACTCACCCGACACCCCCGGGACCTCAACCAAACATACCATCAAGACCCAAAACATCATACGAACTTAGTCGAGCCTTCAAACCATGTCAAACAACTCTAAAACCACGAATCGTGTATCGATTCAAGCCTAATGAACTTTTAAACTTTTAACTTCTACATTCGATGCCGAAACCTATCAAATCACGTCTGATTGACCCCAAATTTTGCACAAAGTCACAAATGACACAACGGACCTACTCAAATTCCCGGGACCCCAATTCGAGCCCGGTAACCACAAAGTGAACTCTCGGTCAAACTTTTAAATTTCCAACTTTCGCCATTTTAAGCCTAATTCAACTACGGACCTCCAAATCACAATCCGGACACACGCCTAAGTCCAAAATCACCCAACAGAGCTAACGAAACCATCAAAACTCCATTCCGGAGTCATTTACACATAAGTCAACATCCGGTCAACCTTTTTAACTTAATCTTTTAACGTGGAGACTAAGTATCTTATCTCATTCTGAAATCTCTCCGGACCCGAACCAACTACCTCGGTAAGTCACATAACAACAAGTAAGCAGGGAATGAATAGTAAATGAGGGAATGAGGCTACAACTCTCAAAATGACTGGTCGGGTCGTTATAATACCCAAGAAAATGATGCCGAAACAACAAATAAGAGCGCGACACAACCCAAACACATCTGAAACCCAAACCCAATACGAACCTATTCGAAGGCTCAAAACCCCAAATGGACATCGATAACACCAAAGTCCACTTCAAACCAAACTTAAGAAATTCTAAAACTTTCGAATTGCCAACTTTCCACAATAAGCGCTGAAATGCTCCCGGACCACCCGATATTCAACCCGAACATATGCCCAAGTCCGCAATCATTATATGAATCTATTGGATCCTTCAAATACTGATTCTGATGTCATTTACTCAAAAGTCAAACTTTGGTAAATTCTTCCAACTTAAAGCTTCCGAATTGAGAATTTTCCATCCGAATCAACTCAGAACCTCCCGAAATTCATTTCCAACCACACGTACAAGTCATAAAACATGAAGTGAATCTACTCAAGGTATCACATCGCCGAACGACCTGCTAGAGCTTAAAACAACCAGTCAGGTCGTTACATATTGAGAATAATTTACATTTACCCTCTGTTATACTTTAAATTTACCCTTATTGTTTAGCAAAGTAATTAAAATTACCTCTATTTTTAACTCAAGTCTATTGTGGCAAGGTTGGTGTCACGACCCAAATACCTAATTAGTCGTGATGGCGCCTATCGTGGATCTAGGCAAGCCGGCGTTCTCAATATGCTTTCAATATATAACAAAAGTGAGCTAAAGCAATTAAACTAACTGAAGGTTTACATAATAACGGGGTAAAAACCCAAAACACAAGTGCGGAATGATAGCCCGACATCGGGGTGTCACTAAGTCATGAGCATCTAACAACCAATCTAAAAACAGAGTCTACTACAGTCTATGCCAAATGCCAATACAAGAGAGAAAGGATAATAAGAAAGGAGAAACAAGGACTGCGGATGCCTGTAGCTACCTCGAAAGTCTCCGATAATCAGCCCGCGCACGAACTCAGCGACCACCAGAACCGTATACACCTGAATCTGCACATGAAGTACAAATCCGGTGGTATAAGTCAAATCAGTTTGAGCTCAAGTAAAACAGATATAAATCTTGCAAAAATTTCACAACAACAACAGATAACAACTAAGGGCAACAATAAATAAAACCAAGTGCAACCTCTCAAGGCAGCAGTCACTCGACTCATCTCAACAGCTCATACTCTCGGCTCTCAGCCCTCAATACACACTATCAATAGGTACTTGCGCTAACTGGGGGTGTACAGACTCCAGAGGGGCTCCTTCAGCCCAAGCGCTATATTGCTGCGGCACGCAGCCAGATCCAATATTATTGAAGCATGCAACCCGATCCAATGTTGTTGCGGCGTGCAACCCGATCCAATATTGTTGCGACGTGAAACCCGATCCAATAATATATATATATATATATATATATATATATATATATATATATATATATATATATATATATATATATATATATATATATATACACAGCCCGAAGGCTTGTTGTGCCGTGCGACCAAATCCATATACCTCACAGCTCGCAACTCGGCACTTAGGCCCTATCTCAGTCAGTAACCTCTCCAGCCCCTCAGGCTCACAAAATATCATAACAATTAGCCCAAACAGAGAATACAACAAGTATCAATAAGAAATTAGAGGGAATGAAGATATAACACACAAGTAAGACTGTGACTGACTACAAGACAACAATTAGCAAGTATACGACCGTTGCAGGTCCCAACAGTGATATCATATGGCCTAAGCATGGTTTCTCACATGAAAGGCAGTCAATTGCTCAAAGACAAGGAAACACAAGTAATAACAATGGCTATTCGACTTTACAGTCTCACAGGACGGATCAAGTCACAATCCCTCACGGTGCACGCTCACACGCCCGTCACCTAGCATGTACTTACCTCAACCGCGCAGAAATCATACTCTGAAATGCCTTTGCCTCTCGAATCGGCCTCCAAATGCCCCGAATCTAGCCACAACCAGTACGAGATAATCAATATTGGCTAAAAGGATCAATTCCATAAGAAAACTACTAAAATATAGTCCAAAATCCAAAATCGGCTCAATCAGGCCCCCAGGCCCACGTCTCGAAACCCGACGAAAGTCACAAGACCCGAAAGCCCATTCACTCATGAGTCTAACCATACCAAATTTATCAAAATTCGACCTCAATTGCCCCTCCAAAACCCCAAAATTCACTCTCCAATTAGCAAGCCCTAATCTCCCAAATCTCACCTCAAACACTCATCAACTAGGTGTAAAATCAGTGGGAAAACACCATTATTGAAGATAAATAGGCACAAGGAACTTACCTAAATGATTACTCCGAAATCTCTCTCAAAATCCCCAAATTCCGAGCTAACAAATGATGAAAATGGTGAAAAATCTCGAAGTGTTCTATTTATAGGTTCAGCCCAGAATTCTCGCACCTGCGGCTCCATTTCCGCATCTGCGGGCAGAGCCCTCCTCCTGCGGAAAAATCCCTAAAACTGTATCCCCTCATGCGATCAAGTGACCGCATCTGCGCTCTTCGCGGGTGCGGGACCTACATCGCACCTACGGTCCAAACGCGCACCTGCGCCCCTAAATCCGCTTCTGTGACCATCGCAGGTGCGGGAATTCCATCGCACCTGTGTCCTCTGCCCAGATCCTCCTTAGCCGCATCTGTGGCTCCTCCTTCACTTCTGCGAGCTCACACCTGCGGTTCCCACTCCGCAGGTGCGGTTACACCAGTAGCAGCAGCTTCAGCTGCAATACCTCAACTTTCATCAAGCCGTTAACCATCCAAAATCACCCCGAGGCCTCCGGGACCTCAACCAATCATACCAACAAGTCATATAACCCCATGCGAACTTAGTCGAATCTTTGAATCACTCAAGACAATATCAAAACACCAATTACACACAAATTCAGGCCTAATGAACTTCTAAACTTTTAAATTCCAGAAACGACGCCGAAACCTACCAAACCACGTCCGATTGATCTCAAATTTTACACACAAGTCAAAAATGACACCACAAACCTATTCCAACTTCCGGAAATCCAATCTGACCCCGATATCAAAATTTCCATTGCTAGCCAAAATAGTCAAAATTCCAACTTTCGCCAATTTAAGCCTAATTCTACTACGGGCCTCCAATTTCAGACGCGCTCCTAAGTCCAAAATCACCTAACGGAACCATAAAAATTCAAATCCGAGGTCGTTTTCCCACAAGTAAGCTTCCAATTGAGAGACTAAGTGTCTCAATTCACTCTAAAACCACTCCAGACCCGAACCAACCAACCCGGTAAGATATAATACAGCTATAAAGCACAAAAGAAGCAAAAATGGAGGAAATATGGCTATAACTCTCGAAATGACTGGTCAGGTCGTCACATCCTCCCCCTCTTAAACAAACGTTCATCCTCGAACGGGTCTAGCAACATACCTAGAGTCTCAAATAGGTGTGGATATCTGCTCCGCATCTCCCGCTCGGTCTCCCAAGTGACCTCCTCCACATGATGACCTCTCCACTGCACCTTCACTGAAGCTATATCCTTTGACCTCAACTTCCAAACCTGCCGCTCCAAAATGGCCACCGGCTCCATATCATAAGTCATATCACCATCCAACTGAACCGTGCTGAAATTCAAAATATGGGACGGATCACCGATATACTTTCGGAGCATAGAAACATGAAATACTGGATCCACACTCAACAAGCTAGGTGGCAAGGCAAGCTTGTAAGCCATCTCCCCGATCCTCTGAAGTACCTAAAAAGGCCCAATGAACCAAGGGCTCAACTTGCCCCTCTTCCTAAACCTCATAACACCCTTCATGGGTGATACCTTTAGCAGAACTTTCTCCCCGACCATGAAAGACACATCACAGACCTTCCTGTCAGCATAGATCTTCTGCCTAGACTGCGCCGTACGAAGCCGCTCCTGAATCAATTTCACCTTGTCTTATGCATCCTGGACCAAGTCTGTACCCAAGAACCTAGCCTCACCCGACACAAACCATCCTACCAGAGATCTACACCGCCTCCTATATAAAGCCTCGTACGGAGCCATCTGAATGCTCGACTGATAACTATTGTTATATGCAAACTCTGCGAGCAGCAGAAACTGGTCCCATGAACAATCAAATTGAATGACACAATTGCATAACATGTCCTCCAATATCTGGATAGTGTGCTCGGACTGTCCGTCCATTTGAGGGTGAAAGGTTGTGCTCAACTCAACCTGAGTACCCAACTCTCGCTGCACAGCCCTCCAAAACTGCAATGTAAACTGTGCGCCTCTATCTAAAATGATGGAAACTGGGACACCATGAAGGCGAACAATCTCTCAGATGTAAATCTCAACCAACCGCTCTGAAGAATAAGTAGTACCAACTGGAATGAAGTGCGTGGGCTTGGTCAGCCGATCCACAATCACCCAAATATCATCAAATTTCCTCGAAGTCCGTGGGAGCCCAACTACGAAATCCATGGTGATCTGCTCCTACTATCACTCTGGGATCTCTAACCTCTGAAGCAAGCCACCCGGTCCCTGATGCTCATACTTAACCTGCTGACAGTTGAGACACCGACCCACAAATCAAACTATATCCTTCTTCATCCTCCTCCACCAATAGTGCTGTCTCAAATCCTGGTACATCTTCGCGGCACCCAGATGAATGGAATACCGCGAGCTGTGGGCCTCCTCAAAAATAAACTCCCGAAGCCCATCCACATTGGGCACACATATCCGGCCCTGCATCCTCAACATGCCATCATCACCAATAGTCATATCTTTAGAATTACCTCACTGAACCCTGTCCTAGAGGACGAGCAGATGGGGTCATCATACTAACGCTCCCTGATACGATCGAAGAGAAGACCTAGAGACCACACAAGCTAATACCCGATTCTGTAATGACCCGATCGGTCATTTTGCTTTTAGAATCCCGTTCCCCTAAATAAGACTTCTTGTACATGTTTTTGTTGTTTTATGACTTGCAGGAATGGTTAGTTCGGGATTTGGAAGGGTTCAGGTTGAAATCGGAACACTTGGTTCCTTAAGGTTGTCTTAAAAGGCTAAGTTTGACTTCGATCAACATTTTAACTAGACGAGCTCAGAATCCGAATTTGACGATTCCAAAATGTTCATATGATAATTTCGGACTTGGGCGTATGTTCGGATTGGGTTTTGGATGATCCGGGAGCATTTTGGCGCCTAATAGTGAAAGTTGGTTCTTGAAGGTTTTAGAAGTTCTTTAAAATTGGTTGGGATTGGGTTTTGGTGATATCGAGGTCCAAATGGAATTCTGAGACCAGAAATAGTTTCGTAATATCATTTAAGACTTGCACGTAAAATTTGGTGTCATTATGAGTAGTTTAAGTACATTTCGGTGCATTAGAAGTAAATTGAAGAACTTGAAGTTCTTAAGTTTGATTCAATTGGTTTTGGGATGTGATTCTTAGTTTTAATGTTGTTTCGAGCATTTTGAGAGTTCGAGCGAGTCCGTTTTATGATTCTAAACTTGTTGGTATGTTCGGGCGAGCCCCCGAGTGTCGATCAGATGAGGCTCGGACCAAGTTGGGAGCATGGAGCCACAACTGAAGCTCCCAGATCTGTCATAATCGCACCTGCGTTTGGCCAACTGCAAGTGCGGGATCGCAGGTGCGAGCCACGAATCGCATAAGTGAGAGGTCAAGGGCAGCCTAGGAACCGTAGATATGGAAGATTGGGCGCACATGCACGATCGCAGGTGCGAGAACTTTGGTCGCAGGTGCGACTAGTCCCGCAAAAGTGGCCCCTTTTGTCCGTAGATGCGGAGACTGGCCAGGTGAGGGAAACGCGCACCTATGAGGCATTTGCTGCAGGTGCAAGACCGCAGATGCGGCTAAGGCACTTAGGCCATTTTTATCATATTTTCTCTCACTCTTGGGCGATTTGAGAGCTCTGAAGGAGGGTATTTCGACCTAGCTTTGTGAGGTAAGTAATTTCTACTTAATGTGAGTTTAATACATAGATTATGGGTAGATCTTAACATGAAAATTTGTAGAAATCATGGGTTAGATGAAAAACCTAGGTCTTGATTAAAATGGAATTTTACCATGAAAATGATTATGGAACTTAGTGAAAATCATATATTTATGTTCCTAAGGTTATGGATAACAACTTTCTTTGAAAATTTCTGGAATCCGGGCACGTGAGCCCGGGGGTGAATTTTAGGAATCTTGCATTTAGAGTTGGGTAATTGCTTTAATAGCGGGGGTATGAACTTTTGAGCGTAAATTGATTAATTTATATAATGTTTGACTAGCTTCGAGTCGTTTGGCACCAAATTTGGAGGTTTGAGCACATTCTTGAATCGGGAAGTGGGCTTTGAGACGAGGTAAGTCTCCTTTCTAACCTTGTAAGAAGGAAATTTTCCCATAGGCGAATTAACTAATATATGTGACTATTTTTGGGGGGGCTACGTACGTATTAAGTGACGAGAGTCCGTGCGTAGCTACTACTTATGCTAAAGTCCAGGTATTCTAGGACCCCCATCATGCCATACTTGAAATAATTGTGCCTTTACTTGTCAATTGAATTGCTTAAATCATAATTTCCAAAAATTGTAAGAGGATCCCAAAGGGGTAAGTTTCACTTGATTGAGGGTATGGATAAAACACTTGACTGCTATTGAAAAACTTGTGTTTTTTAAGTGTTTTGTATTAGTGGAGCGGGCCGAGCGCCTCAGTAGATTAAATAGATGCATCTATGGTTCGCGCCGTTCGACTTTCGGTAGTGCACAGTTTAAATATCATTATGTTGGTTCGGACAGTACATCCTCTGCATTATTTACGCATGAATATGTTTTTTGGGATTTTACACTCATAACTGATATTTCTCCAATGTTTAAACGGAAGATAAATTTGGGATTAATAATTGTGAAAAAGGGTATTTTCCATCACTTACTGTTGAGTTTTAGTATATTTATTGTAAGCTATGATCGGTTATGATTTAAATTTATTATCATTAGCCTTAGTAAGTGTCAAGTCGACCCCTCGTCACTACTTCTTCGAGGTTAGGCGGGATACTTATTGGGTACATGTTGTTTTATTTACTCACGCTACACTTTTGCACTTAACTGTGTAGGATCTGAGACAGGTGCATCTGGATATCCATCCGGTGTGCATTCTTGATCTGGGTTCGAGAGTCCACGGTGAGCTGCCTTTCCGAGCCGTTTAGCAGCATGCCGAAGTCCCCCTATTATTTTGCTTCTGTTTATTTCTTTTCAGGCAGTAGGATACATATCTTTTGTATATTCTACTAAGTTGCCCATATACTTGTGACACTAGATCTTGGCACGCATTAGTAGACTTACGATTTTGGATTTGTTTATGTTATTTCGATTTGTACTCGTTTGCTTCCGTTTAATTATGTCACATTTGCAAATTCCTAAATCTTTTTATCAAATGAGGAAATGTTATCCACTTAGGAAATTATTTAAACGGGAAACCATTAGTTTGATCAGTGTTGGCTTGCCTAACAATGGTGTTGGGCATCATCGCGGCCAATGATGGAATTGGGTCGTGACAGACTCGGCTCCGAAATATCCAATCCGACAAGCTGGCTAGCTAAGTCCTGAAAATCCAATGCCAAGGGTCTCTCTACTGTTGGAAGATACGCTAAACTCCCCAAACACTCCGCCCGGCGACTCAAGGCATGGGCCACCACATTGGTCTTCCTAGGATGGTACAAAATGGTGATATCATAGTCCTTGAGAAGCTCCAACCACCTCCGCTGACGCAAGTTAAGTTCCTTCTGCTTGAACAGTTGCTGCAAACTCCGGTGATCAGTGTAGATCTCACAATGAACCCCGTACAGATAGTGCCGCCAAATCTTCAAGGCGTGAATAATAGCTGCTAACTCAAGATCATGGACATGATAGTTCTTCTCATAGGTCTTCAACTAGCGCGAAGCATAAGCAATCACTCTACCCTCATGCATCATAACACATCCAATACCTATCCGCGAGGCATCACAATACATTGTGTAAGAACCAGAAGCTGATGGCAGAACTAGAACTGGGGCCGTGGTCAAGGTAGTCTTGAGCTTCTGAAATCTCTCCTCGCACTCATCCAACCACCTGAATGGAGCACCATTTTGGGTTAATTTGGTCAATGGCGATGCAATAGATGAAAAACCCTCCACAAAACGACGGTAATAGCCCGCCAAACCAAGAAAGCTCCTAATCTCCATGGCTGAGGACGGTCTGGGACAACTCTGTACCGCCTCTATCTTCTTCGGATCCACCTGAATACCCTCGCTGGACACCACGTGCCCCAAGAACGCCACTGAACCGAGCCAAAACTCACACATGGAGAACTTTGCATAAAGCTTCTCCTCCCTCAATCTCTGTAACATAATCCTCAGATGTTGGGCATGTTCCTCCTGGCTACGAGAGTACACCAGGATATCATCAATGAATACAATAACGAATGAGTCCAAATAAAGCTGAAACACATTGTTCATCAAATGCATGAACGTTGCTGGGGTGTTAGTCAGCCCAAAAGACATCACAAGGAACTCATAATGGCCATATCGGGTCCTGAAAGTTGTCTTAAGAATATCCGAATCCTGAATCTTCAGCTGGTGATACCCTGACCTCAAATCAATCTTGGAGAACACCTTCGCCCCCTGAAGCTGGTCAAATAGATCATCAATACGTTGCAAAGGATACTTGTTCTTGACTGTGACCTTGTTCAACTGCCTGTAGTCAATGCACATCCTCATAGAACCATCTTTCTTCTTTATGAATAGAACTGGTGCACCCTAAGGTGACACGCTAGGCCGAATAAACCCCTTATCAAGGAGTTCCTGAAGCTGTCCCTTCAACTCCTTCAACTCCGCTGGTGCCATACGATACGGTGGAAAAGAAATGGGATGAGTGCCTGGCACCAAATCAATATCGAAGTCAATATCCCTGTCAGGTGGCATGCCCGGTAGGTCTACAGAAAACACATCCGGAAAATCACGCACCACCGGAACAGAATCAATGGCAGGAGTCTCTACACTAACATCCATCACAAAAGCCAAATAGGATAGACAACCCTTCTCAACCATCCGCTAAGCCTTCAAGTATGAAATCACTATACTGGGAACATAGTCTATAGAACCACTCCACTCAACCCTCGGCAACCCTGGCATCGCTAACGTCACAGTATTAGAGTGACAATCTAGAACAACATGACATGGAGACAACAAATCTATACCCAATATCACATCAAAATCGACCATACTTAGCAGCAAAAGATCAACTATGGTCTCCAGACCCCTAATAGTCACCACACATGACTGATATATGCGGTCCACAATAATAGTGTCACCCACATGAGTAGATACATGAACAGATGAAACTTAAGACTCAAAGGACATATCTAGAAAATGAGAAAAATACAAGGAAACATATGAATAAGTGGAACCAAGGTCAAATAATACAGAGGCATCTCTATGGCAAACTGAGACAATACCTGTAATCACAGCATCTGAAGCAATGGCATATGGTCTGGTAGAGAGGGCATAAAAACAGGCCTGACCACCCCCTGATCTGCCTTCCCCTCTCCGGAGACCCCTAGCTGATTGGGCTCCACCCCGGGCTGGCTGAGCGGGTGGTGGAGGGGCTGGTGTTGATGATATAGACTGGCTCCTCTGCGGAGCTCGACCTCCTACTATACAGGGACACTCACGCCTCGTGTGACCAAACTCCCTACACTCATAACAACTCCACGGTGATGGTGCAGGAGACTGAAGGGAGCCTCGAGCATCGGGATAACTGGCAGAAGGACCTGGCATAGACGAACCCTGACCCGATGGAGCACGGGATGAACTCTGCGCTGGGAGGGCACCGAGATGAACGGCCTTGCTGGTAACTGTGAGAACTTTGGCCAGATGATGCACCATGGTGACCTGAACGATCCGTCTGAGCATGTCTGAAAGGACAACCTATACCGTGCTGGAACTGTCCCCCAGAAGTAGCACCGCTAAATCCTCCCTGTCCATGAGGCCTCTTGGCCTCCCTCTCAACCCTCTCCTGACTGCGAACCATCTCAATCTGACGATCAATGTCACCAACCTCATCAAAAGTAGCACCAGACACTCTCTCTCTGGTCATAAGCAATCGCAGCTGATAAGTGAGGCCATCTATAAACCTCTTGAACCTCTCTCTGTCTGTGGGAACCAACCATATAGCATGACGGGCCAACTCTGAGAATCGCATCTCATATTGCATCACAGACATATCACCCTGACAAAGCTGCTCAAACTGTCTGCGCAGCTCCTCTCTGCGGGACTGAGGCACGAAATTCTCCAGAAAGATAACGGAGAACTGCTACCAGGTAAGGGGCATTGCGCCGACCGGCCTACGCCTCTCGTAAGCCTCCCACCAACTAAATGCAACCCCAGAGAACTGAAAGGTAGTGAACGAGACCCCACTGGTCTCCAGAATACCTGTTGTACGGAGTATCCTCTAACACCTGTCCAAGAAACCCTGTGCATCCTCTCCCTCTGCACCACTGAAAGATTGAGGCTGGAGTCTCCCAAACCTCTCCAATCTACGCTGCTCATCCTCAGGCATAGCCGGAACCATATAGTCCTGAGCAGCTGCAGTCGGCTGGGCTGGTGGTGCCCCCGGTGTCTGGAATCCCTGTACCACCTGCTCTGGTGTGCAGACAGCGGGAGTCTGAGCACCTCCCCCGGCCTAAGAAGTGGCTGCTGCGGCCGGAACAGAGACCGCCTGAGCAAGATTGGTACACGCGGTTAGAATCTGAGCTAAGGCTTCCTGAAGGCCTGGAATCAGAATAGGCACAGGTGGTGCCTGAGCTGGTGCATCAACAACTGGAATCTGGTCCTGATTTGGGGCAACTGGTGGATCTGCAGGTGCCACCAGCTGCTATGCGGGCTGCACCTCTGCCCCTACCACGACCTTGGCCTCTCGCGGCCCTAGCTGGTGGTACCGGTGGATATCCATCCTGCCCGGTAGTACGAGTCCTCACCATCTGTGAGAGAATGAAATAACAGATGTTTAGTTACTAGAATTAATAGATTCGCATAACAAGAATTCAAGAATGTGGAGTTTCCTAAGGGTTCAGCAGCCTCTCGAAGATAAGTACAGACGTCTCTGTACCGATCCGCAAGACTCTACTAAACCTGCTCATGACTCGTGAGACCTATGTAACCTAGGCTCTGATACCAACTTGTCATGACCCAAATACCTAACCAGTCGTGATGGCGCCTATCGTGGAACTAGGCAAGCCGACATTCTCAATATGCTTTCAATATATAACAGAAGTGAGCTAAAGCAAATAAACTAACTGAAGGTTTACATAATAACAGGGTAAAAATCCAAAACACAAGTGCGGAATGATAGCCCCACATCGGGGTGTCACTAAGTCATGAGCATCTAACAACCAATCTAGAAACAGAGTCTACTACAATCTGTGCCAAATGCCAATACAAGAGAGAAAAGATAATAAGAAAGGAGAAACAAGGACTGCGGACGCCGACAGCTACCTCATAAGTCTCCGATAATCAGCTCGCGCACGAACTCAGTGACCGCCAGAACTGTACACACCTGGATCTGCATATGAAGTGCAGGGTGTAGCATAAGTACAACTAACTCAGCAAGCAACTGAATTAAATAAGGAACTGAGAAGCAGTGACAAACTATAAAAATACAGATCATTTCAAAAGTTTTCAGTAAAGAGTGAACATGCTTTCAAATCCGGTGGTATAAGTCAAATCAGTTCGAGCTCAAGTAAACCAGATATAAATCTTGCAGAAATTTCGCAACAACAACAGATAATAACTAAGGGCAACAATAAATAAAAGCAAGTACAGCCTCTCAAGGCAGCAGTCACTCAACTCATCTCAACAACTCATACTCTCGACTCTCAGCCCTCAATACACACTCTCAATAGGTACCTGCGCTCACTGGGAGTGTACAGACTCCGGAGGGGCTCCTTCAGCCCAAGCGCTATATTGCTGCGGCGCGCAGCCCGATCTAATATTGTTGCGGCGTGCAACCCGATCCAATATAGTTGCGGCTACAACCCGATCCTATATATATATATATATATATATATATATATATATATATATATATATAGCCCGAAGGCTTGTTGCGACGAGCAACCTGATCCATATACCTCACAGCTCGCAGCTCGGCACTCAAGCCCTATCTCAGTCACTAACCTCTCCAACCCCTCGGGCTCACAGAATATCATAATAATTAGCCTAAACATAGAATACAACAAGTATCAACAAGAAATGAGAGGGAATGGAGATATAACACACAAGTAAGACTGTGACTGACTACAAGACAACAATTAACACTCAATTCAACAAGTATACGACCGTTGCGGGTCCCAACAGTGATATCATATGGCCTAAGCATAGTTTCTAAAAATGAAAGGCAGTCAATTGCTCAAAGACAAGGAAAAATAAGTAATAACAATGGCTATTCGACTTTACAATCTCATAGAACGGACCAAGTCACAATCCCTCACAGTGCACGCTCACACGCCCGTTACCTAGCATGTGCGTCACCTCCAAATATTCACATCATACCAATTCTCGGGGTTTCATACCCTCAAAATAAGATTTAAGACTGTTACTTACCTCAACCGCGCAGAAATCCTACTCCGAAATGCCTTTGCCTCTCGAATCGGCCTCCAAATTCTCCGAATCTAGCCACAAATAGTACGAGATAATCAATATTGGCTAAAAGGATCAATTTCACAAGAAAACTACTAAAATATAGTCCAAAATTCGAAATCGGCTCAACCCGGCCCCGGGCCCATGTCTTGAAACCCGACGAAAGTCACAAAACCCGAAAGCCCATTCACTCATGAGTCTAACCATACCAAATTTATCGAAATACAACCTCAATTGCCCCTCCAAAGCCCAAAATTCACTCTCCAATTCCCAAGCCCTAATCTCCCAAATCTCACCTCAAACACTCACCAACTAGGTGTACAATCAGTGAGGAAACATCATTATTGAAGATAAATAGGCACAAGGAACTTACCTCAGTGATTACTCCGAAATCTCTCTCAAAATCCCCAAATTTCGAGCTAAAAAATGATGAAAAATCTCGAAGTGTTCTATTTATAGGTTCTGCCCAGACTTCTCGCACCTGCGGCTCCATTTCTGCATCTGCGGAAAAAGCCCCGCTTCTGCGAAAAAAATCCCTAAACACTGCCTCCGCTCCTGCGATCAAGTGACCGCATCTGCGCTCTTCGCAGGTGCGGGAACTACATCGCACCTGCGGTCCAAACTCGCACCTGCGCCCCTAAATCCGCTTCTGCGACCATCGCATGTGCGAGAATTCCATCGCACCTGCGTCCTCTACCCAGATCCTCCTTAGCCGCATCTGCGGCTCCTCCTTCTCTTCTGCGGGCTCGCACCTGCAGTTCCCACTCCGCAAGTGCAGTTACACCAGTAGTAGCAGCTTCAGCTGCAATTCCTCAATTCCCTTCAAGCCGTTAACCACCCGAAATCACACCGAGGCCTCTGTGACCTCAACCAATCATATCAACAAGTCATATAACTCCATGCTAACTTAGTCGAACCTTCGAATCACTCAAGACAACATCAAAACACCAATTACACCCAGATTCAAGCCTAATAAACTTCTAAACTTTTAAATTTCACAAACGACGCCGAAACCTACCAAACCACGTCCGATTGACCTCACATTTTACACACCAGTCAAAAATGACACCATGAACCTATTCCAACTTCCAGAAATCCAATCCGACCCTGATATCAAAATTTTCACTGCCGGCCAAAATTGCCAAAATTCCAACTTTCGCCAATTCAAGCCTAATTCTACTACGGACCTCCAAATTATATTCCGGGCGCGCTCCCAAGTCTAAAATTACCTAACGGAGCTAACAGAACCATAAAAATTCAAATTCGAGGTCGTTTTCCCACAAGTCGACATCCGGTCAACTTTTCCAACTTAAGCTTCCAATTAAGAGACTAAGTGTCTCAATCGAACCAATCAACCCGATAAGACATAATACAACTGTAAAGCACAAAAGAAGCAGAAATGGGAAAAATAGGGCTATAACTCTCGAAACGACCGATCGGGTCGTTATAGTTGGGAAAACTTTTGGTTCAAACTATACATGTGTCATCTTCAAATTGGATGATATATAACTAACTACATTTAATTATCTATATATTATTAAAAGGAGAGGAAAAAGCCCTCTCCTTAAGCCAAGTGGCAGCCTTAAAATTAGCCACATGTAATGTATAACTAATTATCTATTTAACTAATAACTAGTTCAGCCATATGGCATAATCAAAAAAGCTACATATAACTTATTTCTTAATTAATTAATAAACAATAAGTAAATCAAAATAATTGAAATTTTAATAAAATATCTTTCCATATTTTTAAAAATAATCTGAAAAACAAATTCCAACGATCTCATTTTATTACAAATTTCAAATCACGGTTATCCATTCAAATTGAGTACATCTAGATATTTGATTTCTATATTTTCGACGATTCTTCAAGCTTAGGGCAATATTAAAAATAATTTAAGAAATAAAAAAATAATATTGAATATTTAAAGTTTCATATTCAATAAAATCTAACTACAATTTTAAACTTTAATCAGTTACAATTTTTATTATTTTTGAATAAAAGGTAAAAAAATGAATCTATCTGTTAAGATTAGAGTAGCTTTCAACTCCATTCAAATTAAAATATGGATGTTTATCATTTATTTTTATTTTTTATTTTTTTATCTAATCATCATTAATTGATAATAATAGTAGTAATAATAATAATAATAATAATAAACTTTTGAATTTTTCTAAAATTTATCCCTCTACATATCGTGAATGGGCAAAAATAATAATTTTTATATAATTTTATTATTGAATTTAAATATACTTAACTTTTTTATGAAGTTAATAATTTTTATATATTGAATATTATTTATTCTGAAACCTATTTTATTATAAAGTGGGAAGTTGCCCACACATAATATAATTTCATATATTGTATTAAAAGAATGATAGTGAAGCATGAGGTCAAGTCAAGTGTCATATGATAAAAAATGCCACTTCGTACTTTAAAGGTAAAATTTAACTAGATTTTATGATAAAATCTAATCTATATCTCTATTATAAATTTGTTTAGACAATTTGAAATGCTAAGGGTGTATTTGAAATTGAATGCTAAAATACACAAATCTTTAATATTCTTATTAGATTATATCATTATGAGATTTTGTATTAATTTAAACTGATATATGAAGCCAAATAGTGTATCGAGAAAAAGTAAAAATAAAACATAGAATGATGAGTCTTATTTAAATTTGAGATAAGAAAGTGATTTTTTAATTATGAAGAAAAAAATTCAATAGATAATATCATGTAACTAAAATCTTAATAAAATCAAAATCAAAATCAAGTAATATCGAACAATGAAAGAATTTCAAGTAACGAATAAATAAACTTACTTATGTTAGGTAATGAAAGAATATCAAGTAATAAAGCATAATTTTAAAAGATAGTTGACTTTAAGAATTAAATCTTAAAAATTAAAATTTTAATAAAAATTCAAAGGAGAAGAAAAACTTAAGTTCTAGGCATATCATTCAAAAATATCAATTATTTAAAAATTTGATAGATTTATAACTAATAAAGAAATAATTAATTTATATTTTTGACGAATTCAAATAAAGATGTACAATGGAAAAACGTTTCAAGATATATATATATATATATATATATATATATATATATTAAAAAGAGATAATTAACAAAAATACTAAGTCAAGTAACAAGCTAATAAAATATCATAATAGAAAATAAAATAATAATAAATATAGTAGATTATATAATAAAGAAAATAAGGAACTGAGAAGTTATTCGATGATCATTTGAATCTTTTTCTAATTTCATTTGATTTTCTTATTGGGCATGAATTTACTTCAAGCAATATGATATAATATGATCAAATAATTAATTAGATCACACAACATGATTTATATTTTTCGCGCTTAGTGCGCTCAAAATCGTATTGTCGTCGTCTTGGGTTTGATTAATTTTGAAGATCGAAAATCCAATTTGGATTTTCAAATTTCACATATTTGAAAATTAATGAGATCATTTGCTTGTGTTAGAATCGTAGATTAACACTAACTTTGTCAAGCTTTATGATAAGAAAGTTTGAAACCTCCATTTTTAGGTATTTAGAAAAGTTGAAGATTCCATCAAGTTCTTCGAAATTTGAAAATATTGTTGGGAAAGAAATATGAGAATGGGTATTTGCCGTTGTTTTGGGAAATCTGAATGGGAAATCTGAAGTAACTTGAATCTAATTTGGGGTCGTATGGTTGTAATGGTGGTTTGAGGTGGCTTTGGGTGGAGGTGGAAGGAGAAATGAAAGGGGAAGAATATAGTAAAGTGGCATGGCACATGGCGTCTATCTCACCAAAATATCAAGACATGTGAGATTTTAATAGGCATGGTGGACCTTCGCTAAAAATATGGGTATATTTGATAATTTTGCTAAAGACACGGTATATTTAAAAGGAAAATATCACGAAAGGTAAATATAGACTATTTTTAATATTACATGGGTAAATTTGACCATCTTCCCTAAGCAAAATGTCTAGTAGCATTGCTTGGGTTAGAATTATAAACTTTTCAACAATTCTTTCCTGCATCTTATATCTTACTATTAATAAGGGTAGTTGAGGAGCTTGGGGTCGCAGGTTATTTTGGGAAATTGCAGTTATTTTGTGCTTTACTATGTTGTACTAAGTGCTACATTGTCTGTATTTTTTTCCTTGTGGTTCCTGCCTGTAACTCTTTTGCTGAACATGCAGCAACTGTAAATGGTCATTTGCTAATGACGTGGGTCCCCCAATAGTGTATAATAACTTTTTAATTTTTTCCTGCTACGTTTACCGCCTACACCCCAATCCTCTTTTTCCTTGTATTCTTCCGTCTAAAACAATTTCAGTATCATTTTCTCTGCAAAAAATTATATTATTTGTAGTTATAAATAATGGATTGTTAAGTCTCAGAATCCAAATTCATTTCTATGTTCTTTGAAAAGCTTTTCATAATGCCTTCGATTATTTTTTGAATTTAATCTTTTAAATTAATATTTTTACTATCCAAACCTATTTCTCACATAAAAAAGATCACCATGTTAACTTTTAAATTCCAAAGTTATTATCCATTCAAATTTAAGGTCAATTTTGTTTGAGTAAAGAAAATAACAGTATACGAATCTAATACAGTGGAGATAATATAAAATATTTATGCAGTAAAGAAAATAGTTTTTTCTTAACAATAGATTACTATAAAAAAAAAATACAACAGCATACAAACCTAATATTGTAGAAGTAATACAAGATGTTCATTTCCAAAGAAGCAAATATTTTTTATTTAACAATCTTTAATAAAAGTAAAATGA
Organism: Nicotiana tomentosiformis; assembly: GCF_000390325.3. NCBI lineage: Eukaryota > Viridiplantae > Streptophyta > Magnoliopsida > Solanales > Solanaceae > Nicotiana > Nicotiana tomentosiformis. Next base: position 74,507,961 of record NC_090815.1, read on the forward strand.
ATTAGGCACACATAGTGATATGAAGATTAAATTCTGAAATAAACAATAAGTTGCCAATGATATTACTGTAATATTGTTGGAAGTATTAGCTATTTTACAATGATATTAAAGATAGATTCTCTAACAAAGTAGAAGAAGATCATATACATTATGCTAATCTATCTATTTATATATTATATTAAAAGCACGAAAGTCTTTAGAGAAATGTCGTTCGCCTTTTTATCCTTTTAAAATAGAGTTCACATTGAACAAAATAGTCATTTCATTACTTTTCTAATATTTAGGAGTTTAAAATTAGCTAAAATTATGATTATTAGATTTGTTTTCCTATTTGGTTTGTGAAGGAAATTCAATTATTTAGGACTTTAAAGATCATTAAATTTTTACCTTATATAATTTTTATTGGATCTACATAACATAACTACAATACTTTTTATGTTAATATTTTCTAATATCTATATTATATTAATTCTAACATAAATAAAGAGATTGACTAGAACAAAACTAACCTTCTTTTGCCGCCTATTAATTAGTCTAACCCAAATTTTAAAAAGAATAGAATGCAGCAAACTTCACTATTAGAAAATTCTTTTACAATTGTTGTCAAATTACAAGTGGTGAAATTTTGAGTTTGAACAAATCCCACGTGGTCTATAGAATTCTCATTTAATTCCTTTTCAAATATTAATAAAAATTTAACTATTAAATCTTTACTTATTTATACTATATAGCAACTTACCCAACTCCCTCTGTATAACGTCGTGACGGCACCTAGTCTCTACGACTAGGTAAGCCTAACAAATTACGAAAAATTATAAAACGAAAGTAAAACTTGGCAACTAACAGTAGTGGATAACTAAATAACTAGTAACAATGCCGCTCGATATGTATAATAACCAACAATAATAACAACCCAGTAAAATCCCACTAATGGGGTCTGGGGAGGGTAGTGTGTACGCAGACCTTACCCCTACCCCGAAGGAATAGAGAAGCTGTTTTCGAAAGACCCTCGGCTCAAGAAAACAAAAAGACAAAAGGACAAAAGGAGACAATATTAGTATCACCACAACAATCATAGGAAAAATAAGAATACCATGAAATCCAGAAGAAAGATGCAAAGCAAAAGCGATAGCTAGTAAATAGGTCCTGCTCTGAAAAGCAAAATAGTAAGACACAACATTGCCACTAGCTATCTTAGACAAAAACCCTACCTGGCTAGTTCCACAATGGTACGAAGTAAGGCAAGACTCAACTACCTCCTAACCTACAACCCTAATACTCGACCTCCACATCTTCCTATCAAGTGTCATGTCCTCGGAAATCTGGAGCCTCACCATATCCTGCCTGATCACTTCTCCCCAATATTTCTTAGGCCGCCCTCTACCTCTTCTCGTGCCCTCCACAACCAGACGCTCACACCTTCGTACCGGAGCATCTGGGCTTTTCCTCTGAACATGTCCGAACCATCTAAGTCTCGCTTCCCGCATCTCGTCATCAATGGGAGCCACATGCACCTTCTCCCGAATATCATCATTCCTAATCTTATCTATCCTAGTGTGCCCGCACATCTACCTCAACATCCTCATTTATGCTACTTTCATCTTCTGGATATGTGAGTTCTTAACGGGCCAACACTCAGCCCCATACATCATGGCCGGTCTAACCACCGCTTTATAGAACTTACCTTTGAGTATCGGTGGCACTCTCTTGTCACACATGACTCCATATGCTAACCTCCACTTCATTCATCCTACCCCAATACGGTGTGTGACATCCTCGTCGATCTCCCCCCTAGATAACCGAGCCAAGGTACTTGAAGCTGCCTCTACTCGGGATGACATGTGATTCAAGCCTCACATCCACGCCCACTTTCACCGGCTCAACGCTGAACTTACACTCCAGGTATTCGGTCTTCGTCCTGCTCAGCTTGAAACCCTTAGACTCAAGAGCCTGTCTCCAAACCTCCAGTCTCTCATTAACACCAGCTCGCGACTCATCAATCAGAACTATGTCATCAGCGAATAGCATGCACTATGGCATTTCCCGTTGAATATGGTGTGTCAACGCGTCCATCATCAGGGCGAATAAGAACGGACTGAGCGCAGAACCTTGGTGTAACCTCATTACAACCAGAAAATGCTCAGATTCGCCTCCTACTGTTCTAACTCGAGTTTTAGCCCCATCATACATGTCCTTAATCGCCATAATGTAGGGAACCGACACATATTTTGCCTCCAGGCATCTCCAAAGAACTTTTCTAGATACCTTGTCATATGCTTTCTCTAGGTCAATAAACACCATGTGCAGATCCTTCTTCTTCTCTCTGTACAGTTCCACCAACCTCCTAACAAGGTGTATAGCTTCTGTAGTCGAACGACCTGGCATGAACCCGAACTAGTTGTCGGATACAGACACTGTCATCCTCATCCTCGCTTCAACTACCTGCTCCCAAACTTTCATGGTATGATGCAGTAATTTGATACCCCTATAATTGTTACAACTCTGGATATCACCTTTGTTATTATACAATGGAACCACCGTACTCAACTTCCACTCATCCGACATCCTCTTCCCTTAAAATTAACATTAAACAACCTAGTCAACTATTCCAAACCTGCTTTCCCCACACACTTCCAAAATTTCATCGGAATCTCGTCTGGCCCGGTCACTCTGCCCCTGCTCATCTTACGCATAGCTCCCACTACCTCCTCGACCTCGATACACCTGCAGTGCCCAAAGTCACGGTGACTCTTGAAATGCTACAATTCGCCTAGCACAATATCCCGATCCCCTTCTTCATTCAGAAGGTTATAAAAGTAATTCTGCCATCTCCTCTTAATCTGGGCATCTTCCATCAATACTCTACCATCTTCGTCCTTGATGCATCTCACTTGGTCCAAATCCCGAGCCTTTCTCTCTCTCAACTTGTCGAGCCGTAATAACTTCTTCTCCCCTGCCTTTTTTCCCCAGTTCCTTGTACATACGACCATAAGCCACAGTCTTAGCCTCAGTGACCGCCAGCTTAGCCTCCTTCCTAGCTACCTTATACCTCTCTATGCACGCTCGCCTCTCCTCCTCTCCTATGCTCCCCACTAACTTCAGGTACGCTACCTTTTTCGCTTCCACTTTACCTTGGACCACTTTATTACACCACCAGTCTTTTTTGTGCCCACTAGAGACGCCCGTCGAGACCCCTAACACCTCTCTCGCAGCCTCCCTACTACAGTTTGCTCTCGCTGACCACATAGTGCTCGCGTCACCACTGCTCCTCCACGCTCCCATAGCCGACAACCGCCTCTCCAACTCTTGGGCTTTATCCTTAGTTAAGGATCCCCACCTGATTCTCGGTCTTCCTCGAGTAGACCTTTTCCTCCTCTTTAACATAATACCAATATCCATCACCAAGAGCCTATGCTGCATCACGAGTATCTCACCTGAAATCACCTTGCAATCCTTGCACAACCCTCTGTCATACCTCTTGAGGAGGAGATGATTAATCTGAGTCTTTACCACCGCAGTTTGAAAAGTAACCAAATGCCCCTCTCTCTTTGGAAAGCTAGAGTTCGAAATCACCTACCCTAAAGCCTTAGCGAAGTCCAACAGCGATGTACCTCCTCCATTCCTCTCCCTAAAACCGAAGCCTCCCTACACTTCGCCATAACCACCTGCGGTTGACCCAATATGCCCATTGAAATCCCCTCCTATGAATAGCTTCTCAGCAGGCGAAACCTGGCGCACTTTCTCATCTAACCCCTCCCAGAAGCGCCATTTAACCTCCTCGTCTAGGCCCGCATGCGGCGCATAGGAGCTAACGATATTTAGGGTGCACTCTCCAACCACCAACTTAATAATCATCAATCTATCATTCACTCGTCTAACCTCCACCACAGACTCTCTAAGTTCCCTATCCACCAAGATGCCCACTCAATTATTACCTTTCTGGACTCCTGAGTACCAAAGTTTATTGGGCATGTACAATAACCAATACTCTTTAAATACACAGTCTTTCTAAAACCCGAAAAATCATAAGTCACAAGCTACAGGAGAAAACTAGTATCTCTATACACCAAAGTCTAACAAAAGAAGTACGGAAGGTAAATGATATAGGAGAGAATAGAGAGGGACTCCGAGGTCTGCGGACGCGGCAGATGCACCTTGAAGTCTCCGTACAACAGCAAACACTCTCAGCTAGTAGCGGGGCTGATAAAAAGTACTTGGATCTGCACATAAATACATGTGCAGAAGAGTATCATGTGTAAACCACAACGCTACCCAGTAAGTGCTAAGCCTAACCTCAGTCAAGTAGTGACGAGGTCAGGTCAGGCCCACTGGTATATAATAAATAAAGCAGGAGAATATCCAGCATACTAAGAGACTAGAATTTAACAAAAGAAAACACAGCAAGGCAATAGTACAACACATAGGGGTAAACAGCAGGGGATCTCTCGAGATACCGTCTCGTAGTCCCAAAATAAATATACAGGGAGAACTCCCGAGGTACCGCCTCGTAGTCTCCAAAGTAAATATGCAGGGAGAACTCCCGAGGAACCTCCTCGTAGTCTCAAAAGTAAATGTGCAGGGAGAACTCCCGAGGAACCTCCTCGTATTCTCAAAAGTAAATATATAGGAAGAACTCCCGAGGAACCGCCTCGTAGTCTCAAAAGTAAATATACAGGGAGAACTCCCAAGGAACTGCCTCGTAGTCTCAAAAGTAAATATACAGGGAGAACTCCCGAGGAACCGCCTCGTAGTCTCAAAAGTAAATATACAGAGAGAACTCCTGAGGAACCGCCTTGTAGTATCAAAAGTAATTGTTCAGGGAGAACTCCCGAGGAACCGGCTAGTAGTATCAAAGTAAACACATAACTCAACCTATAAATACGACAGTTAATAACAAAATTTCTACAGTTATACTGATAAAGAACAAGAAAAAACTAGGAAATCAACTAGGCATGCTTCACAGAGTTCAAATAAGAAGCTAAAGCACGTAGACATGCGATATTAGACTAAACAGGATAACTACACATATTGGAATAGCTCAATAAATAATGAAAACAGACTAATACTCATTTAAACAGTATAACTCAAATTAAAGGAAAAACAAGTTGCTACTCAGTAAAATAAATCGAGTTTTACAACAATAGCCCGTGTACGTACTTTTCACCTCACGTACACGGTGCTCACATATCACAATAGTACCAAATCTTAAGGGGATTTCCCCCACACAAGATTAAGCAAGCCACTTACCTCAAACCAAGCTCAATCAATCGGTAACAATGCCTTTTCCATGCATATCTGACTCCGAATGGCCCAAATCTAGCCGAAATAAATTACATACCATAAATACGACTATACGAAACTAATCTTATAAATGAAATCAAAGCTAAAGCAAGAAATTAGAAAATCACCCCAAAAAGCCTCCCCGGGCTCACGTCTCGGAATCGGGTAAAAGACACAAAATATGAACACCCATTCACTCACGAGTTCACTCGTACCAAAATTATCCAAATCCTATATCAAAATCTCAATCAAAACTCAAAAACTTAGTTGAAGAACTTCTCCCATTTTTCCCAAATTTTTCAACCAAATCCGAAATTAAAGGATGGAATTAATGATAGATTAGTGGGATATAACCAAAAATAAGTGAAGAATCATTACCCAATCGATGTCATTGAAAATTCCTTAAAATCTCGTCCAAATCCGAGCTCCCTATCTCAAGTTTTGTTAAAAATGGCCAACCCTTGAAGCCTCGCTTAAAAAAGGTTCTGCCCAGGCATTTCCGCATCTACGGACCACCGGTCACACCTGCGATGCCGCACCTGTGGAATTTTCATCGCAGGTGTGAAAATGAATTAAGGTGACTGGGACCGCTTCTGTGATCAGGTGGTCGCACTTGCGTGTGCGCACTTGCGGACGTTGTTCCGCTTCAGCGATTGCTCTAACGCATCTGCGGGCATCGCAAATGCGGCATTTTCCTCGCACTTGCGACCCCTGACCAAACCTCTCCACTCCGCTTCTGCACTCATCGATTCGCACATGCGCTCCTGCACCTGCGGACACCCCACCGCAAGTGTAATTACACCAGAAGCTTGAAAGCTTTAACAACTCACACAAGTCCAATTTCGATCCGTTAAGCATATGAAACTCACCCGAGGCCCCCGGGACCTCAACCAAACATACCAATAAGTCCTATAACACCATACGAACTTAGTCAAGCCCTAAAATCACATCAAACAACGCTAAAAACACGAATCACCCTCCGATTCAACTTAATGAACTTGAAACTTTAAATTTCTACAACCGATGCCGAAACCTATCAAATCATATCCGATTCACCTCAAATTTTCACACAAGTCATAATTGATATTACGGACCTACTCCAACCTCCGGAATCGGAATCCGACCCTGATATCAAAAAGTCCACTACCGGTCAAAATCTCCAAACTTTATCCAATTCAAGCCTAAATCAGCTACGGACCTCCAATTCACAGTCACACGTTCCTAAGTCCATAATCACCCAACGGAGCTAAAAGATCCGACGAAACTCTATTTCGGAGTCATCTTCACACAGTTCTGACGACAGTCAAAATCCTAAGACTTATGCTTCCATTTTAGGGACTAAGTGTCCCAAATCACTCCGAAACCACAACAAAACCTCTCGGCAAGTCTCATAAGCAGAAAAAGATACGGGGGAAGCAGTAAATAGAGGATCGGGGCTAATACACTCAAAATGACCGACCGGGTCGTTACATCCTCCCCCTCTTAAAACAATTGTTCGTCCTCAAACGAGCATAGAGACATACCTGAAGTGGTGAAAAGATGAGGATAGCGACTGCACATATCATGCTCGGTCTCCCAAGTCGCCTCCTCGACCGGCTGACCCCTCTACTGAACCTTCACGGAAGTAATGTTCTTCGATCTCAACTTTCGAAACTGCCAGTCCAAAATAGGCACTGACTCCTCAACATAAGATAGATCCTTGTCTAACTTGACTGAGCTGAAATCCAGCACATAAGACAGATCACCGTGATACTTCCGGAGCATAGAAACATGGAATACCGGATAAACACCTGCTAGACTAGGAGGCAAGGCATCTCATAAGCAACCTCCCCAACACGTTGCAACATCTCAAATGGGTCGATAAACCTTGGGCTTAGCTTGACCTTCTTCCCGAACAGCATAACGTCCTTTATAGGCGAAACCCGGAGCAAGACCCGCTCTCCAACCATGAATGCAACATCGCGTACCTTCCGATCCGCATAACTCTTCTGTCTGGACTGGGTTGTGCGAAGTCGATCCTGAATCACCTTCACCTTATCCATGGCATCTAGAACCAAGTCTGCACCCAATAATCTTGCCTCACCCGGCTCGAACCAACCCACTGGAGACCGATACCGCCTACCATACAGAGCCTCATATGGTGCCATCTAGATGCTCGACTGATAACTATTGTTGTAGGCAAACTCCGTAAGTGGCAAGAACTGATCCCAAGAACCTCCAAAATCTATCACCCATGCACGGAGCATGTCCTCTAATATCTGAATAGTGCGCTCGGACTGTCCGTCTATCTGAGGGTGAAATGTTGTGCTTAACCCAACCCGAGTACCCAACTCATGTTGCACAGCCCTCCAAAATCGTGATGTAAACCGCGTACCCCAGTTAGAGATGATGGATACCGGTACGACATGAAGCGTGAAAATCTCGCGGATATAAATTCGAGCCAGTTGCTCGAAAGAATAGGTATTCATCACAGGAAGGAAATGAGCTGACTTGGTCAGCCTATCCACAATCACCCAAACTGCATCAAACCTCCGCTGAGTCTGTGGGAATCCAACAACGAAATCCATAGTGATCCGCTCCCATTTCCACTACAGAATCTCTAACTTTTGAAGTAACCCACCTGGCCGCTGATGCTCATACTTCACATGCTGGCATTTTAGACACTGAGCTGCATACTCCACTATGTCCTTTTTCATCCTGCTCCACCAGTAATGTTGCCTCAAGTCCTGGTATATCTTTGCGACACCCGGATGAATGGAGTACCGCGAGCTGTGAGCCTCCTGGAGAATCAACTCACGCAAACCATCTACATTGGGCACACATAACTTGCCTTGCATCCTCAATGCACCATCATCCCCAATAGTGACCTCCTTAGCATCACCGTGCTGAACTGTGTCCTTAAGGACAAGCATATGGGGCTCATCATACTGACGCTCCCTGATACGATCATAAAGAGAAGACCGAGAGACCACACAAGCCAATACTCGACTCGGCTCAGAAATATCCAATCTCACAAACTGGTTGGCTAAGGCCTGAACATCCAACGCCAATGGCCTCTCTGCTGCTGGTAGATATGCTAAAATCCCCAAACTCTCCGCCCGGTAACTCAAAGCATCGGCCACCACATTGGCCTTCCCAGGATGGTACAAAATGGTGATATCATAATCTTTAAGTAGCTCCAACCACCTCCGTTGACGCATGTTAAGATCCTTCTGTTTGAATAGATGCTGCAAACTCTAGTGATCGGTGTAAATCTCATAAGGGAAACCGTACAAATAGTGCCGCCAAATCTTCAAGGCATGAACAATAGCTGCTAAATCAATGTCGTGGACAGGATAGTTCTTTTTATGCACCTTCGGCTGTCTGGACACGTAAGCAATCACCCTACCGTCCTACATCAACACCGCACCGAGACCAATCCGTGATGCATCACAATATACAGTATAAGACCCCGAACCTGTAGGCAATACCAATACTGGGGCTGTAGTCAAAGCTGTCTTGAGCTTCTGAAAGATCTCATCACACTCCTTTGTCCACCTGAATGGAGCACCCTTCTGGGTTAGCCTGGTCATACGTGCTGCAATAGATGAGAAACCCTCTACAAATCGACGATAATACCCTACCAAACCAAGAAAACTCCGGATCTCTGTAGCTGATGACGGTCCAGGCCAATATTGCACTGCATCCACCTTCTTCGGATCCACCTGGATCCTATCACTCGATACTACATCACCCAAGAATGCCACCGAGTCTAGCCAACACTCACACTTTGAGAATTTTGCATATAACTTCTTTTCTCTCAGGGTCTGAAGCACAGTCATCAGGTGCTGCTCATGATCCTCCCGAGTCCGGGAGTACACCAGAATGTCATCAATAAACACAATGACGAATGAGTCAAGATAGGGTCGGAACACACTGTGCATCAAGTGCATAAATGTTGCTGGGGCGTTGGTCAGCCAAAATGACATCACAAGGAACTCGTAGTGACCATATCGAGTCCTGAAAGCAGTATTTGAGATATCTGGCTCCCGAATCTTCAACTGATGATAGCCTGAACGTAAGTCAATCTTGTTAAATACTCTGGCACCCTGTAACTGATCAAATAAGTCATCAATACGAGGCAATGGATACCTGTTCTTCACTGTAACTTTCTTCAGTTTTTGATAATCAATGCACACGCATAGAACAATCCTTTTTCTTCACAAACAAGACAGGAGCACCCCAAGGTGGCACACTGGGCCGAATGAAGCCCTTATCAAGCAACTCATGTAACTACTCTTTCAATTCCTTCAACTCAGGAGGAGCCATACGATAAGGAGGAATAGAGATGGGATGAGTGTCCGGCAACAAATCAATGGCAAAATAAATATCTCTCTCGGGCGGCATGCCCGAAAGATCAGTTGGAAACACATCTGGAAAATCTCTCACTACTGAGACTGACTCAACTGTAGGGTATCACTCTTGACATCTCTCACATAAGCTATATACGCGTCACACCCCTTCTCAACCATTCGTTGAGCTTTAAGAAATGAAATACCTCTACTGGGAGTATACTCTAAGGTACCCCTCCACTCTAATCAGGGTAACCCTGGCATAACCGGCGTCACGGTCTTTGCGTGACAATTAAAAATTATGTAATGGGGCGACAACCAGTCCATGCCCAAGATAACATCAAAGTCTATCATAGTGAGCAAAAATAAATCGGCTCTGGTCTCAAAACCACTAAGAGCAATCAAAAACGACCGATACACGCGGTCCATAACAAGAGAATCTCCCATAGGAGTAGACACATAAATAGGGGAACTCAGGGAATCCCAAGATACGCCCAAATACGTGGCAAAATAAGAGGATACATAGGAATATGTAGAGACTGGATCAAATAAGACTGACGCGTCTCTATGACAGATCGGAACAATACCTGTAATAACAGAGTCAGAAGCAACTTCCTCTGTACGAGAAGGAAGAGCATAATATCTGGCATGGCCTCCCCTGCTTGGGCGACCTCGACCTCCCCGGCCTCCACCTCGAGTTGGCTGAGCATGTGGGGTGGTAACTAGTGCTGAAATCATAGCCTGAGGTCCCGGTGGATCACGCGGTGGCTGAGAAGTCTGTGGAGGTGTACCCCTCATAAGTCTGGGGCAATCCCTTACCATATGGCAGATTTCGACACACTCAAAACAAGCCCTTGGAGGGCGTGGCTGCTGTGACTGGTTCAGGCCAGATCTGCTGGACTGACCGCTAAAAGTACCCCATGCAGGAGGCACACTAGACACTGTGGTGCATAATAAGGCTCTTAAGGCCTAGAAGCGACCGGAATACCACTGGCAGCTAGAAGAGCTGAATGAACGGGGCGACTCCCAAAGCCCCTACCATGGCGAAAGGCAGTTGGGGCACGAGTACCACTGTAAGTGCCAGACTCTCGAGACCTCTTGGCCTCTCTCTCCTCTCTATCCCGAGCGAGCATGCCTCCAATCTCCTAGCAATACTCACAACCTGGTGGTAAGAAATGCCCATCTCCAGCTCCCTGACCATACTAATCCTGATAGTGGGGTGGAGTCCTTTAATAAACCGACGAACCCCCTCTCGAACTGTGGCAACCAAGGCTGGTGCATGTCAGGCCAAGTCACTGAAGCGAACTGCATACTCTGATACAGTCATAGCACCCTTGCGCAACTGCTCAAACTCTGCGCGCCATGCATCCCTGAGGCTCTGAGGGACATACTCTCTCAAAAGCATGTTCGTGAACTGAGTCCATGTAAGTGAAGCTGCCTCAGCCGGACTACTCAAATCATAAACACGCCACCACTGATAGGCTGCTCTTCTAAGCTGAAATGCAGTAAAGGAAACCCCACTCGACTCCGCTACACCCATAGTATAGATAATACTGTGACACTCCTCCATAAAACCCTAGGCATCCTCTAACGCGAATCCACTAAAGTTAGGAGGGTGGTACTTCTATCTGGACTGGGTTGTGCGAAGTCGATCCTGAATCACCTTCACTTTATCCAGGGCATCCTGAACCAAGTCTGCACCCAATAATCTAGCCTCGCCCGGCTCGAACCAACCCACTGGAGACCGACACCGCCTACCATACAGAGCCTTATACGGTGCCATCTAGATGCTCGACTGATAACTATTATTGTAGGCAAACTCCGCAAGTGGCAAGAACTGATCCCAAGAACCTCCAAAATCTATCACCCATGCACGAAGCATATCCTCTAATATCTGAATAGTGCGCTCGGACTATCCGTCCATCTGAGGGTGAAATATTGTGCTTAACCCAACCTGAGTACCCAACTCATGTTGTACAGCCCTCCAAAACTATGATGTAAACCGCGTACTCCGGTTAGAGATGATGGATACCGGTACGACATGAAGCGTGACAATCTCGCGGATATAAATTCGAGCCAGTTGCTCGGAAGAATAGGTAGTCATCACAGGAAAGAAATGAGCTGACTTGGTCAGCATATCCACAATCACCCAAACTGCATCAAACCTCCGCTGAGTCTGTGGGAATCCAACAACGAAATCCATAGTGATCCGCTCCCATTTCCACTCCGGAATCTCTAACTTCTGAAGTAACCCACCTGGCCGCTGATGCTCATACTTCACATGCTGGCATTTTAGACACTGAGCTGCATACTCCACTATGTCCTTTTTCATCCTTCTCCACCAGTAATGTTGCCTCAAGTCCTGGTATATCTTTGCGACACCCGGATGAATGGAGTACCGCGAGCTGTGAGCCTCCTGGAGAATCAACTCACGCAAACCATCTACATTGGGCACACATAACTTGCCTTGCATCCTCAATGCACCATCATCCCCAATAGTGACCTCCTTAGCATCACCGTGCTGAACTGTGTCCTTAAGGACAAGCATATGGGGCTCATTATACTGACGCTCCCTGATACGATCATAAAGAGAAGACCGAGAGACCATACAAGCCAATACTCGACTCGGCTCAGAAATATCCAATCTCACAAACTGGTTGGCTAAGGCCTGAACATCCAACGCCAATGGCCTCTCTGCTGCTGGTAGATATGCTAAAATCCCCAAACTCTCCGCCCGGTAACTCAAAGCATCGGCCACCACATTGGCCTTCCCAGGATGGTACAAAATGGTGATATCATAATCTTTAAGTAGCTCCAACCACCTCCGTTGACGCATGTTAAGATCCTTCTGTTTGAATAGATGCTGCAAACTCTAGTGATCGGTGTAAATCTCACAAGGGAAACCGTACAAATAGTGCCACCAAATCTTCAAGGCATGAACAATAGCTGCTAAATCAATGTCGTGGACAGGATAGTTCTTTTTATGCACCTTCGGCTGTCTGGACACGTAAGCAATCACCCTACCGTCCTACATCAACACCGCACCGAGACCAATCCGTGATGCATCACAATATACAGTATAAGACCCCGAACCTGTAGGCAATACCAATACTGGGGCTGTAGTCAAAGCTGTCTTGAGCTTCTGAAAGATCTCATCACACTCCTTTGTCCACCTGAATGGAGCACCCTTCTGGGTTAGCCTGGTCATACGTGCTGCAATAGATGAGAAACCCTCTACAAATCGACGATAATACCCTACCAAACCAAGAAAACTCCGGATCTCTGTAGCTGATGACGGTCCAGGCCAATATTGCACTGCATCCACCTTCTTCGGATCCACCTGGATCCTATCACTCGATACTACATCACCCAAGAATGCCACCGAGTCTAGCCAACACTCACACTTTGAGAATTTTGCATATAACTTCTTTTCTCTCAGGGTCTGAAGCACAGTCATCAGGTGCTGCTCATGATCCTCCCGAGTCCGGGAGTACACCAGAATGTCATCAATAAACACAATGACGAATGAGTCAAGATAGGGTCGGAACACACTGTGCATCAAGTGCATAAATGTTGCTGGGGCGTTGGTCAGCCAAAATGACATCACAAGGAACTCGTAGTGACCATATCGAGTCCTGAAAGCAGTATTTGAGATATCTGGCTCCCGAATCTTCAACTGATGATAGCCTGAACGTAAGTCAATCTTGTTAAATACTCTGGCACCCTGTAACTGATCAAATAAGTCATCAATACGAGGCAATGGATACCTGTTCTTCACTGTAACTTTCTTCAGTTTTTGATAATCAATGCACACGCATAGAACAATCCTTTTTCTTCACAAACAAGACAGGAGCACCCCAAGGTGGCACACTGGGCCGAATGAAGCCCTTATCAAGCAACTCATGTAACTACTCTTTCAATTTCTTCAACTCAGGAGGAGCCATACGATAAGGAGGAATAGAGATGGGATGAGTGTCCGGCAACAAATCAATGGCAAAATAAATATCTCTCTCGGGCGGCATGCCCGAAAGATCAGTTGGAAACACATCTGGAAAATCTCTCACTACTGAGACTGACTCAACTGTAGGGTATCACTCTTGACATCTCTCACATAAGCTATATACGCGTCACACCCCTTCTCAACCATTCGTTGAGCTTTAAGAAATGAAATACCTCTACTGGGAGTATACTCTAAGGTACCCCTCCACTCTAATCAGGGTAACCCTGGCATAACCGGCGTCACGGTCTTTGCGTGACAATTAAAAATTATGTAATGGGGCGACAACCAGTCCATGCCCAAGATAACATCAAAGTCTATCATAGTGAGCAAAAATAAATCGGCTCTGGTCTCAAAACCACTAAGAGAAATCAAACATGACCGATACACGTGGTCCACAACAAGAGAATCTCCCATAGGAGTAGACACATAAACAGGGGAACTCAAGGAATCCCGAGATACGCCCAAATACGGGGAAAAATAAGAGGATACATAGGAATATGTAGAGCCTGGATCAAATAAGACCGACGCGTCTCTATGACTGACTGGAACAATACCTGTAATAACAGAGTCAGAAGCAACTTTCTCTGTATGATAAGGAAGAGCATAATATCTGGCATGGCCTCCCCCTCTAGGGCGACCTCGACCTCCCCGGCCTCCACCTCGAGTTAGCTAAGCATGTGGGGTGGTAGCTAGTGCTGGAATCATAGCCTGAGGTCCCGGTGGAGCACGCAGTGGCTGAGAAGTCTGTGGAGGTGTACCCCTCCTAAGTCTGGGGAAATCCCTCACCATATGGTGGGTGTCTCCACACTCAAAACAAGCCCTTGGAGGGCGTGGCTGCTGTGACTGGCTCAGGCCAGATCTGCTGGACTGACCGCTAAAAGTACCCCATACCGGAGGCACACTAGACACTGGCGGTGCATAATAAGGCTCCTAGGGCCTAGAAGGGACTGGAATACCACTAGCAGCTAGAAGAGCTGAATGAACGGGGCGACTCCCAAAGCCCCTACCATGGCGAACTACAGCTGGGGAACGAGTACCACTGTAAGTGCCAGACTCCTGAGACCTCTTGGCCTCCCTCTCCTCTCTATCTCGAGCGAGCATACCCTCCAATCTCCTAGCAATACTCATAACCTAGTGGTAAGAAATGTTCATCTCCAGCTCCCTGACCATACTAATTCTGATAGTAGGGTGGAGTCCTTCAATAAACCGACGAACCCCGTCTCGAACTATGGCAACCAAGGCTGGTGCATGTCAGGCCAAGTCACTGAAGCGAACTGCATACTCTGATATAGTCATAGCACCCTGGCGCAACTGCTCAAACTCTGCGTGCCATGTATCCCTGAGGCTCTGAGGGACATACTCTCTCAAAAGCATGTTCGAGAACTGAGTCCATGTAAGTGAAGCAGCCTCAGCTGGACTACTCAAATCATATACATGCCACCACTGATAGGATGCTCCTCTAAGATGGAATGCAGTAAAGGAAACCCCACCCGACTCCGCTACACCCATAGTATAGATAATACGGTGACACTCCTCCAGAAAACCCTAGGCATCCTCTGACACCAATCCACTAAAGTTAGGAGGGTGGTACTTTTTGTACCTTTCAAGTTTGAGCTGCTCCGCCTCAGAAACTGCTGCCCTAACCTCGGGCTGAACTGGAGCTACCGGCTGCACTGGTATTGTAAGGCCCCGTGAAAAGTTTCCTAAAAACCGGGGTTCAGTGATGTCGGGGCAGGCGTAAAGGTTAATAATAGTAGAAATTCTTCGCGTTGAGCTTGCGAGCCTCGGTTCAAACTTTTTAGATTGAATAGTGAGCTGGGGAGTTGAAGGAAAATATTTGGCAGAAATAGGCATTTATGTGGCCCATTCTGCGGCCGCATAATCACTCTGCAGACTGCATAATGGTCGCATAGTGAGACAGTTTTTCTGGTCATTTTGATATCATTTTCGCGGCCCAGTATGGGACCGCATAATCATTTCGTGAGCCGCACTCTTGTCGCACAATCAGCCTTAGAGTTTGGTGAAGGGAGGTTCTGCAGCGCATTATGCGACCGCAGAACAGGTCTGCAGGCCGCATAGTGACCGCAGACCCAGTCAGTTTCTTTCCAGTTTTGGAACCCAATTTGTGCGGTCGATATGCAGACCGCATATCTATTCTGCGGTCCCATATGAGACCGCATATCCTGTCCCGGGGCTTCATTTTTAGGGGTTTTCAACCTGACCATTCTTCGTTAAAACATATGCCATAGCCCGGTTTTAGCACATTTATGATATTTTTAGAGTGAGAGAGAGTTCTTAGAGTGGGGGAGTAACCTTCAACCTATTATCCATCAATCCTTGATCAATCATTGAGGATTAACAAAGGAAGTCTTCATCCTAAAGGTAAGAATCTATGTCCTAGCTCTCAATTTAAAATTTTTATAAAATGGGATAATTAGAGAGACAATTATTGGGTGTGGGGGTTGTTGTCTTGCATTCATGTAGTCTTGAAGTATGTGGGAAGTTTGTGAGCTAAGAAATGGTAGAGAATGGGTTGGGGAATGATGGAATCTTCCACAAAACGGCCTTAAAATATTGATGCACACCTAGTGTTTGATAATATGCTCAAATGAGCTAGAATCATGACCATCTTCCTAATTTTGGTCCAACTTATTATATTTCTAAAATAGATTGAAGTGCTAAGAATTCCAGAATGTTTTAGAGTTTAAAGGAAGCTCAATTGAGGTATGTTGGCTAAACCCCCTTCTTCTTAGAATTGAATCCCACGGTGTTCATGTGACTGGTGTAAAGTCCTTGACCATTATTGAATTGGTTATTCCTAATGTGTTTGTGTTGAAGGATATATGTTCAATATTTATTCTAAATGCTTCATCATGTCATCTTGCCATTTGAGGATGTGTATAAAAATGTGGAATATGTGTCAGGAATGTTAAGACTTCAAGTCAAGATCGAAATAAAGGTTATTATGCCAAATTGTATGAAAAGCCCCTATGTGCCTAAGATTCTCAAATTGCTCTTATGTGAATTTAATGTATTGAATGGAAAGCCTTATTGTTGTTGATAATGATAATGATGTTTGAATATGGAAAAGGGAACTGAAATTATGAAATATGGCCAAGTTCCAAGAATGACTTTATAATGGTGACAATTAGTGCCAATAAATCGAAAGGATATGAAAGAAGTATGATGTGATATGATTGACTAAAAAAGGTAATGTCTTGGGTGAGACGGCCTAGCCGATCGGGCCGTGATCGGATGCCATGCCGCATACATGGTGGTCACTCTGCTGAAAATGATAATTGAAATTGTGGTTATGGTTGATGTATCAAATGAGACGACCTAGACGATCGGGTCGTGATCGGACTCTTTGTAAGAATATAGTGGTATTGTGAATTATGGTATATCGGCTTTAAAGATCACCCAACCTAATAACATGGAAATTGACTTGAGAACTTATGTGATCCTTATTTGATGATTTAGTATTATTTGAAGCTCTTATTGAACTCATGACTGTTTCCCCCTTGTATTATTATTCATTCTATTGAGATGGTGTTTAGCTTTACATACTAATACTATTCGACAGTACTAACGTCCCTTTTGCCAGGAGCGCTACATCTTTAAATGGATGCAGGTGGTTCCATAGCAGGCGGTGTTGATCAGCGATAGCAGTACACCTTCCTCCTAGCAGACTTGGTGAGCCCCACCTCATTTCAGGGTCATGTATCTTTTGTACATTTTGTTATCACGTTTTGAGGTATAGCCGGGGCCTTGTTGCCGGCACTATCATTGTACTTCTTTGTATCTTTTAGAGGCTCCGTAGACACTATGTGGGTTATGCATGGACGCTAGAAAAGTCAAACAGATTATGTTGTGTTTTGGTCTCTTGTTCCACTCGAATCATAAGAATGTGTGAATCTTGAAACTTAAAAAAATGATGTAACCAATGAGACGATTTAGTATTGTATATATGATCTTCCTACAGTCTAATTAATGAAATCATGTCTTCTATTGATCATGGGTGAGTTGGGTAGAAAGTATCTAACAGGCGTGCTCGACCGGGTTCACTCGGTTGAGCGCTGGTCGCACCTCCCGAGGTTGGGGCGTGACAGGTGTGATCTCTGGATCCTAGTCTACCTGAACTCGCTGCTCTGCGGTACCGACGACGGGAGTATGTACTCCTCCCCCGACCTGAGATGTGGCAGGAGCAAGTGGAATCAATACAGCCTGAGCTAAGGTGCTGAACATGCTTAGAGACTGGGCTGGAGTCTCCTGGAGGGTTGGTCCAACAACAAGTATCTCAGGTGTCTGCCCTCCGGCTGGAGCTTCTGGGGGCTCCTCTGTGGCAGCGGGTGCGGGGGCTCTGGCTGCACCACATGGACGTCCTCGGCCTTAACCCCGGCCCCGGCCTCTAGCGGCTATAGCAGGGGGCGCGGGTTCCTGGTCATCAGATCCGCCTGTATGTGTCCTCACCATTCACGGCTATAGCAGGGGGCGCGGGTTCCTAACAGTTCTATAGCCTCCCGAAGATAAGTACAGACGTCTCCGTACAGATCCGCGAGACTCTAATAAACCGGCTTGTGACTCACGACACCTATGAACCTAGAGCTCTGATACCAACTTCTCACGACCCAACTCCCTCCGTATAACATCGTGACGACACCTAGTCTCTACGACTAGGTAAGCCTAACAAATTGCGGAAAATAACAAAACAAAAGTAAAACTTGGCAACTAACAGCAGTGGATAACTAAATAACTAGTAACAATACCGCTCGGCAAGTACAATAACCAATACTCTTTAAATACACAGTCTTCCCAAAACCCGAAACATCATAAGTCACAAGCTACAGGAGGAAACTAGTATCTCTATACACCAAAGTCTAACAAAAGAAGTCCGGAAGGTAAATGACATAGGAGAGAATAGAGGGGGACTCCGAGGTCCGCGGACATGTCAGATGTACCTTGAATTCTCCGTACAACAGCAAGCACTCTCAGCTAGTAGCGGGGCTGATAAGAAGTACCTGGATCTGCACACAAAAATCTGTACAGAAGAGTAGTATGAGTACACAACAACGATACCCAGTAAGTGCCAAGCTTAACCTCGGTCGAGTAGTGACGAGGTCAGGTCAGGCCCACTGGTATATAATAAATAAAGCAGGAGAATATGCAGTATACTAAGAGAATAGAATTTAACAAAAGGAAACACAGCAAGGAAACAGTACAACACACAGGGGTAAACAGCAGGGTATCTCCCGAGATACCGTCTCGTAGTCCCAAAATAAATATACAGGGAGAACTCCCGAGGTACCGCCTCGTAGTCACAAAAGTTAATATGCAGGGAGAACTCCCGAGGAACCGCCTCATAGTCTCAAAAGTAAATGTGTAGGGAGAACTCTCGAGGAACCACTTCGTAGTCTCAAAAGTAAATATTCAGGGAGAACTCCCGAGGAACCGCCTCATAGTCTCAAAAGTAAATAAACAGGGAGAACTCCCGAGGAACCGCCTCGTAGTCTAAAAAGTAAATATACAGGGAGAACTCCCGAGGAACCGCTTCGTAGTCTCAAAAGTAAATATACAGGGAGAACTCCCAAGGAACCGCCTCGTAGTCTCAAAAGTAAATGTGCAGGGAGAACTCTCGAGGAACCGCCTCGTAGTCTCAAAGTAAACACACAACTCAACCGATAAATATGATAGTTAACAACAAGATTTCTACAGTTATACTGATAAAGAACAAGGAAAAAACAGGAAATCAACTAGACATGTGATATTAGACTAAACAGGATAACTACACATATTGGAATAGCTCAATTAAGAATGAAAACAGACTAATATTTAAACGGTATAACTCAAATTAAAGGAAAACCAGGTTGCTACTTAGTAAAATAAATTGGGTTTTACAACAATATCCCATGTACGTACTCGTCACCTTACGTACACGACACTCACATATCACAACAGTACCAAATACTACGGGAATTTCCCCAACACAAGGTTAGACAAGCCACTTACCTCGAACCAAGCTCAATCAATCGGTAACAATGCCTTTTCCATGAATATCTAATTCCAAATTGCCCAAATCTAGCCAAAATCAATTACATACTGTAAATACAACTATAAGAAACTAATCTAATTAATGAAATCAAAGCTAAAGCAAGAAATTAGAAAATCGCTCAAAAAAGCCTCCCCGGGGTCACGTCTCACACTCGGGTAAAAGTCACAAAATATGAACACTCATTCACTCACGAGTTCACTTGTACCAAAATTATCCAAATCTGATATCAAAATCTCAATCAAAACTCAAAAGCTTAGTTGAAGAACTTCTCCCATTTTTTCCAAAATTTTCAAACAAATCCGAAATTGAAGTATAGAATTAATGATAGATTAGTGGGATATAACCAAAAACAAGTGAAGAATCATTACCAAATCGATGTCTCTAAAAATCCCTCAAAATCTCATCCAAATCCGAGCTCCCTATCTCAAGTTTTGATAAAAAATGGCCAACCCTCGAAGCCTCGCTTAAAAAAGGTTCTGCCTAGGCATTTCCGCATCTGCGGACCAACGGTCGCACCTGTGGAAATTTCATCGCATGTGAAAAAATGACTTAAGGTGACTGGGACCCCTTCTGCAACCAGGTGGTCGCACCTGCGGATGATGTTCCGCTTTAGCGGTTTTCCTTCGCTCCTGCGGTTGCTCTAACGCATCTACAGGCATCGCAGATGCAGGATTTTCCTCACACCTGCGACCCCTGACCAAACCTCTCCACTCTGTTTCTGCGCTCATCGATTCGCACATGCGCTCCCGCACCTGCGGACAACCCAGCGCAGTTGCGATTACACCAGAAGCTTGAAAGCTTCAGCAACTCACACAAGTCCAATTTCGACCCATTAAGCATCCGAAACTCACCCGAGGCCCCCGGGACCTCAAAAAACATACCAATAAGTCCTACAACACCATATGAACTTAGTCGAGCCCTCAAATCACATCAAACAACGCTAAGAACACGAATCACCCTCCAATTCATACTTAATGAACTTGAAACTTTAAATTTCTACAACCGATGCCGAAACCTATCAAATCCTGTTTGATTGACCTTAAATTTTGCACACAAGTCATAATTGACATTACAGACCTACTCCAACCTCCGGAATCGGAATTCGACCCCGATATCAAAAAGTCCACTGCCGGTTAAAATCTCAAAAAATTTGACTTTTGCCAATTCAAGCCTAAATCAGCTACGGATCTCCAATTCACAGTCCATAGCTAACGGAACCGATGAAACTCTATTCTAGAGTCGTCTTCACACAGTTCCAACTATAGTCAAAATCCTAAGACTTCAGCTTCCGTTTTAGGGACTAAGTATCCCAAATCACTCCGAAACCACAACAAAACCTCCCGGCAAGTCTCATAAGTAGAAACAAATATGGGGGAAGCATTAAATAAGGGATCAGGGCTAATACACTCAAAATGACCGGCTGGGTCGTTACAAGCATTTACAAATGTAAGATCGATTACGATTTCACCTACATAAATCATTATTAATAGGCCTAATATACATACATCATATAGTATCAATCTATATTTATATTCTATATATCTATATCTATCTATCTATACTATATTAAAAGCACGAAGGCCCCTTAGCGAAATGCCATTCCCCTTTTTTACCCTTTAAAAACATATTTCACATTGGACACAATTGTAATTTAAGTTACTTTCCTAATATTTAGGAATTTGAAATCAACTAAGTTTTGGGTATGTCACGACCCAAATTAACCCTCCGTAAAGTGTCGTGATGGCACCTACTCTTTACGACTAGGTAAGCCTAATATTACGAAAAATATAAAGAAAATACAACATTTTTAAAGATCAACAGCATATTGTGAATAGCCAAGAGTAGTACCACTCGGCATATACAAAATAATTTTCCAAGACCCGGAATATCACTAAGTCACAAGCTGCTATAATCTATGTAGCTCTATACAAAAGTCTGAAGATAATAAAAAAAAGTATCTAAGCGAGGGAGTAGAAGGGGACTCCGATGATCTGCGGACGCAAGCAATAGTACCTTGAAGTCTCCTAAAATCAGCAGCACGTACTAACCCGAGGCTGATAGCTCGCACATGGATCTGCACACAAAAATATGCGCAGGGAAGGGCATGAGTACACCACAATGGTACCCAGTAAGTGCCAAGCTTAACCGCCATCGAGTAGTGACGAAATCAGGTCAAGGCCCTACCGGAGTAAATATAATAAATTAAACAGTAAAAGATATATGTAAAATTTACGGTAACACAGTTAAAGAAATTCTCAAAAATTTAACAGTTAAGGGAGTCCTCGGCTCAGAACAAGGTAAACACAGTGGGAAATCTCCCGGGATACCGTCCCGTAGTTCCAAATGAATATACAGTATTTTGGGATCTCCCGGAATACGTCTGTAGTCCCAAAGTAAATATGCAGTGCTGGGGGATCTCCCGGAATACGTCCGTAGTCCCAAAGTAAATATGCAGTGCTGGGGGATCTCCCAGAATACGTCCGTAGTCCCAAAATAAATATGCAAGACATGGGGATCTCCCGGAATACGTCCGTAGTCTCAATTTAAATATGCAACGCAAGATGAAATGGCAGGTATAACATCGAGTTATACAGTTTATACTGAACACAGATAAGAAAAGTAGGGACTTAACTAAGCATGGCACACAGAATGTCAAATAGGCAGTTAAAACACGTAAGCATGCTTCTCTAGTCTAAGTTTAAAAATTAAACGTATTAGTGCAATTTATTAAGGATAAACAGATTATGATTAAGAAAGGAAAAATGGGATTTTTGCATTAATAGCCTGTGTACGTACTCGTCACCTCACGTACACGGCGCCCACACATCAATTGATATCAAACATCCTAAGGGAAAGTCCCCAACACAAGATTAGGCAAGACAATTACATCGAACCGCTCAAATCAACTCGATATCACGTTCTTGCCACGAGTATCTGACTCCAAATGGCCCGAATCTATTCAAATTAATTTGCATAATGTAAATCTAAAAACGCCCAAAAAGTCTCCCCGGGCCCACGCCTCGGAATCGGGTAAAAATTATAAATTTTGAATACCCATTCACTCACGAGTTCATTCGAACAAAAATTATCTAAATCCGACGTCAAATTCCCATTCAAATCTCAGATTTTCAATTGGGGAACCTTTTTTCCCATTTCCAAACTTCTACCCTCAAATTCCTTAAATTGACGAGGAAAACAATAATAGATTAATGTATTATGATCAAAATAGAGTTAGAATTAGTTACCCAATAGTTCTCCTTCAAAATCCCTCAGGAAATCGTCTCCCACTGAGCTCTAAATCAAATTGGTGAAAAAATGAGGAATGAACCCTTGAAGCTGCCTCTTCAATCCAGCGATTTCCGCACCTGCGCTCATGGGGCCGCATCTGCGATCACGCACCTGCGGAAAAAATCATCGCAGGTGCGAAGGTCACTTATCCGGGCTGGGGCCGCATCTGCGGGCAATTCCTCACACTTGCGGATACCGCACCTGTGGTCCAAATCGGCACATCTGCGCATTTCACTAAGGTAGCCAGGTTCCGCACCTGCGGCTTTCGCACTTGCGGCCTCCCTTTCGCAGGTGCGAAACACCAGAACCAGCAAAGGCACCAGATTTTTCCTAAGTCCAAATTCTTTCCGTTAAGCATCCGAAACACACCCGAGGCCCCCGGGACCTCAAACAAACATACCAAAAAATCCTAAAACACCATACGAACTTAGTCGAGCCTTCAAACCGCATCGAACAACACCAAAATCATGAATTAAGCACGGATTCAAGCATAAGAATTTAAATTTTTCCAAATTCTGACATCAAATCTAGTCCGAATGACCTCAAATTGTACACACAGGTCACAAATGACACTACGAACCTACAGCCACTTTCGGAATTCCATTCCGAGTTCGATATCAAAATTTTCACTATCGGCCGAAATCGCCGAAAAACTAACTTTCGCCAATTCAAGCCTAAATCTACCACAGGCCTCCAAAACACATTTCGGACACGCTCCTAACAACCAAGTCACTCAACGGAGCTAACGGAGTTGACGGAATTCCATTCCGGATCCGTCTTCACACAGTTCCGACTACGGTCCAAACTCTAAGGCTTAAACTCACAACTAGGGACTAAGTGTCCCAAAACTCTCTGAATTCCATAACCAATCACTCAGGCAAGTCTCAATAGCGGAAACAAATATGGGAAAACAGTTATTAGGGGATCGAGGCTCTAATTCTCAAAATGACCGGCCAGGTCGTTACATCCTCCCCCTCTTAAAACAATCGTCTGTCCTCGAACGAGTATAAAGACATACCTGAAACTATGAAAAGATAAGGGTAGTGGCTGCGCATATCCTGCTCGGTCTCCCAAGTCGCCTCCTCGACCGACTTAGCTCTCCACTTGACCTTTACTAAAGCAATATTCTTTGACCTGAGCTTTCTGACCTGCCTGTCCACAATGGCTACTGGCTCCTCAACATAAGATAGATCCTTGTCCAACTGGACTGAGCTAAAATCAAATACATGAGTTGGATCACCGTGATACTTTCGGAGCATAGACACATGGAATACCGGGTGAACTCCTGCTAGGCTGGGAGGCAAAACAAGCGCATAAGCAACCTCCCCAACTCGCCGCAATATCTCAAAAGGACCAATGAAACTTAGGCTCAGCTTGCCCTTCTTCCCGAACCTCATCACACCCTTCATAGGCGATACCCAAAGCAAGAACCGCTCACCAACCATAAATGCCAAATCACAAACATTACGGTCTGCATAACTCTTCTGCTTGGACTGTGCTGTGCGAAGGCTCTCCTGAATCACCTTCACCTTATCCAGGGCATCCTGGACCAAATCTGTACCCAACAATCGGGCCTCGCCCGGCTCAAACCATCCCACAGTGGACCGGCACCACCTACCATACAAAACCTCATATGGTGCCATCTGAATGCTGGACTGGTAACTGTTGTTGTAAGTGAACTCTGTAAGTGGCAAGTATTAGTCCTATGACCCCCTGAACTCCATCACACATGCATAGAGCATATCCTCAAGAATCTAAATCGTGCGCTCGGACTGCCCGTCCATATGAGGGTGAAAGGCTGTACTCAGCTCCACCCTAGTACCCAACTCCTGCTGTACGGATCTCCAAAACCGTGATGTGAACTGTGTACCTCTATCTGAAATGATGGATACAATGAAGGCAGACAATCTCTCTGATATAAATCTCAGCCAACTTCTCAGAAGAATAAGTGGTCAACACTGGAATAAAATGAGCTGACTTGGTCAGCCGATCCATGATCACCCAAATAGCATCAAACCTTCTCAAAGTCCGTGGAAGTCTAACTACAAAGTCCATGGTGATCTGCTCACACTTCCACTCTGGGATCTCTAACCTCTGAAGTAATCCACCCTGCCTCTGGTGCTCATATTTGACCTGCTGATAGTTGAGACACTTGGCCACAAACCCAACTATATCCTTCTTCATCCTCCTCCACCAGTAGTGCTGCCTCAAATCCTGGTACATCTTTGTGGCACCGGGATGAATGGAGTACCGCGAGCTGTGGGCCTCCTCGAGAATCAACTCCCAAAGCCCATCTACATTGGGCACACAGATCCGGCCCTGCATCCTCATCACACCATCATCACCAATAGTCATATCTCTGGTATCACCTCGCCGAACCCTGTCCTGAAGAACTAGAAGATGAGGATCATCATACTGGCGCTCCCTGATACGGTCATATAGAGAAGACCGAGCAACCAAACAAGCTAATACCCGGCTAGGCTCTAAAATATCCAATCTCACGAACTGGCTGGATAAGGCCTGAACATCCAAGGCTAAGGGCCTCTCAGTTGCTAGAAGATATGCCAAACTCCCCAAACTCTCTGCCCGACAACTCAAGGCGTCGGCCACTACATTGGCCTTCCCTGGGTGGTACAATATAGTGATATCATAGTCTTTAAGTAGCTCCAACCACCTCCGCTGACGCAAATTAAGGTCCTTCTGCCTGAACAAGTGCTGCAAACTCCGGTGATTAGTGTAAATCTCACAGGGATCACCCTACAAATAATGATGCCAGATCTTCAGGGCGTGAACAATAGCTGCTAACTCGAGATCATGAACCGGATAATTCTTCTCATGCACCTTTAACTGTCTAGACGCGTAGGCAATCACCCTACCGTCCTGCATTAATACCGCTCCAAGGCCAATCCTCGAGGCATCACAATAGACAGTGTACGACCCCGAACCTGTAGGCAATACTAATACTGGGGCTGTAGTCAAATTGCTGTCTCGAGCTTTTGAAATCTCTCCTTACACTCCTCGGTCCACCTGAACGGAGCACCCTTCTGAGTCAGCCTGGTCATAGGTGCTGCAATGGATAAAAATCCCCACACAAGGCGACGGTAATACCCCGCCAAACCAAGGAAACTATGGATTTCCGTAGCTGATGACGGTCTAGGCCAACTCTGTACTGCCTCCACCTTCTTCGGATCTACCTTGATCCCATCACAAGACACTATGTGGCCCAAGAATGCCACTGAATCAAGCCAGAATTCACACTTAGAAAATTTTGCATACAATTTCTTCTCCCTCAAAGTCTGAAGCACGGTCCGCAGGTGCTGCTCATGATCTTCCCGAGACCGGGAATATACCAGGATGTCATCAATAAACACAATGATGAAGGAATCAAGATAAGGCCGGAACACACTGTGCATCAAATGCATAAAGGTTGATGGGGCATTGGTCAGCCCAAATGACATGACAAGAAACTCATAGTGACCATATCTGGTCCTGAAAGCAGTCTTCGGGATATCCGACTCCCGAATCTTTAACTTATGATAACCTGAACGTAAGTCAATCTTGGAAAACACTCTAGCACCCTGTAACTAATCAAATAAGTCATCAATACGAGGAAATGGATACCTGTTCTTCACTTTGATTTTGTTCAACTGGCAGTAATCAATACACATCCGCATAGAACCATCCTTCTTCTTCACAAATAAGATAGGAGCACCCCAAGGTGACACACTGGGCAGAATGAAGCCCTTTTCAAGCAACTCCTGTAACTGCTCCTTCAACTCCTTTAATTCAGAAGGAGCCATGCGATATGGAGGGATAAAGATGGGCTGAGTAACCGGCAATAAATCAATGCCAAAATCAATATCTCTGTCGGGCGGCATGCCCGGAAGATCAGCTGGAAACACATCTGGAAAGTCCCTCACTACTGGAACTGACTCAACTGTAGGGGTATCAATACTGACATCTCTCACATAGGCCAAATACGCATCACACCCCTTCTCAACCATTCGTTGAGCCTTAAGAAATGAAATGACCCTATGGGAAGTATACTCTAAGGTACCTCCCCAATCTAATCTCGGCACGCCTGGCATAGCCAGCGTCATGATCTTAGCGTGACAATCAAGAATAGCATAATGGGGCGACAACCAGTCCATGCCTAAGATAACATCAAAATCTACCATACTAAGTAATAACAAATTGGCTCTGGCCCTAAAACCACTAAGAGCAATCAAACACGACTGATATACACGGTCCACAATGAGAGAATCTCCCACGGGAGTAGATACCTAAACAGGGGAACTCAAAGAATCTCGAGATATCCCCAAATATGGAGCAAAATAAGAAGACACATATGAATACGTAGAGCCTGGGTCAAATAATACTGATGCAACACTATGACAGATAGGGACGATACCTGTGATGACTAAATCTAAAGCAACGACCTCTGAACGGGCTGGAAAGGAATAATACCTTGTCACGCCCCGAACCTAGGAGCGAGACAAGCACCCGGTGCCTCATCTAACCTGGCGTACCAAATTGTGACTAAGGGACTCTGAACATATAATGTCATACTTTGGCCATGGGGCCACCTTGCAAGACAATTTGCGAAGTAAAATATAAAACTGAATGGAAACTAGCGCTAACTAAACATCAATATAAAGCTAGGCCGACAAGGCCGTCATAGCTACTACAGCTGGCAAACCATCAAATATACATACCAGGCCTACAAACCCAACATACTGCACTAACCAACAGGATATGTCTACAAGCCTCTACTGATAGATATATTGTGATCGGAATAGGGCCCCGACCTACCCATATCATATATATAAATACATACATAAGATGCACACAAAAACCTAGACCCGATAACTCCGAAGGTTGTGGAGCTTATCGATCAGGCTAAACTCTGGAAACACCTACTGAGGAGGTCTACTCGTCTGTCTATCTGAACCTGCATGCATGAAATGCAGCGTCCCCGGAAAAGGGACGTCAGTACGAAATAATATACCGAGTATGTAAGGCAATAACATAACTGAAAATTGAAACTGAACTGATAATATAATAACTGGAAGTAACTGGGAGTCAAAGATGATCTGGAGATATACTTACCTGCTGATACTGACTCAACTCCTTCAATATAGTAAGTAAAATAATTGTACGGCCTTATAAGGCTCGGTATATATAACTGCTCTGCCATAGTAGGCTCGCTCATAGGCACTCAGCCATACTAGGCTATGTATCTCGACCATGCTGGGCTCGCTCATAGGCGCTCGGCCACAGTAGGCTCGGTATATAACTTTCCATCTGATCAGAGGTTGCCCAATAGGGGCCTGCCCATCGATTATAGCTCGATGGTAATGAAAATACTGTAATACTGTATATATAGGCTTGCTGCTCTCTTGACTGGAAGAAGACAATACTAAAATTGAATATAGAGTCTCGATAAGGAATAATATTGTAACTTATGAGACTAGAATAGTGTGAATAAATTCATGAATATGAACTTCTCTTTTTGTCTCATTACTAACACATATAGCTACGAGATCATGCCAAAATGAAGGAAGGCTTAGCCTTAACATACCTTATCACAATCTTTCCAATCACCAAGTTGAACTCACCTCTTCGCACTTTAATCTACAAGAATGATAATAATACTATCGTTAAGTTATGAAAGGTACAACTATCACACAACGAACGACAAACTTATTTTGTATTAAAACGGGCAGCATCTCCCCTATAATCCTTACTTCCTCCAAATTCAAGATAACACCAACAATACAAGAACAGAACAATAACAACATATATACATCATTTTCCAGCCCTATATACACCATCAAATACTACAAAACAGCCCAACACACCCCAATCTCTTCGTACACAAAACAACCACCGTAGTAGTGTCAAACGACCCGAAAATGTTATGACGAACGACCAGCCAACCACCCTACATTTATATGGTGTTTATAAACCCCCTTCCTCCTCCAAAACTCCACAAAACAGTAGTAAAACACGCCGCCCAACAGCAACACAAAACAGTCCACAAAACAGTCCGCTACAAGTGAATAACTCGAACTCACGGCTTCCGATCACCGTCCCGTTAGTTCTTACAAGTATAGAACGACTTACCATGAATTTACAGAAGAAAAATTGGATGAAAGAGAGCAGTAAACTCACCTTATTTGTTGGATAACTCAGCTCTTATCTTGGTTCTTCAAACTCTAGGTTTTACCTCCAATTGGAACTTGAAAGGGAGAGAAAATCAATTAGGGTTTGTGGGAAATTTTTGGGAGGATTCTTTGCAGAGCTTATGTCTGGTTATTATGCTCTATTTTAAGTCTAATATATGAAGAAAATAGGCCCTTAAAAGGCCTCTTTGGACGACCCGAAATGGCCCATTTTTTTGGGCTCACATTTAAGCAAGTAGGTGACACACCTACTTGTCACCTAGCAGCTTGCGCAGTATCGCACAAATGCCCATATCTTTCTACTCCAATATCGTATTGACAAACGCTTTAATGCGTTGGAAAATAGACTCATAGATCTTTAATTTGATGGGTGGAACACCCCATAACTCTAAGTATATTGGGAGAAAATCGCAGTTACATTTGACCCAAAGTTTCAGTAAAACTTATGAATGTAACTTGTGATGACTTTCATCGACTTTTGTTCCACAACTCGCTTGACTTCAAAACATAACACACGGATGTCATATGACTAATATAAATCATAACATAATCTCCTTATCATGTTAAGCACCCTAGTCTCACCCCAAAGGTATATGTTATAACATTCCCAACTTGTCGACTTTCGACGAAACATTATTTTCATCAATTGCTTTAGCTTCTGAACCGTGCAACCCTCTTTGTACTTGTTGTTCATGATCTTCAATATTTGTAACCTCAGAGGTAACATGATTAAATTACTTTATATACTTTTAAATATTATCTCATTTTTGGTCCTACATTAGTTTTCTTACGATGCATTTTTACGTACGAAAATATAGGGTGTAACATCATTCCCCCCCTTGGGAACATTCGTCCTCGAATGTTTACTCTTAGAGACTTTGGAAACTTTTGCCAGAGTATCCTTTGCACACTAGGTTAACACCAACCTGTACGTAGCCAGAAAACATACTATGCATGCCACACATGGCCAATGTTTATAAATAGCAACACTTTGCCTCACCAACCGTAAATCATAAATACTAAAAGTGAAAAATAAAAGCTTACCTGATGACCTGCTAGCCTGAATAGAGCTGTGTTGTAGCATCCCATCTCGAGCCATATCTTCAGTTTGAAATAGGTGGGGGTATTTAGACTTCATTTCTTCCTCCGATTCCCACGTCATCTCTTCTACATTCTTGCTCCTCCATAAAACCTTTACGGAAGCTACCTCCTTATTTCGTAGATTGCGGATTTGTCGGTCTAGGATGGCAACTGGAATTTCCTCGTATGACAAGTCCTCTGTAATCTGTACATCATCCGTGGGCACCACTCGGGTAGGATCGCCAATGCACTTCCGTAGCATAGATACGTGAAAAACCGGATGGACAGACTCCAATTCTGAGGGCAACTCTAACTCATAAGCTACTTGGCCCACTCTCCGAATGATCCTATAAGGCCCAATATACCGTGGGCTAAGCTTGCCTTTCTTGCCAAACCTCATCACGCCCTTCATAGGTGATACCTTTAAGAATACCCAGTCATTAATCCTGAACTCTAAGTCTCGTCGCCGCACGTCAGAATATGACTTCTGACGACTCTGAGCTGTCAACAGTCGCTCCCGGATAAGCTTTACTTTCTCTATGGCCTGTTGAACCAGGTCTGGCCCATATAACCCAGATTCCCCAATATCAAACCACCCTATAGGAGATCTGCACTTACGCCCATACAAAGCCTCGTACGGAGCCATCTGAATACTGGAGTGGTAACTGTTATTATATGCAAACTCGATAAGAGGTAGATGTTCATCCCAACTTCTTTTAAAATCCAACACACATACTCGTAACATATCCTCGAGCGTCTGAATTGTGCGCTCGGCTTGTCCATCAGTCTGTGGATGAAAAGCTGTGCTGAGATTCACCTGAGTCCCTAGACCTCTCTGAAATGACCTCCAAAAATGTGCTGTAAACTGAGCCCCACGGTCAGATATAATAGAAACTGGTACTCCGTGTAGCCGCACTATCTCCTTAATATATAACTTTGCATAATCTTCTGCTGTATATGTAGATCTGACCGGTAGGAAGTGAGCTGATTTCGTGAGCCTATCGACTATCACCCATATGGAATCGAACTTATGATTAGAACGAGGTAAACCCGTGATAAAGTCCATGTTTATCGCCTCCCATTTCCATGTCGGGATCTCTATAGTCTGCATTAGCCCTCCAGGCTTCTGGTGCTCTACCTTCACTTGCTGGCAACTAGTACATTGGGCGACAAACTCAGCAATGTTCTTCTTTATATCATTCCACCAGTACACATCCTTAATGTCATGATACATCTTCGTCGACCCAGGATGGATGGAATACCATGAATAATGTGCCTCTGACATAATCCTGTCTCGTAGCCCTGCTACATCTGGAACACACAAACGACCCCTATATCTGAGAACCCCATCTCCCTTTAGCTCTAACAGTGGCTTCTTCTGCTGCGGAACTCGCTCTCTCAGCTCGACCAACTCTGGGTCCTCGTACTGCCTTTCCTTGACTTCCGCTATGAGGGATGATTTTGTAGTGTTTTGGAGTACAACTCCACCATCCTCAGAATCTACTAACCGAACCCCCAATGAAGACAATTGATGAATCTCTCTAGCTAATTGTCTTTTCTCGGGTTCTACATGTGCTAAGCTACCCATAGATCGGTGACTTAATACATCTGCTACAACATTAGCTTTCCCTGGATGGTAGAGAATGTTAACATCGTAATCTTTCAATAACTCAAGCCATCGCCTCTGTCGCAAATTCAACTCTTTCTGCTTGAAGATATATTGTAGGCTTTTATGATCAGTAAATACATCAACATGAACACCATATAAATAATGCCGCCATATCTTAAGTGCATGGACAACCGCAGCTAACTCGAGGTCGTGGGTCGGATAATTCCTCTCGTGCTTCCTCAACTGCCTTGAAGCATACGTAATTACCTTCCCATGTTGCATCAGGACACATCCTAACCCGACACCTGATGCATCACAATACACGGCATAACCCTCTAGACCCTCTGGAAGTGTTAGAACTGGAGCTGAGGTCAACCTGTTCTTAATCTCTTGGAAACTCCGCTCACAAGCCTCTGTCCATTGAAACTTAGTTTCTTTCTGTGTCAACTTCGTCAATGGTGCCGAAAGGGAAGAAAAACCCTCTACGAACCTCCGATAGTATCCCGCTAAGCCTAGAAAGCTACGAACCTCTGTCGGAGTGGTAGGTCTAGGCCAAGATTTCACGGCCTCAATCTTCTGAGTGTCCACCTTTATCCCTTCATCTGATACAATATGCCCCAAGAATGCTACAGACTTCAACCAGAACTCACATTTAGAAAACTTAGCATACAACTTACGATCACGGAGGGTTTGGAGTACCGCTCGTAGGTGGTCCGCATGCTCATCCTCTGAACGGGAATAAACCAGAATATCATCAATAAATACTATCACGAACAGATCTAAAAATGGCCGGAATAGGCTATTCATCAAGTCCATAAATACAGCGGGTGCATTAGTCAACCCGAAGGACATGACAAGGAACTCGAAGTGGCCATATCGGGTCCTGAAGGCTGTCTTCGGAATATCTTTTTCCCGAACTCTGACCTGGTGGTACCCCGACCTCAAATCTATCTTTGAAAAGCATCTAGCCCCCTGCAACTGATCAAACAAGTCATCGATCCTTGGAAGTGGATACTTATTCTTAATAGTTACCTTGTTCAGCTGCCTAATATCGATACACATCCTCAGCGAGCCGTCTTTCTTCCGCACAAATAGTACTGGTGCACCCCAAGGTGAGGTACTGAGCCTGATGTAACCTTTCTCCAGCAAATCTTTTAACTGCTCCTTCAACTCCTTCAATTCGCCAAGTGCCATTCTATACAGAGGGACGGATATTGGTTGAGTTCCTGGAAGCAAATCGATGCTAAAATCAATCTCTCGCTCTGGAGGAATACCTGGAAGCTCATCTGGAAACACATCTACATACTCTTTGACTACGGGAATAGACTGAAGTGTAGGTATCTCAGCATCTGCATCTCTAACTCGCACAATATGATAAATGCACCCTTTTGCGATCATTTTCATCGCCTTCAAATAGGAAATAAACCTACCTCTGGGTGTTGGTGTATTGAAATCTGGCTGCCTTTGCTCGGCAATCAACTGTGGCATAGCAAGCTGCCAACCAGTCCATGCCCATGATAGCATCAAAATCCATCATCTCTAGCTCAACTAGGTCAGCTGAGGTCTGACGACTACAAATTGTCACCGTACAACCTCGGTAAACCCGTCTAGCAATAATCGATTCTCCGACCGGTGTAGATACCGCAAAAGGATCACTTAGTATTTCAGGCACTATACCAAACTTCCTCGCGACAAATGGGGTAATATACGATAAAGTAGATCCTGGGTCTATCAAAGCATAAGCATCGTGAGAGCAAATGGTTAATATACCTGTCACAACGTCTGGTGAAGACTCCTGGTCCTGTCGACCCGCTAAAGCATAGATACGGTTCTGATTACCACTTGAACTGGAACCTCTACCTCTGCCCCGACCTCTACCAGCCGAAGACTGAGACTCGCGCCCTGAAGGATGCACGGACATAGATGATCCTGTTGCTGAACTCGCTGGTTGTGCCATTCCCCCCGAATCTCTATTTAGGCAATCTCGCATCATATGCCCTGGACGCCCACATGTATAACAAGCATCAGAACCTGCTCGGCATTGGCCCAAGTGTCCTCTACCACAGATGTCACACTGTGGAGGAAATGACCATGTCTGCGTAGATCCTCGCTGTCGCTGCAAACCCGACGCCCGTGAGCTCTCACCTGGTCCTGACTGATTATAGCGGTCATACCTGTAACCCTGTAACTGAGGTGGCGGAGGCCTAGGTGGCCGTCCGAAGTACTGGGTCCTATAACTACCCTGATATTGCTCCTGAGACCTGGGAAATCTCATCCTCTTACGTTGCCCTTGCTCAGCCCTTTCTGTACCCTGCTGCCGACGCCTACCCCTTTCTTATATTCTGGGCGAATGCCTGAATCCGGGAGATATCCATACTATCCTGCAATGCAGCGGTGGCACATGCCTCGGTTAACTCTGGGGTTAACCCTGCTATAAACCTGTGAATCCTGTCCCGCATAGTAGCAACTATGGATGGTGCATATCTGGCCAATGAGTCAAAACGGAGACTATACTCTCGAACACTCATATTACCCTGCTTGAGGGCTAGAAACTGATCGACTCGAGCCTGTCGGATCTCCCGTGGTAAGTACTGGTCAAGGAAGGCATCTGAAAAATTCTCCCAAATAGCTGGAGGTGCATCACGTCCCCTGAACCTCTCCCATCCCTCATACCAAAGGATGGCTATATCTCGGAGTCGAAAAGCTGCTAGCTCAACTGCCTCTTTCTCCGTGGCATGCATAACACGAAAGATCCTGTGAAGCTGATCTATGAAATCCTGCGGGTCCTCTCTCTGATCTGTCCCCGTGAACTCTGGGGGACTCAAAGCAATAAACTCTCGGACCCTTGAACTCCCAGACCCCTCAGAAGTTCCTGCACTAGCTGATGCCCTAGCCTATTGCTGGGTAGCTACCAACTGTGTCAACAAATGCACCGCACTCCTCAAGTCCTGATCTGATGGAAGTGGAGGGGGAACTGGATGTGCGGTTTCCCTAGGAATCTCCGTAGTTGGTGGAGGAGCCGGTAATGGCTGAGTAGGGGTCTCACCTTGAGCCTCAGACTGGGCCCCATCTACTGGGGGTACCCTGCTGGTCCCCTCACCTACTGCTGTATCTCTCCTCTGGCTAGCCGTAGTCTTCCTAGTCACCGTCATCTGTGCATGCAAACACCAACACATAAGTTTAATTCAAATTTCCTATAACTCAGTTCTGTAGCACGATTTAGATTTCAAAGAAGGGTAACCAACTCCTAAATGCCCTGTAGTGCCCTGCTTATATAATGTGGTGCACAACACATCTATAAACAAGACCCTACTAGACACGGCTTGTAGACTCCCTAGGACAGAACTGCTCTGATACCAAGTTTGTCACGCCCCGAACCTAGGAGCGATACAAGCACCTGGTGCCTCACCTAACCTGGCGTACCAAATTGCGACTAAGGGACTCTGAACACATAATGTCATACTTTGGCCATACAAACCTAACATACTACACTAACCAACAGGATATGTCTACAAGCCTCTACTGATAGATATATTGTAATCGGAACAGGGCCCCGACCTACCCATATTATATATATAAATACATACATCAGATGCACACAAAAACCTAGACCCGATAACTCCGAAGGTTGTGGAGCTTACCGATCAGGCTAAACTCTGGAAACACCCACTGAGGAGGTCTACTCGTCTGTCTATCTGAACCTGCATGCATGAAATGCAGCATCCCCGGAAAAGGGACGTCAGTACGAAATAATGTACCGAGTATGTAAGGCAATAACATAACTGAAAATTGAAACTGAACTGATAATATAATAACTGGAAGTAACTGGGAGTCAAAGATGATCTGGAGATATACTTACCTGCTGATACTGACTCAACTCCTTCAATATAGTAAGTAAAATAATTGTACGGCCTTATAAGGCTCGGTATATATAACTGCTCTGCCATAGTAGGCTCGCTCATAGGCGCTCGGCCATACTAGGCTATGTATCTCGACCATGCTGGGCTCGCTCATAGGCGCTCGGCCACAGTAGGCTCGGTATATAACTTTCCATCTGATCAGAGGTTGCCCAATAGGGGCCTGCCCATCGATTATAGCTCGATGGTAATGAAAATACTGTAATACTATATATATAGGCTTGCTGCTCTCTTGACTGGAAGAAGACAATACTAAAATTGAATATAGAGTCTCGATAAGGAATAATATTGTAACTTATGAGACTAGAATAGTGTGAATAAATTCATGAATATGAACTTCTCTTTTTGTCTCATTACTAACACATGTAGCTACGAGATCATGCCAAAATGAAGGAAGGCTTAGCCTTAACATACCTTATCACAATCTTTCCAATCACCAAGTTGAACTCACCTCTTCGCACCTTAATCTACAAGAATGATAATAATACTATCGTTAAGTTATGAAAGGTACAACTATCGCACAACGAACGACAAACTTATTTTGTATTAAAACGGGCAGCATCTCCCCTATAATCCTTACTTCCTCCAAATTCAAGATAACACCAACAATACAAGAACAAAACAATAACAACATATATACATCATTTTCCAGCCCTATATACACCATCAAATACTACAAAACAGCCCAACACACCCCAATCTCTTCGTACACAAAACGACCACCGTAGTAGTGTCAAACGACCCGAAAATGTTATGACGAACGACCAGCCAACCACCCTACATTTATATGGTGTTTATAAACCCCCTTCCTCCTCCAAAACTCCACAAAATAGTAGTAAAACACGCAGCCCAACAGCAACACAAAACAGTCCACAAAACAGTCCGCTACAAGTGAATAACTCGAACTCACGGCTTCCGATCACCGTCCCGTGAGTTCTTACAAGTATAGAACGACTTACCATGAATTTACAGAAGAAAAATTGGATGAAAGAGAGCAGTAAACTCACCTTATTTGTTGGATAACTCAGCTCTTATCTTGGTTCTTCAAACTCTAGGTTTTACCTCCAATTGGAACTTGAAAGGGAGAGAAAATCAATTAGGGTTTGTGGGAAATTTTTGGAAGGATTCATTGCAGAGCTTATGTCTGGTTATTATGCTCTATTTTAAGTCTAATATATGAAGAAAATAGGCCCTTAAAAGGCCTCTTTGGACGACCCGAAATGGCCCATTTTTTTGGGCTCACATTTAAGCAAGTAGGTGACACACCTACTTGTCACCTAGCAGCTTGCGCAGTATCGCACAAATGCCCATATCATTCTACTCCAATGTCATATTGACAAACGGTTTAATGCGTTGGAAAATATACTCATAGATCTTTAATTTGATGGGTGGAACACCCCATAACTCTAAGTATATTGGGAGAAAATCGCAGTTACATTTGACCCAAAGTTTCAGTAAAACTTATGAATGTAACTTGTGATGACTTTCATCGACTTTTGTTCCACAACTCGCTTGACTTCAAAACATAACACACGGATGTCATACGACTAATATAAATCATAACATAATCTCCTTATCATGTTAAGCACCCTAGTCTCACCCCAAAGGTATATGTTATAACATTCCCAACTTGTCGACTTTCGACGAAACATTATTTTCTTCAATTGCTTTAGCTTCTGAACCGTGCAACCCTCTTTGTACTTGTTGTTCATGATCTTCAATATTTGTAACCTCAGAGGTAACATGATTAAATTACTTTATATACTTTTAAATATTATCTCATTTTTGGTCCTACATTAGTTTTCTTACGATGCATTTTTACGTACGAAAATATAGGGTGTAACATCATTCCCCCCTTGGGAACATTCGTCCTCGAATGTTTACTCTTAGAGACTTTGGAAACTGGTGCTGGAAGAATGGCCAGAGGACCCGATGGAGCACGTGGAGGCTGATAAGTCTGTGAAGGTGTACCCCTCCTGGCTCTGGGGCAATCTCTAACCATATGACGAGTGTCACCACACTCAAAACAATCTCTCGGAAGACGCGACGGCTGAGACTGACTCAGACCTGTCCTGCTGGACTGGCCGGTAACAACACCTCGAGTATGAGGCATATTGGATACTGGCGGTGCATAATAGGGCTCCTGAGGTCTAGGAGGAGGTGGAACATCTCTGGCTGCTGGAAGAGCTGAATGAACAGGGCGACTCACAAAACCCCTACCATAGCATGCTTCTGGTGCATGAGCTCCTGAATAATGACCAGTCTCTCGAGACCTCTTAGCCTCTCACTCCTCTCTGTCCCGAGCAAACATGCCCTCCACTCTCCTGGCAATGCTCACTGCCTGCTGATAAGTGATGTCTATCTCCAACTCCCTGGCCATACTGATCTGAATACTAGGGTGGAGTCCCTCAATGAAGCGACAAACCCTCTCTCTGACTGTAGCTACCAGAGCCGGTGCATGGCGAGCTAACTCACTGAAACAGACTGCATACTCCGACACAGTCATAACACCCTGACATAACTGCTCAAACTTTGTGCACCAAGCATCCCTGAGGCTCTGAGGAACATACTCACGCAAGAACATCTCTAAAAACTGAGTCCAAGTGAGTGAGGTTGCCTCGTCCGGACTACTCAGCTCATAGGCACGCCACCACTGATATGTTGCTCCCCTCAGCTGGAAAGTGGTGAAAGAAACCCCACTCGTCTCCACAATGCCCATAGTGCGGAGAATACGATGACACTCCTCAAGAAAACCCAGAGCATCATCTGAAGCTAGTCCGATGAAAGTAGGTGGGTGGTAATTCTTGTACCTCTCAAGTCTGAGTTGCTCTGTCTCAGAAGCAGTTACCCTGATCTCATGTTGAACCGGAGCCACTGGGGGCATAGGAATATACTCTGGGGCCTGATCAACCTGGACCCTCTGATCAGGTGTGCGGGCTGCGGGAGTCTTTGCCCCCCCCCCGGCCTGAAATGTAGCGAG
This sequence comes from Nicotiana tomentosiformis, assembly GCF_000390325.3. Lineage (NCBI taxonomy): Eukaryota > Viridiplantae > Streptophyta > Magnoliopsida > Solanales > Solanaceae > Nicotiana > Nicotiana tomentosiformis. The sequence continues at coordinate 74,546,680 of NC_090815.1, forward strand.
AGCTATCGGAAATAGTCCAGCCTGAGCCAGAGTGCTGAACATGCTCATGAACTGAGCTAAAGTCTCCTGGAGGGTTGGAGTAGCAATAGGGATCTACGGTTCTGGCCCTCCAGCTAGAGCTGCTAGGGGCTCCTCTGACGCAGCTCTCACAGGTGCTCGGGCTGCACTGCATGGTCGTCCTCTACCCCGACCCCGGCCTCTGGCGGCTCTGATAGGGGGCTCGGGTGCCTGATCGTCGGTCCTCCCGGTACGGGTCCTCACCATCTGTGAGAAAGAATAGAATAGGGGTTTAGAATTTTGATGTCAATAACTCGCACGACAAGGAAATCAAAGGAATATTATTGTTCTTAACAGTTACATAGCCTCCCAAAGATAAGTATGGACATCTCCGTACCGATCCACGAGACTCTAATAAATCGGCTTGTGACTCGCGACTCCTATGAACCTAGTGCTATAATACCAACTTGTCACGACCCAAATTAATCCTCCGTAAGGTGTCATGATGGCACCTAGTCTTTACGACTAGGTAAGCCTAATATTACGAAAAATATAAAGAAAACACAACATTTTTAAAGATCAACAGCATATTGTGAATAGCCAAAAGTAGTACCACTCGGCATATACAAAATAATTTTCCAAGACTCGGAATATCATTAAGTAATAAGCTGCTATAATCTATGTAGCTCTATATAAAATTCTGAAGATAATAAAGAAAGTCTCTAGGCGAGGGAGTAGAAGGGGACTCCGAAGATCTGCGGACGCAAGCAGTAGTACCTTGAAGTCTCCTAAAATCAGCAGCACGCACTAACCCCGAGGCTGATAGCTCGCACCTGGATCTGCACACGAAAATATATGCAGGGAAGGGCATGAGTACACCACAATGGTATCCAGTAAGTGCCAAGCTTAACCGCCGTCGAGTAGTGACGAAATCAGGTCAAGGCCCTACCGGAGTAAATATAATAAATTAAACAGTAAAAGATATATGTAAAATTTACAGTAACACAGTTAAAGAAATTCTCAAAAATTTAACAATTAAGGGAGTCCTCGGCTCAGAACAAGGTAAACACAGTGGGAAATCTCCGGGGATACCGTCCCGTAGTTCCAAATGAATATACAGTACAATGGGATCTCCCGGAATACGTCTGTAGTCCCAAAGTAAATATGCAGTGCTGGGGGATCTCCCGGAATACGTCCGTAGTCCCAAAGTAAATATGCAGTACTGGGGGATCTCCCGGAATACGTCTGTAGTCCCAATTTAAATATGCAACGCAAGATGAAATGGCAGGTATGACATCGAGTTATACAGTTTATACTGAACACAGATAAGGAAAGTAGGGACTTAACTAAGCTTGGCGCACAGAATGTCAAATAGGCAGTTAAAACATGTAAGCATGCTTCTCTAGTCTAAGTTTAACAATTAAACGTATTAGTGTAATTTAATAAGGATAAACAGTTTATGATTTAGAAAGGAAAAACGAGATTTTTGCAATAATAGCCTGTGTACGTACTCCTCACCTCACGTACACGGAGCCCACACATCAATTAATATCAAGCATCTTAAGGGAAAGTCCCCAACACAATATTAGGCAAGCCACTTATATCGAACCGCTCAAATCAACTCGATATCACGTTCTTGCCACGAGTATCCGACTCCAAATGGCCCCAATCTATTCAAATTAATTGCATAATGTAAATATAATTACAAGTAACTAATTTAGCTAATTAATTCGAAGTTAAAGCGTGAAACTAGGAAAAATGCCCAAAAAGTCTCACCGGACCCACGTCTCAGAATCGAGTAAAAATTATAAATTTTGAACACCCATTCACTCGCGAATTCATTCGAACAAAAATCATCTAAATCCGACGTCAAATTCCCATTCAAATCTCAGATTTTCAATTGGGGAACCTTTTCCTCCATTTTTAAACTTCTACCCTCAAATTCCTTAAATTGATGAGGAAAACAATAATAGATTAATGTATTATGATCAAAATAGAGTTAGAATTAGTTACTCAATAGTTCTCCTTCAAAATCCCTCGAGAAATCGTCTCCCACCGAGCTCTAAATCGAATTGGTGAAAAAATGAGGAATGAACCCTCGAAGCTGCCTCTTCAACCCAGCGATTTCCGCACCTGCGCTCATGGGGCCGCATCTGCGATCACGCACCTGCGGAAAAAATTAGCGCAGGAGCGAAGGTCACTTATCCGGGCTGGGGCCGCATCTGCGGGCAATTCCTCACACCTGCGCATTTCACTAACGCAGCCAGGCTCCGCACCTGCGGCCTCCCTTCCGCAGGTGCGAAACACTAGAACCAGCAAAGGCACCAGATTTTTCCTAAGTCCAAATTCTTTCCGTTAAGCATCCGAAACACACCCGAGGCTCCCGGGACCTCAACCAAATATACCAATCAATCCTAAAATACCATACGAACTTAGTCGAGCCTTCAAACTACATCGAACAACACCAAAATCATGAATTAAGCACAGATTCAAGCCTAAGAATTTAAAATTTTCCAAATTCTCACATCAAATATAGTCTGAATGACCTTAAATTGTACACATAGGTCACAAATGACACTACGAACCTACAGCCACTTTCGGAATTCCATTCCAAGCTCGATATCAAAATTTTCACTATCGGCCGAAATCGCCGAAAAACTAACTTTCGCCAATTCAAGCCTAAATCTACTACAGGCCTCCAAAACACATTCCGGGCACGCTCCTAACCCCAAAATCACTCAACGGATCTAACGGAGTCAACAAAATTCTATTCCGGATCCGTCTTCACACAGTTCCGACTATGGTCCAAACTCTAAGGCTTAAACTCACAACTAGGGACTAAGTGTCCCAAAACTCTCTGAATTCCATAACCAATCACTCCGGCAAGTATCAATAGCGGAAACAAACGTGGGAAAAACAGTTATTACGGGATCGGGGCTCTAATTTTCAAAACGACCGGCCAGGTCGTTACAGGGTATTTATAAATTTTTCCTTATTTAAAAAAGTAACTAACACCAAAAATGGAAAAACCAAAGTTGGAATATGCGCCTAGAGTTCTTTTAGGTTTAGAAATTTTTATTCTTTCACATAGAATTATATAATATTCAAAGAGTGACACAACAATTGGAAATCAAAGTAGAAAACAAAATTTCATATATTTAGAAATTAGAACTCCATGACGTTTAGAAGTTTTTGTCCAAATATAACCATTAATTTGTTATGTAAAAAAATTAATTGAAAGAGAATGAATACATAAAAAACTATAGAAATAAAGTCAGTAGTCCTTTTCTTTTTTTATTTGATCTATTCACATTTTTAGGAAAATAATCTAAATTTCAATTTTGTCAATGTGAACTTTATTTTTAAAAGGTATAAATAAAGGGTATAAAAAACGAACACATTTCGCTAAAAGTGTTCGTGCTTTTAATATAGTCTATAACTCTATAGAGATATGATACCTAAGTAAAACTGTGATAGAGTACAAGACAACAAATAACAGCTAATTCAATAAGTACCCGACCGCTCCGGTCCCAACAATGATATCATATGGCCGAAACATGGTTTCGAACATGAATGGCAGTCAAATTTCCAGAAGACAGAGGGAACATGTAATTAACAACAAGTTATTCGACTTTACAGTCTCACGGGACGGACCAAGTCACAATCCCCCCACGGTGCACACCCACACTCCTGTCACCTATCATGTGCGTCACTTCCACAATAATCACATCATACCAAAATCTGGGGTTTCATACCCTCAGGACCAGATTTAAGACTGTTATTTACCTCAAACCACACAAAATCCTACTCCGAAATGCATTTGCCCCTCGAATCAGTCTCCAAATGCCCCGAATCTAGCCACAAGCAGTACGATATAATTAATATAGGCTAAAGGAATCAATTCCACAAGAAAACACACGAAATTATAAGCCAAAATCCGAAATAGATTCAACATGCACCCCCGGGCCCATGTCTCGAAATCCAACAAAAGTCACAAAAACCGAAAGCTCATTCACTCACGAGTCTAACCATACCAAATTTACTCAAATCCGATAACAAAATCCCATTCAAAACCTCAAAAATCTAACTCAAGAACACTTCCTCTTTTTTCCCAATTTTGAATTAAAGACATAATCATGGAATTTAGCCAAAACCAAGTAAGAATCACTTACCCCAATCAACTCCACGAAAATCCCTTCAAGAATCACCCAAATCCGTGGTCTCTAGCACAAAATATGAAGAATGGGTTCAAACCTTCGTTTTTGAAATTAATACTATTGCCCAGATTTCCTTCTTCGCGAACGCGACCGTCCTCTCGCATTCGCGTAGACCAATTTGACTGCCTCCCAGTTTAACTCTTCGCGAATGCGACCAACGCTTCGCGAACGAGATGCTTAACCAACTCTAACCTTCGCAAACGCGACCCATGCCTCGCAAACGCGTACACCAAAAGGCTGGGATCCCCAGCTGCCTCACTCCTCTTCGCGAACGTGTAGACCAAAAGGCTAGGATCCCCAGCTGCCTCACCCCTTTTCGCGAACGCGACACCACTTCCGCGTCCGCGATGCACACCCAGACCACACCTTCACGTTCGCGTCCTCTTCTTCGTGAATGCGCAGAACAAAAATTCCCAGCTCACAAACACCCTTCGCGAACGCGAGGCTCCTCTCGCGAACGTGTAAGAGGAAACCAGAAAAACATAGCAACAGACATCAGCCATCAACCAAGGCCCAAATTTGATCCGTTAACCACCTGAAACTCACCCAAGGCCCCCCGAGACCTCAGCCAAACATACCATCAAGTCCCAAAACATCATAAAGACTTAGTCAAACCCTTAAATCACCTCAAACAACATCAAAACATGAATTACACACGGATTCAAACCTAATGAACTTTGATATTTATAAATTCTACAAACGATGCCGAAACCTATCATATCACGTCCGATTGACCTCAAATTTTGCAGACAAGTCACAAATGACCCCACAAACCTATTTCAACTTTCGGAATCGAAATCCAACCCCGATATCAGAAAGTCAACCCCCCATCAAACTTTCCAAAAATTTGACTTTCGCTATTTCAAGCCTTATTCTACTCTCGACCTCCAAATCACAATCCGTACAGGCTCCTAAGTCCAGAATTACCCAACGGAGCTAACGGAATCATCAAAATTCCAATCTAAGGTCGTTTACACATAAGTCGACATCCGGTCGACTTTTTCAGCTTAAGATTTCAATTAAGAGACTAAGTGTCTCAATTCACTCTGAATTCACTCCAGACCCGAACCAACTAACCCGGTACATCATATAACAGTTGTAGAACACAATAGAAGCAGAAAAATAGGGAAACAGGGCTACCACTCTCGAGACAACCGGTCGGGTCGTCACATCCTCTCCCTCTTAAACAAATATTCGTCCTCGAACGAGTATAGAGACATACCTGAAGTGCTGAAAAGATGAGGATAACTGCTGCGCATATCATGCTCGGTCTCCCAAGTCGCCTCCTCGACCGGCTGACCTCTTCACTAAACCTTTACAGAAGCAATATTCTTCAACCTCAGCTTTTGAACCTGCCTATCGAAGATCCCCACCGGCTCCTCAACATAAGATAAATCCTTGGCCAGCTGGACTGAGCTGAAATCCAACACGTGAGACGGATTGCTGTGATACTTCTGTAGCATAAAACCATGGGATACTCGATGAACTCCTGCTAGACTAGGAGGCAAGGCAAGCTCATAAGCAACCTCCCCAACACGTCGCAACACCTTAAATGTGCCGATAAACCTCGGGCTCAGCTTTCCCTTCTTTTCGAACCTCATAACACCCTTCATGGGTGACACCCGGAGCAAGACCCGCTCTCCAACGATGAATGCAACATCGCGAACCTTCCAATCCGCATAACTCTTCTATCTAGATTGGGCTGTGCGTAGTCTATCCTGAATCACCTTAACCTTCTCCAGAGCATCCTGAACCAAGTATGTACCCAATAATCTAGCCTCACCCGGATCAAACCAACCCACTGGAGACCTACACCGCCTACCATATAGAGCCTCATACAGTGCCATTTGGATGCTCGACTGATAACTATTGTTGTAAGCAAACTCCACTAGAGGCAAGAACTGATCCCACGAATCCCCAAACTCCATCACACACATAGAGAGCATATCCTCTAATATCTGAATAGTGCACTTGGACTATCCGTCCGTTTGAGGGTGAAATGATGTGCTCAACTCCACTCGATTACCCAACTCATACTGTAGGACCCTCTAGAACCGTGATGTAAACTATGTACCCCGATCAGAGATGATAGATACTGGTATGCCATGAAGCCTGACGATCTCGCGGATATACACTCGAGCCAACTGCTCGAAAGAATAGGTAGTCATCACATGAATGAAATGAGCTAACTTGGTCAGCCTATGCACAATCACCCAAACTGCATCAAACCTCCGCTGAGTCCGTGGGAGTCCAACAATGAAATCCATAGTGATCCGCTCCCACTTTCACTCCGGAATCTCTAACTTCTGAAGCAACCCACCTGGTCTCTGATGCTCATACTTCACCTGTTGGCAATTTAGGCACCGAGCTACATACTCCACTATGTCCTTCTTCATTCTCCTCCACCAGTAATGTTGTCTGAAGTGATGATACATCTTTGCGGCACCCAGATGAATAGAATACCGCAAACTGTGAGCCTCCTGGAGAATCAACTCACGCAAACTATCTACATTGGGCACACATAGTCTGCCCTGCATCCTCAATGAACTATCATCCCTAATAGTGACCTCCTTATTGTCACCGTGCTGGACCGTGTCCTTAAGGATGAGCATATGGAGGTCATCATACTTACGCTCCCTAATATGATCATAAAGAGAAGACCGAGAGACTACACAAGCCAATACTCAACTTGGCTCAGAAATATCCAATCTAACAAACTGGCTAGCTAAGGCCTGAACATCCAACGCCAATGGCCTCTCTGCTGCTGGATGATATGCTAAGCTCCCCAAACTCTCCGCCCGGTAACTCAAGGCATCGGCTACCACATTGGCCTTCCTGGGATGGTACAAAATGGTGATATCATAGTCCTTAAGAAGCTCCAACCACCTCCGCTGATGCAAGTTAAGATCCTTCTGTTTGAACATATGCTGCAAACTCCAGTGATCAGTGTAAATCTCATAATGGACACCGTACAAATAGTGCCGCTAGATTTTCAAGGTGTGAACAATAGCTACTAACTCAAGGTCGTGGACATGATAGTTCTTATTATGGGGATTCAACTGGCGCGAAGCATAAGAAATCACTCTACCCTCCTACATTAGGACACACCCAATACCGATCCGCGAGGCATCACAATACACTATGTAAGAACTAGAAGTTGATGGTAGAACTAGAACTGTGGTCGTGGTCAAAGCAGTCTTGAGCTTCTGAAAGCTCTCCTCGCACTCGTCCGACCACCTGAAAGGAGCACACTTTTGAGTCAATTTAGTCAAGGGCGATGCAATAGATGAGAAACCCTCCACAAAATGACGGTAATAACCGGCCAAATCGAGAAAACTCCAAATCTTTATGGCTGAAGATGGTCTGGGCCAACTATGAACCGCCTCTATCTTCTTCGGATCTACCTGAATACCCTCACTGGACACTACGTGCCCCAAGAACGCCACTGAACTGAGCCAAAACTCACACTTGGAGAACTTTGCATAAAGCTTCTCCTCCCTCAACCGCTGTAACATAATCCTCAGATGCTAGCCATGCTCCTCTTGGCTACGAGAGTACACCAGGATGTCATCAATGAATACAATAACGAACGAGTCAAGATAAGGCTAAAACACGCTGTTCATCAGATGCATGAACGTTGTTAGGGCGTTGGTCAGCCCAAAAGACATCACAAGGAACTCATAATGGCCATATCAGGTCGTAAAAGTTGTCTTAAGAATATCTGAGTCCCGAATCTTTAGCTAGTGATACCCTGACCACAAATCAATCTTCGAGAACACCATCGCTCCCTGAAGCTAGTCAACTAGATCATCAATACGTAGCAAAGGATACTTGTTCTTGATTGTGACCTTGTTCAACTGCCTGTAATCAATTCACATTCTCATAGTACCATCCTTCTTCTTTACAAATAGAACTGGTGCACCCCTAGGTGATATGCTAGAACGGATAAACCCCTTATTAAGGAGTTCCTGAAGTTGTTCCTTCAATTCCTTCAACTCCGTCGGTGCCATACGATACGGTAAAATAGAAATGGGCTAAGTGCCCGGCACCAAATCAATACCGAAGTCAATATCCCTATCATGCGGTATGCCCGACAGGTCTGCAGGAAACACATCCAGAAAATCTCGCACCACCGGAACAGAATCAATAGCAGGGGTCTCTGCACTAACATCCCTCACAAAGGCCAAATAAGATAGACAACCCTTCTCAACCATCCGCAGAGCCTTCAAGTATGACATCACTCTACGGGGAATATAGTCTATAGAGCTGCTCCACTCAACCCTTGGCAAACACGGCATTGCCAACGTCACAGTCTTAGCATTACAATCTAGAACAGCATGACATGGAGACAACCAAAATCACGTCATAATCGACAATACTAAGCAACAAGAGATCTACTCTGGTCTCCAGATTCCCAATAGTCACCACACATGACCGATATACACGGTCCACAAAATAGTATCGCCCACTAGAGTGGATACATAAACAAATGAAACTAGAGACTCACAGGGCATATCCAGATAATGAGAGAAATACGAGGACACATATGAATAAGTGGAACCAGGGTCAAATAATACAGAGGCATCTTTATGAAAAACTGAGACAATACTTGTAATCACAACATCTGAAGCAATGGCATCTGGTCTGGCAGGGAGAGCATAGAAACGGGCCTAGCCGCCCTTTGATCGGCCTCCCCCTCTCGGGCGGCCCCTAGCTGACTAAGCTCCACCCCGAGCTGGCCGAGCGGGTGGTGAAGGAACTGGTGCTGATGTCATAGACTGGCTCCTCTGCTGAGCTGGACCTCCCACTAGGCGGGGACACTGCCTCCTCATGTGACCAAACTCTCCACACTCATAGCAACTCCCCAATGCTGGTCCTGGGGACTGAAGGGAGCCCCGAGCACCGGGATAACTGGTAGAAGGACCTGGTATAGATGAGCCCTGACCTGATTGATCATATGAAGAATTCTGAGCGGGGATAACACTGAGAGATGAATGGCCCTACTAATAATTGTGTGAACCATGGCCAGAAGATGCACCACGGTGAACTGGGTGAGCCGTCTAATCATGTCTGAAAGGACGACCCCTATCGTAGTGGAACTGACCCCCAGAAGGAACACCGCTAAATCCACTCTGTCCACGAGGCCTCTTGGCCTCCCTCTCAACCCACTCCTGGCTGCGAACCAGCTCAATCTGACGAGCAATGTCGAAAACCTCATCAAAAGTAGCACCAGACACTCTCTCTAGTCATAAGCAATCGCAGCTGAAAAGTGAGGCCATCTATGAACCTCCTGATCCTCTCCCTGTCTGTGGGAACAAACCAGATAGCATGACGGGCCAACTCAGAAAATCTCATCTCATACTGCGTCACGGACATATCACCTTGATGAAGCTGCTCGAACTGCCTGCACAACTCCTCTCTGCGGGACTGAGGCATGAACATTCTCTAGGAATAGACCGGAGAACTACTGCCAGGTAAGAGGTACTGCGCCAACCGGCCTACGCCTCTCGTACGCCTCCCACCAACTGAAGGAAGCCCCAGAGAACTGAAAAGTAGTGAACGAGACCCCACTCGTCTCAAGAATACCTGCTGTACGGAGTTTCCTCTGACACCTGTCCTAGAAGCCATATGTATCCTCTCCCTCGGTACCACTGAAAGATAGAGGCTGGAGTCTCCCAAACCTCTCCAATCGACGCTGCTCATCATCGGGCATGACAGGAACAACATAGTCCTAAGCAGCTGCAACTGGCTGGGCTGGTGGTGCCCCCGGTGTCTGGAGTCCCTGTACCACCTGCTCTGGTGTGCGGGCGGTAGGAGTCTAAGCACCTCCTCCGTCCTGAGAAATGGCTGCTGCGGTCAGAACACAAACAGCCTAAGCAAGACTGGTGCACATGGTCAGAATCTGAGCTAAGGCCTCCTGAAGGCTTGAAATCACAATGGGCACAAGTGGTGCCTGAGCTGGTCCCACGGGCTCATCCACAACTGGAACCTTCTCCTGAACTGGGGCAATTGGTGGATTTGCAGGTGCTGCCCTAGGTGCGGTGCGAGCTGCACCTCTGCTCATACCGTGGCCTCTACCGCGACCTGACTGGTGGTATTGGTGGCTGTCCATCCTGCCCCGTAGCACGCGTCCTCACCATTTCTAAGAGAATAGAAAAATAGAAATTCAGTTACTAGAATCAAATGATTCGCACGACAAGAATTCAAGAATGTGAAATTTCCTAAGGGTTCGGCAACCTCTTGAAGATAAGTACAGACATCTCCGTATCGATCCGCAAGACTCTACTAAACCTGCTCATGACTCGTGAGACCTATGTAACCAAGGCTCTGATACCAACTTGTCATGATCCAAAACCCTAACCTGTCGTGATGGCACCTATCGATGGTACTAGGCAAGCCAATTTTTCAAACTACTTCAAATGTTTCACAAAAATAAACCAAAAGATTGATATGACAGAGTTTTCATAAAGACAGGAGTTAAACTCAAAATACAACGCGAAAATATAGCCCCAAACATTGGGGTGTCACCAAGTCATTAGCATCTAATCAACCAGTCTAAGAAACATTGTCCACAAGAGTCTGTGTCTAAATGCCAATACAAAAAAGAAAGATAATAAGAAAGGAGAGACAAGGACTGCGAACGCCGGCAGCTACCTCGTGAATCTCCGATACTCAACCACGCACGAGATCAACATCCTCCGTGACCAGATACACTTGGATCTGCACATGAAGTGCAGGGTGTAGCGTGAGTACAACCAACTCAGTAAATAACAAAAATAAATAAGGAACTGAGAAGTAAAGACGAGCTATACAATTACTATTCACTTTAGTAGTTTTAGCAATGAAAGTAGACATGATTCAGTTCCAACAATATAAATTAAGTCAGATAAACCGGATACAATATTTTTCCAGAAGTTTAGAACAATGATATAAATCAACTAAGTGCAGCAACAAAGGAAACAAATGCAACCTTTCAGGGTAACAATAACTCAAGCTCTCAATAGCTCAAACGCTCAGCTCTCAGCCCTCAATAATCACACTCAATAGGTACCTGCGCTCACTGGGGGTGTACAGACTCCGGAAGGGCTCCTTCAGCCCAAGCGCTATATCGATGCGGCATGCAGCCCGATCCAATCATATAAGTAGCCATAAGGCTCGTTATAGCGTGCAATCCGATCCACAATCCATAAATAGCCATGAGGCTCGTTGAGGCGTGCAACCTGATCCATATACATTCAGCCCTCAGGCTCGTTGCAGCGTGCAACTCGATCCATATACACTCACATAGCTCACATCTTGGCACTCAGGCCCTATCTCAGACATTAACCTCTCCAGCCTCTCGGGCTCTCAGAATTCATACGAATCAGTCCAAAAGAGATAATAACAAGTATCAACAAGCAAACAAGAGGAAATGGAGATATGACACACAAGTAAAACTGTGACTGAGTACAAGACAGCAAATAGCAGCTAATTCAATAAGTACCAGATCGATGCGGGTCCCAACAGTGATATCATATGGCCTAAGCATGGTTTCTTACATGAATGGCAGTCAAATTTCTAGAAGATAGAGGGAACATGTAATTAACAACAAGCTATCCAACTTTACTGTCTCACGGGACGGACCAAGTCATAATTCCCCCGCGGTGCACGTCTATCAACTAGAATGTGCGTCACTTCCACAACAATCACATCTATTAAAATCCGGGGTTTCATACCCTCAGGACTAGATTTAGGACTGTTACTTACCTCAAACCGCACAAAATCCTACTCCGAAATTCCTTTGCCCCTCAAATCACTCTCCAAATTCCCCGAATCTAGCAAAAAGCAGTACAATATAATTAATATAGGCTAAAGGAATCAATTCCACAAGAAAAACATGAAATTATAAGCCAAAATCTGAAATAGGCTCAACCCGCTCCCCAGGCCCACGTCTTCAAATCCGACAAAAGTTACAAAACCCAAAAGCCCATTCACTCACGAGTCTAACCATACCAATTTTACTCAAACCCGATAACAAAATCCCATTCAAAACCTCAAAAATCTAACTCAAGAACACTTCCTCTTTTTTCCCAATTTTCCACCACAAATCACAAATTAGATGATGGAATTAAAGACATAATCATGGAATTTAGCCAAAACCAAGTAAGAATCACTTACCCCAATCAACTCCATGAAAATCCCTTCAAGAATCTCCCAAATCCGTGATCCCTAGCTCAAAATATGAAGAATGAGTTCAAACCCTCGTTTTTGAAATTAAATACTGTTGCCCATATTTCCTTCTTCGCGAACGTGACTGTCCTCTCGAGTTCGCGTAGACCAATTTGACTGCCTCCCAGTTTAACTCTTCGTGAACGTGACCAACACTTCGTGAATGCGATGCTTTTCCAACTCCGACCTTCGCGAACACGACCCATGCCTCGTGAATGCATAGACCAAAAGGCTGGGATCCCCAGCTGCCTCACTCCTCTTCGCGAACGCGACACCACTCGTGCGTCTGCGATGCACACCCAGAACACACCTTCGTGTTCGCGTCCTCTTCTTCATGAACGCGCAGAACAAAAATTTCCAGCTCACAAACACCCTTCGCGTTTCACAAACACCCTTCGCAAACGCGAGGCTCCTCTCGCGAACGCGTAAGAGGAAACCAGAAAAACACAGCAGCAGACATCAGCCATCAACCAAGGTCCAAAAATGATCCGTTAACTGCCTGAAACTCACCCGAGGCCCCCCCGAGTCCTCAACCAAACATACCATCAAGTCCCAAAATATCATACGAACTTAGTCGAACCCTCAAATCACCTCAAACAATATCAAAACATGAATTACACACAGAATCAAGCTTAATGAACTTTGAAATTTCCAAATTCTACAAACGACGCCAAAAACTATCAAATCACGTCCGATTGACCTCAAATTTTGCACACAAGTCACAAATAATCCCACAAACCTACTACAACTTTCAAAATCAGAATCCGACCCCGATATCAAAAATTCAACCCCTCGGTCAAACTTTCCAAAAATTTGACTTTTGCCATTTCAAGCCTAATTCTACTCTCGACCTCCAAATCACAATCTGGACACGTTTTTAAGTCCAGAATCATACAACGGAGATAAAAGAACAATTAAAATTCCAATTCGAGGTCGTTTACACATAAGTCGACATCCGGTCGACTTTTCCAGCTTAAGATTTCAATTAAGAGACTAAGTGTCTAAATTCACTCTGAATTCACTTCATACCCAAACCAACTAACCCGGTAAGTCATATAACAGTTGTAGAACATAATAGAAGTAGAAAAATGAGGAAATGGGGCTACCACTCTCGAGACGACCGGTCGGGTCGTCACACAACATTACAAAGTCACATATTGGTATTGGTGATGTAATGACCTGACCAGTTGTTTTGAGCTCTAGCACATCGTTCGGTAGTTTGAGGCCTTGAGTAGCTTCACTTCAGGTATTATGACTTGTACGTGTGGTCGGAATCAAATTTCGAGAGGTTTGGAGTTGATTTAGGATGAAAATTCTAAATTCAGAAGCTTTAAGTTGGAAGAATTGACTAAGGTTTGGATTTTTAGTAAAAGACCTCAGAATCAGGAATTAAAGGCTCCAATAGGTTTGTATGATAATTTCGGACTTGGGCATATATTCGGGTCGAGTATCGGGTGGCCCGGGAGTATTCCGACGCCTATTATGGAAAGTTGACATTTTGAAGCTTTAATAATTTCTTAAGTTTGGGTGGGAGTCAATTTTTATATTATCGATGTCCGTTTGGGATTCCGAACCTGGAAATAGTTCTGTATGGTGATTTTGGTCTTAGGAGCGTATCCGGACGTTGATTTGGAGGTTCGTGGGTCATATCAGCGTCAATTAGCGAAAGTTGGAAATTTGGATGATTTTGAGAGGTTTGACCGGGAGTGGACTTTTTGATATCAGGTTCGGATTCCAATTCCAAAAGTTGGAATAGGTCTGTAACGCCAATTATGACTTGTGTGCAAAATTTGAGGTCAATCAGACGTTATTTGATAGGTTTCGGCATCGATTGTAGAAGTTTGAAGTTTCAAAGTTCATTAAGTTTGAATTGGAGGGTGATTCATGTTTTTAGCATTGTTTGATGTGATTTAAAGGCTCGATTAAGTTCGTATGATGTTTTAGGACTTGTTGGTATTTTTGGTTGGGTCCCCGGTAGCCTCGGGTGAGTTTTGGATGCTTAACGGATCTTTTTGTGGACTAAGAAAAATTTTGAGGCAGCTGGTATCTGGTGTAACCACACCTGCGAGGTTTTGGCCGCAGGTGCGGAGCTGCTGAAGCAGCCAAGAGGGGGCACAGAAGCGGAATTCACCGGGGGAGGCTGGGACCACAGATGCAGTCAAGTTTCGCAGAAGCAGGACCGCACCTGCACACGAAGAGCCGCAAAAGCGCTGCCGGGCCGCAGATGCGGGTAATGAGGGTCCTGAACAAGGACCGTAGAAGCGGTATTTTAGCCACACCTGCGGAACCGCAGAAGCAGCCGAGTGACCGCAGGTGCGGTGATCGCTGGGCAGAAGGTTTGCTTAAATACGGGATTTTGGCCCATTTCCTTTCATTTCCACTTGGTTAGTGATATTTGGAGAACTTCAAGGAGGGATTTTCATCAAGTAACACGAGGTAAGTGATTCCCACCTATTGCTATTTAAATACATAGTTTATATATGGATTTAAGCATAAAAATTGGTTGGAATTTGGGATTTTGAAAAAAAAAACTTAGAAATTTAGTATTTTTGAATGTAGACCACGAAATTAGACATAGAATTTGGAATAAATGATATAACTGAGTTTGTGATGTTATGGGTAAAGTTTATCTTCAAAAAAATTTGAAATCCGAGCACGTGGGCCCAAGGGTTGATATTATCAACTTTTCGAGCGGAGTTAAAAATTATTTAAATTGATTAATTATGGGCATTATAACACATTTTGATTGGTTTGCACCTTGTTTGCATAGTTTTGGATCGACAAGCATCGGTTTGAGGTGTTGAGTGACGTTGAATCCAGCTATGGAGCTTCAAAGTGAGGTAAGTCTCTTGTCTAATCTTGTAAGAGAGAATTTACCCCATAGGTGATTTAAATTAATAATTGTTGCTAATTGTGGAGGCTACGTATGCACGAGGTGACGAGAGTCCGTGCGTAGCTAATAATTATGCTATGTCCGGGTAGTTTAGGACTCAAAGCATGACTTACTTATAATAATTGCATCTTTTATTTAATTAAAGTACTGGAATTATATTGGAAATTGTTAGAGGAAAGAGTAAAAGACCGAAATTTCGAATACTTGAATTTTTGTGCAAATTACTTGTACGTTAACAGAAATTGTACATCCTTATGTGTTAGCCTTATAATAACTTCTCATTTCGGAGGTTCATAAAAAAATGTCCTCCTTTCTTATGGAGCGGGCCGAACGTCGCGGCAGTATAGATGCATCTATGGATCGTGCCGCACGTACTTCGGCAGTATACACAACACTTTGGATCGGGCCGTACAACCTCGGCAGAAATCGTATTTTATAATAATAATTACACGATACCTTGGCATCCTATTGCAACTTGTGAAGACAATTGATTAATTGGAAATTATTGAATTTGAAAGAATTATTTATTCCCGCTGGTTAAGAAAAATTATTGTTATTCACATAAACCATGTCTAGTTAAATATTTCTATTTTAATATTATTGACCCATAGTGAGTGTCAAAGTCGACCTTTCGTCACTACTTCTTAGAGATTAGACTTGATACTTACTGGGTAGACATTGTTTGCGTACTCATACTACACTTGGTGCACATTTTTGTGTAGGTACATGTATGTCTAGTGATCTTTTGGGCGCAGAGGCGCAACTATCGCGGGGAGTTACAGTGAGCTGCATTCCATGCTACGAATACGTAGCTATGAAGTCTCTATCAAAGTTATTTATATACTCCTATCTAATTTGTATTCCAGACAGATGTTGCATTTATCATATTTTTCCTAGTTGACGCTCATGCACTTGTGCACCGAGTTTTGGGGATTCCTACTGGATGTTTGGTATGGTAGTTCACATAACTATCATTGTTTCACTTTTTAAATCCTATTTTATACTAATTAGTTAATGAAAATTTGGATTTCAAGGGTAATAAATATGTGTAATTGAATTAGTAAATTACCGTTGGCTTGCCTAAAGGCGGCGTTAGGCGCCATCACGATCTACATTGGATTTTTGGTCGCGACAACACGGTATTAGAGCTCTAGGTTCACTTAGGTCTCACGAGTCATGAGCAAGTCTAGTAAAGTCTTGCGGATTGGTACGGAGACATATGTACTTATCTTCGAGAGGCTACAGGGTTGTTAGGAGCATTTCCCTTCTTGATTCCTTTATCATGCATTTTGATTCGATTGAGGATTGTGCCTTTATTTCCTTCCTACTCATTCTTATATGATGTTAAGCACTCGTGTCAATTAGGCATCGAGGAATTGTAATGGTACTATAGACGTGGTGCGGGATGTTTCTCCATGCGCACTCAAACAAGTTATTATCATCGCCTTGCGGAAGGATGTTCTTTGGTTCCAGCTCAGTATCGGTATTTTCTATGGTTTCGAGACTGTGCACGGGTTGCTACGATATCTATGCATTGTTATCTCACAATGTTGGTGTAATGGTAAGGTACTCTTTTATGTGTTGAGGCACTGAATGTCTTGAAGAAAGGATTTATCAGTGCATGATTAAGGGGTTCAACATTTAATTCCAGCGGAGGAAAGGCAATCAGAGTATAGATGTCCATGTTTGGTTGATAAAGTAACGAGACTTGATATTTTCGAGCGTGGTGGAATTTTTATTGTGATGCGGTGTTGCCGTCATCATTTGAATGCATTACGGTTCGCCGGTGTTATGATCTTCTTGGATTTAGCCTTCGGGGCAGGGTGTTGTGAAATGTTGCCTGAGAGGTGGTTGCCAGAGATAGATGTGTGCGGCGGTCCAGAATAGATTTGGTATTTCTAATGTGACGGCTCGAGTAAGATGATCTTCCAAGAGGCTTAAAGGTGGTAGCAATTTATTGGTTCAGGTGCTATAGAGATGGATTTTGGTTTGATGCAACGTTTGGGCAGCAAAGTATGAGGGAGGACATGGCGGGAAGCGTTTCGTGGTGGTTGAAGTAATAGCAGGTCAAGTATGAAAAGCAGAGATTTAGAAGTTGATTAAAGAAGATGGTCTAACCGAAGTAAGAGTGGCAAATTAGCATATGGATTATATGGTATGATAGTCGCGTGCTTTGGGAAAGTGTAGAACGGTTTGGGAATCATGATGGAGGGTGATTTGGCCTACAGATTTTATTTTGAGTGGTGGTCAATGTACGAAGAAAGATTGAATATGGCAGAAAGGAGTTTGATTGAAAGGAAGAGGGGTGTGAAGATCTGATTATCATTTCAGATGCAATATGACTTGAGTCCGTAAAGTATGGTTGAACTTTCAATTAATGTCAATAGGAAGGAGTAGACTTGTACAACTGGTGGACGAGCATGGGCTCGGGAGGATTACCGAATATGTGGTAGTTGCACCTAGTGCAGCGTCATTGGAAGACGTCGGCATGGAATTTTCACAGGTGGGTTGTCTTTTGTGAACAGGCTAGCGGTTGCATGATGTTAATGAAGCTGCTACGAAGGATTTTAATTGCTGCATGGTAAGAGGTCGAAATGAGATGGGCGAATGATTCAAAATGTTCATGAAAATCTTAACGAAAGACTTCGAGAAATTTGGCGGTTAACAGCGCAGGATCATGGTAAATGAGGAGGAGGAATAGTTGTAGGCTCTATATTATATGATGGTATCCTAAAGCTAAGTGGGGGAGCCCCACCGTATACGATTGGATCGCGTGGTTGTCGGCTTGTGCAGCTTCCGGTTATCGGCGCATTGGTGGATTATTTGTGACTAATAAAAAAAATAAAAAAAAGGAAACATCAGTGGTAATTCCAGCAGAGAAATTGATAAATGTGTGCTATATTTTATCTTATCGATTCAGGTGTAGGTTTTCGGAAGACTCAGAGTTATGCTTCTTGCGGAGGTAATGTGCAAGGATTTAGCCGGTTGCTTCTTTGTGAGGGTATTCATGTACTAGAAGGGCAATGCTGTTTGGTTATATTCGAGACTAGGTCATAGTAGGTGACTTTTAACAACGATTAAGTGAGTTCAAGAATTTAAGTCTGGTACTTAAAGATTTCGGGTCCGTTGAATGGCGAAGGATTGAGTTCTGCAGTGGATTGCAAACGGGACTTGGAGTGTTCTATGTTATTATCGGGTAAGCGGTGCCGTATTGGAGGAAAGTAAGAAATGGCTTCGAATTTGCGGGAGGTTATGCATAATGGTTATATCAGTCGGAGATGCTATTGTGTGCTGGAGAAAGGTGTGAGGTGATTCATGGGTATTGAGATGATGTAGTCTCGCGATTCGGGTCACTCGGGATGAGTGCGTATTGAGTTTGTTATGTTTTGAATGGAGCTAACGTTATTTCTAAGGCATGTCAAGGGTAAATTTAAAGAAGTTGGGTCGGTTGTAATGGCTAAATCAGCATGATTGCGGCAATGGTCGGTTCATTCGATGTTTGAAGTTATAACATGTGGGTTGTGGTTGTATGTGCAGGCTTGATAGCCACCATAAATTGATTGATTTGGGATGTATGTGATTTTAAATGGCCTTGTGGCGTAAATGAATTTCCGGAAGAGTTGGGACACTTTAGACCACAACTTGAGGTTTGTATTTTCCGCGGTTTGTGAATTCAGTTGCGTGTTGCATAGGTTCTTCTGAAATGAACTAAATGAAAGATTTCTGGCCAATAAAGTGTTTAGTCCACTAGAAGTTCAAAGGTTATGGAATAGTTTATTATCGCGTAGCAGCATGATAGGTGCAGTGAGCGGCATAAGAACTGGAAGTTGAAGGTCAAGGTTGCGGTTCAGTGCTGACAATAATGTCACTGGCTCGGATAAGCATGGGTGAATTCGAATGTTCCGAGTAAGCTGGCATTGTCTTTGAACGACGTCCTAGGTAAGGGGCTTTGCGTATTGATTTGCAGATTCTTAATTTGCTTTACATAATTAGTACGGTTGGTGGTATGGATGCGTAGACTTTGCTACCTAGGCAGAGGGTCGTGGGAGCGTTCCCCACGGGGAGATTGATATAAGTGTGACATATTTGTCACCTGATTGTTAAAGATTGAAACCAAGTATGGAGATTTTGGGGTACTATCATTAATGTGGGAGTTTGTTCCGGATTGGTACAGCTGCTAGTGTGTGTCATGAATAGAGCCATGGTGGATCCTCGAAAGGTTATTAGTCCAGTATGGTATGATTTGAATCGATGGGAGGTCCCGTGTAGCTTGTAATGTTATGTGATCAGGATGGCTCTCGAGATGCGGGTCATTTATCGCATGTTAGTTGTGCTTGAGTTTCGTAGCGTGTGCCGCTATTCGTCTCCCTAGAGTCGTACTTTTTTCACTCGGGTGCTTGTGGTCGATATTCGAGCATCTCGTAAGTATAAGCATTACGGCTTGATGTGTGTGTTATCTTCTTAATTGATATGTGCGGATCGGGTAGCACACCGCCACGGTTATACTATTTGGATCGGGTTGCACGCCGCAACAGTGAGATGTTGAGTATGGTTACATATGTTTGATTCTGTGTATTTTTGTTTCTCATTCTCCGAGGAGAGTTCATAGCGTTTGTTGGACCATTTTATTCGTTACGCGGGCTGGGAAGCTCCATTCCAGAGTTCGTTTTCCTTATATATCGCATTCGAGTTCGTAGCCTGTTGGCGCAGTTTTGGCGTCATACGGGATCTTGGTCAGTGGTTGAGGTGGCTTATTACCTGTGTAGCTTATACTGGGTGAGACGAGACTATTGGACCTAAAATTCAGTGCAACCAGATTTATATAAGTACATTAAAGAGAGAATATCGGTATTCGGTTCAGAATAAGGCTATGGTCCTTGTTAGGAGAAGAGACTGCATGATTTGATTAATTCAGCAGGTGGTTATGAATTGCTACACATCTTCTCTGTCACGGCAGTATTGTGAGGATTGAAACCAGACTCATTTATATTTTGAGGTATATTGCGAGCATCAGGTTCGTGAAATTCCAGTTATTATGGTCGGAGGATGTTGCCTGGGGCAAATGAGTTATGCGGTGCGTGGTGTGATTTCTGCATAGATGCACGATCATGTTTTAGCACAGTGTGTAGTGATTGATACGGTGTTCGTATGTTAGAATAAGGTATTGTAAAGAAATTTGGAGGTTGGAATTTGGGCCTAAGGCTTATAGATTGAATAAATGAAAGGACCTTCAGTCTGGCTTGAGCTGAGGTGCCAAACTGGGATTGTGATGGCACGGGTAGGCGCACAAGGTGTTAAACAGTAATTTTGGACAACTCCAGAGCAGCTCTCAGCACGTTCGAGGATGAACGTATGTTTAAGTGGGGGGAAATGTAACGACCCGACCAGTCGTTTTGAGCTCTAGCTCGTTGTTTGGCAGTTTGAGGCCTTGAGTAGCTTCCCTTCAGGTATTATGACTTGTACGTATGGTCGGAATCGAATTTCGGGAGGTTTGGAGTTGATTTGGGAAGAAATTTCTAGATTCGGAAGCTTTAAGTTCGAAGAATTGACTAAGGTTTGTATTTTTAGTAAACGACCTCAGAATCAGGAATTTAAGGTTACAAGAGATTCGTATGATGATTTCGGACTTGGGCGTATGTTCGGGTCGAGTATCGGGTGGCCCGGGAGTATTCCAGCGCCTATTATGGAAGGTTGACATTTTGAAGGTTTAATATTTTTTAAGTTTGGGTGGGAATGGATTTTTATGTTATCGATATCCGTTTGGGATTTCGAGCCTGGGAATAGTTTTGTATAGTGATTTTGGTCTTAGGAGCATGCCCGGACGTTGATTTGGAGGTCCGTAGGTCATTTCGGCGTCAATTGACGAAAGTTGGAAATTTGGATGATTTTGAGAGGTTTGACCGGGAGTGGAATTTTTGATATCAGGGTGGGATTTCGATTCCGAAAGTTGGAGTAGGTCTGTAATGTTAATTATGACTTGTGTGCAAAATTTGAGGTCTATCGGACGTGATTTGATAGGTTTCGGCATCGATTGTAGAAGTTTGAAGTTTCAAAGTTTATTAAGTTTGAATTGGAGGGTGATTCATGTTGTTAGCGTTGTGTGATGTGATTTAAAGGCTCGACTAAGTTCGTATGATGTTTTAGGACTTGTTGGTATGTTTGGTTAGGGCCCTAGAGGCCTCGGGTGAGTTTTGGATACTTAACGGATCAATTTTTAGACTAAGGAAAATGCTGACGTAGCTGGTATCTGGTGTAACCGCACCTGCGAGGTTTTGGCCGCAGGTGCGGAGCCGCAGAAGCGGCCAAGAGAAGGCGCAGAAGCGGAATTCGCTGGGGGAGGTTCGGACCGCAGATGCGGTTAATTTTTGCAGAAGCGGGACAACACCTACCTGCCCACAAAGAGCCGCAGAAGCGCTGCCGGGCCGCAGATGCGGGAAATGAGGGGCCTGAAGGAGGATCGCAGAAACAGTATTTTGGCCGCACATGCGGAACTGCAGAAGCGGCCGAGTGACCGCAGGTGCTGTGATCGCTGGGCAGAAGGTTTGCTTAAGTACGAGATTTTGGCTCATTTCCATTTGGTTAGGCGATTTTTGGAGAACTTCAAGAAGGGATTTTCATCAAGTAACACGAGGTAAGTGATTCCCACCTATTGTAAGTTAAATACTTGGTTTATATATAGATTTAAACATGAAAATTGGTAGGAATTTGGAATTTTGAAGAAAAACCTAGAAATTTGGTATTTTTTGAATTTTGACCATGAAATTGGACATAGAATTTGGAATAAATGATATAACTGAGTTCATGATGTTATGGGTAAAGTCTATCTTCGAACATTTACGGAATCCGGGTACGTGGGCCTGAGGGTTGATATTATCGACTTTTCGAGCGGAGTTAAAAATTATTTAAATTGATTAATTATGGGTATTATAACACAGTTTGATTGGTTTGCACCTTGTTTGCATAGTTTTGGTTCGACAAATATCGATTTGAGGTGTTGAGTGACGTTGGAGCCGGCTATGGAGTTTCGAAACGAGGTAAGTCTCTTGTCTAACCTTGTAATAGGGAATTTACCCCATAGGTGATTTAAATTAATAATTGTTGCTAATTGTGGTGGCTACGTATGTACAAAGTGACGAGAGTCCGTGCGTGGCTACTAATTATGCTATGTCCGGGTAGTTTAGGACTCAAAGCATGACTTACTTGAAATAATTGCATCTTTTATTTAATTAAAGTACTGGAATTATATTAAAAATTGTTAGAGGAAAGAGTAAAAGACCGAAATTTCGCATACTTGAATTTTTGTGCAAATTACTTGACTGTTAACAGAAATTATACATCCTTATGTGTTAGCCTTATAATAACTTCTTATTCCGGAGGCTCATAAAAAAATTTTCTCCTTTCTTGTGGAGCGAGCCGAGCGCCTTGGCAGTATAGATGCATCTATGGATCGTGCCACACGTATCTCGGCAGTGTACACGATACTCTGGATCGGGCCGTACGACCTCGGCAGAAATCGTGCGTACTAATAATAATTACATAATACCTTGGCATCCTATTACAGCTTGTGAACATAATTGACTAATTGAAAATTATTGAATTTGAAAGAATTATTTATTCCCGCTAGTTAAGAAAAATTATTGTTATTCACACAAACCATGTCTAGTTAAATATTTCTATTTTAATATTATTAACCAATAGTGAATGTCAAAGTCGACCTCTCGTCACTACATCTTCGAGATTAGACTTGACACTTACTGGGTACACGTTATTTACGTACTCATACTGCACTTGTTGCACATTTTTGTGCAGGTACATGTATGTCTAGTGATCTTTTGGGCGCAGAGGCACAACTATCGCGGGTACTTATGGTGAGCTGCATTCCATGCTATGAATCCGCAGCAATAGAATCTCCATCAAAGTTATTTATATGCTCCTGTCTAATTTATATGCCAGACAGATATTGCATTTATTATATTTTTCCTAGTTGATGCCCATGCACTTGTGACACCAAGTCTTGGGGGTTCCTACTGGATGTTTAGTACGGTAGTTCACATAACTATCATTGTTTCACTCTGTAAATCCTATTTTATACTAATTGGTTAATAGAATTTTGGATTTCAAAGGTAATAAAGATGAGTAATTGAATTAGTAAATTACCGTTGGCTTGCCTGAAGGCGACGTTAGGCGCCACAGTGGATCTTGGATCGTGACAGGAGATGACTGCATATCGATTTGTGGGGAAAATTAGCTAGGCTTAGGATTCAACAATTAATATCGAGGTTAGTGAAAATTTCAGATTGTGGCAGGAAGAAGGTAATGAGTGACTTGTGATTAAGGTAAACTTCAACCCTTTAGTCATTCAAAATATATCATTTTATATAACATTTATATCCAATGAATACATTTTCTGTAGTTTGCGTTTATATGTTTTATTATGTAACATTACTGTGTCGTTGATCAATCTTATAGCGTCTCAAGTTTTGCTTCTAAAATAGATTGTTTATACTGAAATCATCAAATGCTACTGCTTTGCTTTCTATGCTTTGGGTTAATTAAGAAAATTTATACTAAATTCATTCGGCACCTTGTGATGCCTACGACTACCGGATGAAAGATTTATGTTTTTTCCTTTTTCTTTTTTCTTTGTTTGTTCTTGCGCGATTGGTTTGTGGTTTTTTCTCCATAGATATTAGTTAATAGATACCACTTCTTTATGTAGTAATTGGTGGCTCTTAAAGTCTTGATATATTTTCACAAGAAGATTTATAATACAAATCTGTCTTAATATAATATGGGAAATGAGGTTAAATTTTCTATCGGAATTTAAAATTCGGATATACTTCTCAATAATCTTATTAAAAAGTTAGAAAGCATATTTAGACAAAGAACATAGTCTAAAAGAGATATTAGGCAGATGCAATAGCATAACATATTACTATATTGTACAATAAAATATCTATAATTAGAACTACTACATAAGAACTAAACTAAATTATCATCGTCTTTGCAGGTTTAGAAGATATCATTTTTTTTAACACAATTACTGAATCTATGTAATAACACTCATTTTTGTCATAAAAATAAATTTAGTGTTGCATTTATTTTAACGTTAATTACTATTTTATACATGATTCATTCTTTTTGAATAAACTTTTTCATATTGACGCGGTATACATGTGCGAAGCACGTAGTCTAAAACTAGTATCACAAAAAAGGAGCAAGGGCTTACTGAATTTTTACATAAGAATACTACTTAGGTACCAGAGGTAAAAAAAGATAAAAGGATGAAATACTACTTAGGTACATATCTATAATTATAGGAATATAATTGAATTGAATTATGATATTAATGAAAGGAAATTATTACCATACTGAAAATATAAAATAAAATTAGATTATTTGATCATTATATCATGCCATTGTCGTTCTTACAAAGACAAAGAGAATAATACAATTAAATCTCAATATATATTTTAGTCGCATTTTATTAAATATCCTTTTTCCCTTGGAATAAAGTGTCTAACACAAGTTAGTTTATGTATAATCTTGTAGGGTTTGAATTCAATTTTTGTGTAAGCGTTCAATAATATTCGATTAAGGTTTAAAAAATATATTCGAAATTGAAATTAAAGAAAGTGTGCATTATGTTTGTACATGAACTTGACTTCAACACTGAAAATATGTGACTGAAAACCATATTAATTTCGTAACAGAATTAAAATAAAATTATTAATTAATTTAAATTATATTAGTTTCTTCATTTGAGCTTGGGCCCGTGCACAACACTAACTATCCCTCACGAGTTAGATAATATGACTAAGTTAAACATGACAAAAATCCCAAAAAGAAAAAAGGAAAAAAAAAGAAAGAAAGAGGATAAGACCATAAAATAATTTGGAGAAAGCAAGATGTCAATTTGAGTGACCTTAATAATAAAACAAATAAATTAAAACAGTTGCTAACACTATAAGATAAAATCACATTCTTATCACATTCTACCGATTGACCGAGTATATCGGACATATTTGCACTACGAAAAGTTCAAAGAGAAACCTACTTATCGAGATGCGATTAATCCTTACTTGCAAATCACATAAGTTTTTGCATGTTTTTTAAACATATTGATATTCCCCATTCACGTTGGGATTGTTAGGTTTTTTAAGGGGTGTGAATGGAAAATGGAAGAGACATCTTTTGCATTGCACCTCTTCATCTCACCCTTTCATTTTCTATAAATTTAGAGGCTTGGCCTTATTTTTTTATACATAGAAAATCTGAAAACTTTTCCCCTCTTGTCTACATTATTGTTGCATTATTTTCTAAATAAATATAAGTGTCAACTGTGATTTGCTCCGTATGTTGAGTTCGCTGAAGTTCTGTGATTTGTAGTGTCGCTATCACATAATAGTTTTTCTATTCTATCATAGGAGGAATTAATCCAATAACTTTGGACAATAGTGAGAGGGTTAAATATTTTAAGAACACACAAGAAATTTGTTGGCTCAAAATTTTCTGTTTTTATTTATTGAACAAACGTTTCTTTGTTTCTCTGAATTTCTAGTTTTGGCACCGATTGATAACAATAACCAATTATTGCATTCTCCCCAGGAATTATATAGCGACCTCAACACTGATAGCACGCAAAAGTTTCACATAAAGACATTAGCGGACCTCCATCATCTGATCTGTTAACAAACTTACTATATATTTTCAACAATAATAATAGTTATACCTGAATCCCATGCAAGTAGGAATATTATATTTTGATCCTCTACTTGAAATTTATAACCCAAACAGGCACCGTGTATATAAGGGTTCCCAAGACGAATGATATAAACACTGTACACAAGACGTACACATCCCCCCTCCATGGATGTTCGCTTTCTCCCATTTCATGATATTCAAAAATAGAGGTGGACACCGTACTAAGACGACCTAGTAGCCCAAATTGGATAGCAAAAGCAACGGTGTCACGATCCCAAAATCCCACCTTAGGAATCATGTGACACATAATCTTTAAGACTAGATAAACCTAATACATGATGAGAATTTAGCAGAAATAACGACTAAGATATTAATTTTAAACTGATAAATACCATAATAAAACCAAAGCGAAACCACAATCATACAATGCCAAAACCAGTGGTACAAAGTCATAAGCTCTAAAGAAATACACTAGGAATCTCTAAATATAATACTGTTTTGATACGAAGATAAATAGAAGTAAAGGCAATATCAGAAGGTGACTCTGATGCCTGCGAGCGTCAAGCAAGTATATCTTGAAGTCTCCGAAATGTCTGAATCAACTCACTGGCGTCGGGCACGGGTAGAAGTACCTGGATCTGCACAAAAATATGCAGAAGCGTAGCATGAGTACACCACAACGTACCCAATAAGTATCAATCCTAACCTCGGTGGAATAGTGACGAGGTCAGGTCAAGATACCTACTAGACATAGAAACCTGAACAAAATATTAATACGATCCAATAACGGAAAGTAAAAGCAACATACGACAACAAAGCAAATTATCAATATAAGGTTAAAAACGGAAGTAAAAGCAATAAACGACAACAAACAGTAAATATATGATAAAAACAATAAATGATCAAATACAGTCTAAATATAAGTGAAATGAATCGGAAAAAATAATAACCGTTTAAATCAACAAGTCGTTCCAACATAGAATGTACAACAAGAATCACACAGAGGTACCACACCTCACATTTACATTTCACAAGTCACACTCACAATCTTCCTTATATCGCCGCGTGAGCCTTGCATTTATTTTAAAAATATTTTTTCCAAAATAGCTTCACGAGCTTTAGCCCCCTTATCTCGCCGCGTGTGTTTCAAATGAAGTAATTCCCCTTACTAGCAACACGTGTATGAATCCCACCTTATCTCGCCGCATGCGCATCAATATCACCACCCTTATACCGCCGCATGCGCATCACATCACAACACAATAATCAACTCGTACCACTCGTGCCCATATGCCACAATATTTCCACAACAACAATACCAATATTACCACAATACGTAGCCCACGGCTCAACCACAATATGTACAAGAATCTCAATAAAAATAAAATAAAATGGGAAATAACTCAACAATGATAGATCTCGACTTCCCATAACCCCACGAGTTCATATATGTGTTTTGTTTTCAAATCCGAGTCCAATTCGAATGTCAAATCTCAAATTTTTATTTTTCAAAACATAGACAAAATTTTCCAAAATTTCTCTTTAAATTCCATGGATTAGAGCTTAAATCTCATAAATTATCATGTAATATAATTGAAAATTGATCAGAATATGTTACCCAATAGCTGTAGGTAAAAATCCCTCCTCAAAATCGCCTCGTACTGAGTCTAGGGTTCTAAAATATAAAAATGGGATTATGTCCCGTTTTTCTAACCCTTTTGTTCAGGTGAAGAAGTCGCAATTGCAAACCCTCGCAAATGTAAACAATAACTCACAAATGCGGCGTCTTACAACCCAGGAAAATGTCACAAATGCGACATTGACTTCGTGTTTGCGAAATCTGTTCCTTTTGCAAATGCGACCTTACCTAGCCCAAGCCTTTCTTCTCAATTGCGAGTAAGGTATCACAAATGCAATACTTGAGTCCTCCCTGCCTACTTTGCAATTGTGATGCTGGTGCTCGCAATTGCGATAACTAGAGCACCAACACACCAACAGCCTTAAAATGAGTTCAAATCAATCCGAAATACGTTCGAAACTCACACGAGCCCTCGGGGCTCCACATCAAACATCCACACAAGTCTTAAAATATCATACGACTCGCTCGCACGATCAAAATACCAAAATAATATCAGAAATCACAAATCAGACGTCAAAACACATGGAATTCAAATGGAAACTTTAAGAATCTCTAGAATCACAACCAAGCGTCTGATTGCTATCAAACCAACTCGAAATGACATCAAATTTTGCAGGCAAGTTTCAAATAGCAAAACGGACCTATTCCAAGTGCCAAAACTAAATTCCGAACTCGATAGCTATAAAGTCAACCTACGATCAAGCCTAAGGAATTTCTAAATATTCAAATTACCAACTTTCGGCAAAATAAGTCAAATCAACTTGGGAACCTCCGAATTCAATTTCGGGCATACGCCCAAGTCCACAATTACGATACGAACCTATAGGAGCCATCAAAATACCGTTCTGGGGTCGTTTTCATAAAAGTCAAACCTAGGTTAATATTTCTAACTTAAACTTCTAAACCAAAACCAAAGGGTCCAAATCATTCCAAAACTTTCCGAAACGAAACTAACCATCCCCGCAAGCCATTAAACCATAAATACATATACGACAAGCTTTAAAAGGATGAACGGGGCTCAAATACAATAAATAACTTGTCGGGTCGTTACAAACAGTGTCGCACGTGTGCGTGTTAACCTATAACAACATCCCAAAAGTTGGGATAAGTATTGA
The DNA here is from genome assembly GCF_000390325.3 of Nicotiana tomentosiformis. NCBI lineage: Eukaryota > Viridiplantae > Streptophyta > Magnoliopsida > Solanales > Solanaceae > Nicotiana > Nicotiana tomentosiformis. The sequence continues at coordinate 74,575,453 of NC_090815.1, forward strand.
AGAAAATATTCCAATGGAAAAATATGCTTAATCTCGTGACATACATACATATACATACATACATAGACACACACGTATGTATATATATATATATATATATATATATATATATATATATATAATATGTCTAAAGGGACTAAAATATATATTGCATTAAAGCAAATTGTAAATGAATGTGCAGATGATGTAATGAAGTCTTTTATGTAAGAAATTAGTATACTCACTGCTTTCTTCAAGGTCGCAAGTGCCGCCATGACACAAGCTGCTAATACATTGGATATCAAAGTCCTGAAAGGTACCCATTTGAGCAAGCCTGATTTTCCTAAACCGCGTTCATTCAGTGATTCAGTCATGTTAAAAACCACCTGATCCACACGCCAAATGGACCAGCTATGCAGGCCAACCACAACTGAGCGTTTGTGCTACCACTGCTGAGTTCAATTATGCTCAAACCCCAAAGCGAAAGTAGAATGCATAGCAGAAAGAGAATAACTAGTACATGGCACTTGTAACTATCTAGTCTCCAACGGTAGTCGGTGCCAGAGTTGGATGCATTCATAGTGGCTCTTCTATAGAGCCATTTGACACATTCCAAATAGGAGCGAGCAGAATTTAAGAAATAAACCTACGAGAATTCATAGCACATCAATTAGCAAGTAAAACCAAGAAATGGTGGTTCCTTTAATGAGCAAAATAAGGGTTACATCTAACATGGCACAGGCACAGCAACTGTACATCTATGCACGAAAATAAAATATACCTATGATATAGCAAAGAATTACAAAAACCCATTGGCCTTCAACACTAAGATCGAGCATCTTTTGGTTACAACCACTAATGGTAGAAAGGCTTCCGAGAAAACCAGTTGCCAATCCATTGGCCACTGGACTTGAAAATATATGGAAATGTCCTCTTTAGAGATCACAGCAAACCAACCCATCAAGAACGAACCAAGATTTAGCAGCCAAAGAAGAATTTGTATTATTAGGTCAATTCTATCTAGTGTTATTTGCAATTTTTTAAGACAGTAAAAGATGATTATACTAATCTAACAGAAACAATCATATAAAGAACTTGAACGCAACAAGAGGCCCAAATGGACTTTCTAGCAAGCCAATCACCCAAAAAAGGAAAATCCTACAACTCTTGCCGACATTTGATGATGTAACGACCTGGCCAGTCGTTTTGAGTGTATTAGCTCCGATCCCCTTTTTATTGCCTTTTTTGTATTGTACTGTGGTTATGTGACTTGCCGGGATATTTGGTTTTGATTTCGGGTGAGTTTCGGTGTGAAATGGGATACATAGTCCCTAAAATAGAAGTTCAAGTCGTAAAAGTCGACCGTAGTTGGACTTGTATGAAAACGACTCCGGAAAGGAGTTTTGACAGATCCAATAGATCCGTTAGGTGATTTTGGTCTTAGGAGCGTGTTCGAACATTGATTTGGAGGTCCGTAGGTCATTTCAGCGTTAATTGGCGAAAGTTAGAAAGTTGCAAGATTTTGGGAAGTTTGATCGGGAGTGGACCTTTTGATATCGGGGTTGGACTCTGATTCCGGAAGTTGGATTACGTCCATAATGCTAATTATGACTTGTGTGCAAAATTTAAGGTCAACCGCACTTAATTTGATGGGGTTCGGCATCGAATGTAGAAGTTAAAAGTTTAAAAGTTTCTTAGGCTTGAATTGGGATGCGATTTATGTTTTTGATGTTGTTGGATGTGATTTAAGGCCTCGACTAAGTTTGTATCGTATTTTAGGATTTGTTGGTATGTTTGGTTGAGGTCCCGGGGGCCTCAGGTGTAATTCGGAGCATGCTCGGCACATTTAGGATCATTGAGTAGTTGCTGAATCTGGTGCTTCTGGTGTTCTTCTATGCGATCGCCATTGGACTAACGTGATCGCGAAGAGTAATTTGGCATTTGGGATAATTTGTTCTATGTGATTGCTTGAAGAGGCCTGCGATCGCGTAAGGCTGGGTTCCAGTGAATCGCGAACGCGTGAAGGCAGACACGATCGCGTAGTAGGATTGGGGGTCTGCAGTTCACGCTTTTCTTTATTGCGGTTGCGTAGGGTGTTGCGCAATCGTGTAGCTTGGAAAGGCAGTGGTACGCATTTGCGTGATATTTTCTGCGTTCGCGTAGAAGCTTTTTGAGCTGTTGGTAATTTTGTTCTTCACAATCGCGAAGGAATTTTCGCGATCGCGTAGTGTAAATAACCGGACAGCAGACTTAAGTTTCAAAATCGAGGGTTTATTATATATTACTCAATTTGGACTTTGAAAGCTCGATTTAAGGCGAATTTTCGAGGTTTTAGAGGGATTGTTGGGGTAAGAGTTCTTAACTTGATTTTGATTAAATTTCACTAATCTATCTTTAATTTTATCATTTAATTAGGGATTTGGGTTGAAAAATTGGAAAAAATGGAGGAAACTTCTTAGGCCGAAATTTTGGGGATTTGAGCGAGATTTTGGTATCGGATTTGTGTAATTCTTGTATGGTTGGACTTGATATCGAATGGGTGTTCGGATTTTATAATTTTGGTCGATTTCCGAGATGCGGGCTCGGGTTGACTTTTCGGGATGACTTTTCAATTCTTTGCTAAGATCATAATTTATTCATTTAAATTAGTTTCCTATAGCTATATTTATAGTATGAAATTATTTTGGTTAGATTCGAGCCGTTCGAAATTGAAAAATCGAGGGAAATACCTTCTAATTGATTGATTTAGTGTGGTTTGAGATAAGTCACTCTTCTAACCTTGTGTGGGGGAAAGTTTCCTCAGGATTTGTTACTGTTGTGATATTTTGTGATATATGAAGGCCGTGTACGCAAGGTGACGAGTACGTATACGGGCTAAATATTGAGATTCCGATTTTAGCTACGTAGTTTTTTTTTCATGCCATAATTGAGTCACTTTAGCATGTTATAGTCACCATGTTTACCCTAATTTCACATGTTTACTTATCTTATCTCTTATTTGCAACTTGTACTGCATGTTTAGTTGATTTACTTGCTTTCTTAATTCCGTATTCATTATTTAACTGTGAAAATTATTTACTTGAAATTTGCTATCCTTGAAATATCTTGCTGTTGAGTTTGGTGTTGAGTTGCAAATGCCATGGTTTCTATTGAGGCAAGGTGTAAGTTGTGAAATGTCATTTTATTTAGTTGTTACGTTTTGGTTTCCGTGTTATTGTTGAGGTGATTGTTTGGTTGTGTGCACGAGGTTTATGTCGTGCTGTTGTTATTGTTTGCATGAGGTTTCTGTCATGCGGTTGTTACTATTTGGACGAGGTTTCTGCCTTGCCGTTATGATTATTGATATGCATGCGGTGGTATAAGGTCTGGGTGTTGAAACGCATGCGGTGAGATAAGGTGGACTTGATACGCGTGGCTAGTAGGGGAACTATAAGAAACTATGCGGTGTGATAAGGTGGGCTAAAACGAGGGGTGCTATTTCGGGAAAAATGATTTTCAAAACCAAATGTAAAGGCTCCGGCGATAATATAAGGAAAGACTGTGATTTATTTTTATGATTTAGGACTATGAGCCGGTACCTCGGGAGTGCCCCTGTTGATCTTCTCTATTTGCTGTATTGTTTGGTTGTTGTTTCCTTACCAGGTAAAATCCTTGTTTTCCTTTCGTGATTTTATTAGCTTCCTTGATTTCCGTGTTGTTACTATATGTAATTTCTTTATTGTTTTCCTTCCCTGTTATTTCAGTATATCATTATATTTTCTGTCTTGCTTCTTATTATCTCCAGTAGGGTCTCGACCTGACCTCATCACTACTCTATCGAGGTTAGGCTTGGCACTTATTGGGTACCGTTGTGGTGTACTCATACTACGCTTCTGTACATGTTTTGTGCAGATCCAGGTACAACCTATCAGCCTCGGTATTAGCGCGTTGAGTTGCTTGCTTTGTGGACTTCAAGGTATACATGCCCGCGTCTGCAGGCCTCGGAGTCCCCTTCTACCCTGTTCTTTTCTTATTTCTCTACATCTTTATAGACAGTGATGTATAGGAGTGTTCGGTACTGCATCTAGAGCTTGTGACTTATATTTTCATCGGGTTTTGGGAGATGTACATGTTGAGCTGCAGATTTTATTTCATATAAATGTTGATATTTTTGAGATTTAAATTATCATTTCAGTTATTTCGCATGTTTGTTAGGTTTACCTAGGCGTAGAGACTAATTGCCGTCACGGCATCCTACGGAGGAAAATTGGGGTCGTAATAGATAGCTATGGACAAAAGAGCTTTGTTATCCTAGTTTGAAATATTTAGATACTCGATAGCATCTGATGATTAAATAAAGGCATTTTCAACAAACAAAAGCAACTGAAACTGCCCCATAATACCTTGCCTAGAGCAACATACATCGTACCTTCATTTTAGAAAAACAAATACGTATATGTTTTAAGAGAAACCCGTACATGAAAGAAATTCAATTACTCGTAGTAGCACTAGGGATTTGGTTGGACGCCAATATCCCAAGCTCAATATCCTTGTTGTCACAATCCATGATCCTTCACTGGATCTCCAGTCACTATTGAAGAAGCTAAAAAAACCAAAGGAAATTGGAATTCAGAAATAATAGAGTAAATTGATCTTCAGTCACTGTTAAGCCATGTTATCCCGCAGGTGTGTATGTTGTATACTGGCGGATTACATAATTCAGCTTCTGTATATCATTGTGGTATACAACAATAATGCAATTGGATACTATAACAGTATATACAATATACTTCGACTGCATATAGTAGCAATTTTATACTACTAGAAAATTGTCAAAATCCGTCCAGAGCATAATGACCGAAATTGGTCGGAATAAAAAACTGACCGATGTTGGTCGGAAACAAAGAAAATTGGTCGAAAAATTCAATTAACAAATTGTACATAAATATACCAACCGCAGTCGGTCGAAAAAAGTGGTCTCACAACAAAAAAAATTTACTTTATCTGACACAGTAGAAAATTCCGACCGACTGCGGTCGGAAAATGGTCAATCTTTGACCAAAGCCTGGTCAGACTTGCATACTATCTACCAAAAAAATATTAATTAAAATATTTATAGAATACCGACAGATGTCGGTCGGAAACTCCAATTTATTTTTTTCCGTCCAGGATCAATTGTTTTTTTCGATAATAAATATTTATATTTAATATAATTACAAAGTTTAATTAAAATATTTATAGTTTACCGACCGATGTCGGTCGAAAATTTTAAATTATTTTTTTCCGTCCAAGATCAATTATTTTTTCGCTAATAAAAAGTTATTTTTAATATAATTATAAAGCTACCGACCGAAAACGGTCGTATTAGTTGTCAAATGGTCAAATACTTATAGATTATTATTTACAATCTACATATATATAACATCCTAAATTTTATATATATATTTATACACACACACACACACACACACACACACATATATATATATATATATATATATATATATATATATATATATATATACACACACACACACTGGTGGTTATCCCGCAGGTGTGTATGTTGTATACTGGCGGATTACATAATTTAGCTTTTGTATATCATTGTGGTATACAACAATAATGTAATTGGATAATATAACAGTATATACAATATACTTCGACTGCATATAATAGTAATTTTACACTACTAAAAAATTATCAAAATCCGTCCAGAGCATACCGACCAAAATTGGTCGGAATAAAAAATCGATCGTTGTCGGTCGGAAACAAAAGAAATTGGCTAAAAAATTCAATTAACAAATTGTACATAAATATACCAACCGCAGTCGGTAAAAAGTGATCTCACAACAAAGAAAATTTACTTTATCTCATATAGTTGAAAATTCTGACCTACTGCGGTCGGAAAATGATTAATTTTTTACCAAAGCATGGTCAGACTTGCATACTATCTACCAAAGAAAGATTAATTAAAATATTTATAGAATACCGACTGATGTCAGTCGGAAATTCCAATTTATTTTTTCCCGCCCAGGATCAATTATTTTTTTCGATAATAATAAAATAATATTTAATATAATTACAAAGTTTAATTAAAATATTTATAGTTTACCGACCGATGTCAGTCGGAAATTTCAATCTATTTTTTCACGTCCAGGATCAATTGTTTTTTCACTAATAAAAAATTATTTTTAATATAATTATAAAGCTACCGACCGAAATCGGAGTGGTCAAAATTGTCAAACACTTATAGATTATTATTATTTACAATCTACATATATATAACATCCTATATTCTATATATATTTACATACACACACACGCATATATGTATATACATATACATACACATGCGCGCGCACACACACACACATATATTCTCCAATCGTGTGATTTGACCGAGTATATGTTGTTGTTGCTACAACTTAAGTTTGAATATATCACTACATCTTATAGCACTATACATTTTATTTTTAAATGTGTTATAGCGTGTTGGATGCCGATACTTAGACTCGATTGCTCCAACATTAAAGCTCAATATATATTTAATTTACTAAGGCCGTCAGTACGCCCGAAGTCGGTCGGTTTTAGCCAAGATCCAAATTATATATGTATCACACGATTGGAGAATATATATATATATATATATATACACACACACATACACAATTAATTATATATTATATAGTACCTATAATTAATTTGTATCTTGGCTAAAACCGACCGACTTCGGTCGGTTTGTAAATTAAATAATTTCTTTATTAAATTTCAAATTATATTACCGATCGATTTCAGTTGGAATGGTTGTGGTCAAACGGTCAAAGTCGGTCGGAAATTTCCAAATTATATCTGTCACAGACCGATTCTTCCCCATTTTCCTCTTTTCTATATCTCTCTTCTTATAACGACTCGACCGATCGTTTTGAGTGTATTAGCCCCGATCCCCTATTTATTGACTTCTTTGTATTATATTGTAGTTACGTGACTTGCCGGGGTGTTTCGTTTTAGGTTCGGGCGAGGTTCAGATTGAAATGGGATACATAGTCTCTAAGTTGGAAGGTTAAGTCGTAGGAATTGACCATAGTTTTACTTGTATGAAGTTGACTCCGGAATAGAGTTTTGATGGTTCCAATAGCTCCGTACGGTGATTTTGATCTTCGGAGCGTGTCCGGATGTTAAATTGGACGTCTGTAGGTCGTTTCAGCGCGAATTGGCGAAAGTTGGAAGATTTAAAAGTTTGACCGGGAATAGACATTATTGATATCGGGGTAGGACCCCGATTTCGGAAGTCAGAGTAGGTCCGTGATATCATTTATGACTTGTGTGCAAAATTTGATGTTAATCGGAGTTGATTTGATATGAACCGGCATCAGTTTCAGAATTTAGAAGTTCATAGTTCATAGGATTGAATTTGGATTGCGACGTAAAATTTATGTTATTCGGTGTGATTTGACGCTTCGAGCGTGTTCGTATGATGTATTAGGGCTTATTGGTATGCTAGGTTGAGGTCCCGTGGGCCTGAGGTGTCGGACCATGTTCGGCACATTTTGGATCATATAGGAACAACTGAAGTTCTGGTTTTCTTCTATGCGACCGCGAGGTTTGGTCCGCGATCGCGAAGGAATTTTTGTGGACTGATGGTTTTTACTCCACATGTTCGCATAGAGAGGGACGCGATCGCGAAAGGTTGGTTCCCAGTGGATCGCGAACGCGTGGTGGAGGTCGCATTCGCGTAGAGGAATTTAGGGGCAGCAGGTCCACGCACTTTGTTCTTTGCGATCATGTGTGGGGAACCGCGATCGCGTAGCTTGATAAGGCAGTGCTTCGCGATCGCATGGAGCATCTCGCGTTCGCGTATGAGGTTTTGAGCTGATGGAATTTTTGTTCTTCGCGATCGCGATGTGTAAATTACTAGGCAATAGTCTTAAGTTTCAAAATCGAGGGTTTATTTCATATTTCACATTTTGGGACTTAGAGAGCTCGGTTTGAGGCGACATATCGAGGGAATTTCAGAGAGATCATTGGGGTAAGGATCCTTAACTTGATTTTGGTTAAATTACTCGAATCTATCATTGTTTTATCATGTAATTAGGGATTGGAGTTGGAAAATTTGGAAAAAAGTGATAAAACTTCTTAGGCTAAATTTTTGTGTTTTGAAAGGCGAAATGAGGCCGGATTTGAATAATTCTTGTATGGTTAAACTCGATATCGAATGCATGTTCGGTTTTTGTAATTTTGGTCGAGTTCCGAAACACAGGCGCGAGGTGACTTTTTGTGTCGATTTTTTAGTTCTTTGCAAAGATCGTAATTTCATTGTTTAAATTAGATTCCTATAGTTATATTTACAGTATGAAATTGTTTTGTCTAGATTCGAGTCCTTCGAAGTTGGAAAATCGAGGGAAAGGCCTTCTAGTTGATTGATTTAATGTGGTTTGAGGTAAGTGACTTGTCTAACTTTGTATGGGAGAAATTTTCCTTAGGATTTGGAATTGTTGTGATAATTATGATATGTGAAAGCCGTGTACGCAAGGTTACGAGTGCGTACACGGGCTAAATGTAAAATTTTCGATTTTTAGCGATTTTGTTCCCATTCCTGCTTTAATTGAGTTACTTTAACATGTCGTAGTCATCATAGTTAATCAAATTCACATGTCTACTTGTTTTATCTCTTATTTGCAAATTGTCCTACATGTTTAGTTGAATTTCTTGCTTTCTTTTATTCTGTATTCATTATTTAACTGTGAATCCTTGTTTGAAATTGCTATTCTCGGAATATCTTACCGTTGAGTTTGGTATTGAGTTGCAAATGCCGTGATTTCTATTGAGGCAAACTGTAAGTTGTGAAATATCATTTATTGAGTTACTCTCTTGTTGTTATTGTTGAGACGTTATGTATATTGTGGTTGAGTCGTGGGCTCCTTATTGTGAATTTTGTTATTGTTTGGTTTTTCTTGCAAGTTTGTGATATTGGGCACTTGAGCTGCGAATTGTGATACGTTATGATATTGATACACATGCGGTGGTATAAGGTATGAGTGTTGAAACTCGTGCAGTGAGAAAAGGTGGGCTTGATACGCATGGCTAGTAGGGGAACTACTAGAAGCTATGCGGTGTGATAAGGTGGGCTAAAACGCGGGATGCTATTTCGGAAAAATAATTTTTAAAACTAAATGTAAAGGTTCCCGCGGTAATATAAGGAAAGACTATGATTTACTTTTATGATTTGGGACTACGAGGCGGTACCTCGCTAATGGCCCTTGTTGATCTTTCTCTATTTCCTGTATTTGCCTTGGTTGTTTGTTTCCTTAACATGTAAACCCTTGTTTCCTTCCATGTTGTATTAACTGCCTTGATTCTGTGTTGTTAACTTTCCGTAAATTTCTTATTGTTTCATTTCTTTTGTCATTATCATTATTTGGTTATATCTTTTGTCTTGTTTCATATTATCTCCAGTAGGGCCTTGACTTGACCTCATCACTACTCTACCGAGGTTAGGCTTCGCACTTACTGGGTACCGCTGTGGTGTACTCATACTATGCTTCTGCATATCGTTTTGTGCAGATCCAGGTACTTCCTATCAGTCCCGGCATTAGTGAGCTGAGGTTTCTTTGGAGATTTCAAGGTACACTTGCCTGCGCCCGCAGGCCTCGGAGTCCCCTTTTATGCTGTTTTTCCATATTTCATTACACTATCTTAGATAGTTATGTATAGGATTGTTAAGAATTATTACTAGACCTTGTGACTTATACTTCACCATGTTTTGGGAGTTGTACATTTTGAGTTACAAATTTTATTTATGCAGTTGTTGAAGTTTTGAGATTTTTAAGTTATTATTTCAATTTTGTTTGCATGTTGATAGGCTTACCTAGTTTTAGATACTAGGTGCCGTCATGATTTTCTATGGAGGGAATGCGGGTTTGTGACAAGTTGGTATCGGAACTCTAGGTTCATAGGTGTTATGAGTCACAAGCAGGTTTAGTAGAGTCTCGCGGATCGGTAAGAAGACGTCAGTACTTATCTTCGGGAGGCTATGGAACAGATAGGAAAAACTTCACTAATTTGATTCCTTATCGTGCGAAATTGTTGAATCCGGGGTTCTAAACTTCTGTCTTTCTATTCTCGCACAAATGGTGAGGGCGCATACAGCCGGATCAGATAACTAGACACTCGTGCCCCTGCTAGAGCTGCGAGAGATCAGGGATGGGGTAGAGGCTGAGGATGTCCATATGGTGCAGTCGGAGCACCTGCACGAGCTGCTACAGAGGAGCCACCAGTAGCTTCAGCTGGAGAGAAGGCACCTGAGACGCCTGTTACTGCCCCAGCACTTCAGGAGACTCTCGCCCAGTTTCTGAGCATGTTCGGCACTTTAGCTCAGGGGTTGATCCCACTTGCTCCTGCTACATCTCAGGCCGGGGGAGGAGCACAGACTCCCACCGCCCGTACCCCAGAGCAGCAGGTCTAGGTTGACCAGGTCCCCGAGGTCGTACCAGTACAGCCGGTCGCCCTAGTTCAGCCCGAGGCTAGGGCAGCAGCTTCTGAGGGGGAGTAGCTCAAGCTCGAGAGGTACAAGAACTACCACCCTCCTACTTTCAGCGGCTTGGCTTTAGAGGATGCCCAGGGATTTCTTAATGAGTGCCATTGTATCCTCCGTACTATGGGTATTGTGGAGTCTAGTGGAGTTGCTTTCACTACGTTCCAGCTTAAGGGAGCGGCTTATTAGTGGTGGCGATCATATGAGTTGGATAGTTCGACCGAGACAGCTTCACTCACTTGGGCTCAGTTCTCAGACGTGTTCTTGAGGGAGTTTGTTCCCCAGAGTCTTAGAGATGTATGGCGCGCAGAGTTTGAGAAGTTGCGCCAGGGTTCTATGACTGTATCAGAGTATGCAGCTTGGTTTAGTGATTTGTCCAGGCATGCACCAGCCTTGGTTACTACTGTTAGAGAGTGAGTCCGTCGATTTATCGAGAGGCTCAACCTTGGTATCAGATTTAGCATGGCCCAAGAGTTAGAGATGGACATCGCATACCAACAGGTAGTGGAGATCGATAGGAGATTGGAGGGTGTGTGGGCTCGGGAGAGAAAGGAGAGTGAGGCCAAGAGGCCTCGAGATTATAGCACATATAGTGGTGCCCATGCCCCAGTTGCAGCTCATCATGGTAGGGGCTATGTGAGCCACCCTGATCATTCGGCACTTCCAGCATCCAACGGTATTCCGGCCACTCCTAGGCCCCAGGCTCCCTATTATGCACCGCCATTGTCTAGTTCACCTCCTGCATGGGGTGCTTTAGCGGTCAGCCCAGCCGATCAGGCCTGAACCAGCCACAATAGCCACGTCCTCCGAGAGCTTGTTTTGAGTGTGGTGACACTCGTCATATGGTGAGGGAATTCCCCAGACTCAAGAGGGTTGCACCTCCACTGACTACTCAGGATCTGCGTATTCCACCGGGTCCTCAGGCTTCTCAGTCCATGGTCGCCGCACCAGTTGCCACTCCACCTACACAACCAGCTAGAGGTGGAGGTCGGGCAGGTAGAGGTCTCCCTAGAGGGAAGGCCAGGCAATTTATTATGCTCTTCCTGCTAGGACGGAGGCAGTTGCATCCGACTCAGTCATCACAGGTATTGTTCTGGTCTGTCATAGAGTTGCATCGGTCTTATTTGATCCAGGCTCCACTTAATCCTATGTGTCATCTTACTTTGCTCCATATATGGGTATATCCCGTGATTCCTTGAGTTCTCCCATCTATGTGTCCATACATGTGGGAGATTCCCTTGTTGTTGGCCGTGTGTATCAATCGTATTTGGTTGTTCTTAGTGGTTTTGAAACCAAAGTCGATTTATTATTGCTTAGTATGGTAGAGTTTGACGTTATTTTCGGCATGGACTGATTGTCTCCCTATCATACTATTCTTGATTGTCACGCCAAGACCGTGACGTTGGCTATGCCAGGGTTACTATAGTTAGAGTGGAGAGGTACGTTAGATTATGTTTCTAGCAGAGTTATCTCATTTCTAAAGGCTCAGCGGATGGTTTAGAAGGGGTGTGATACGTATCTAGCATATGTGAGAGATGTAAGTGTCGATACTTCTGCTGTTGGCCCAAACCGTCTTCAGCTATGGAGATACAGAGTTTTCTTGGTTTAGCGGGGTATTACCGTCGATTTGTAGAGGGTTTCTCGTCTATTGCAGCACCTATGACCAGATGGACCCAAAAGGGTGCTCCATTCCGGTGGACGGAGGAGTGTGAGGAGAGCTTTCAAAAGCTCAAGACAACTTTGACTACAACCCCTATTTTGGTGTTGCCTTCGGGTTCGGGGTTTTATACTGTGTACTCTGATGCATCGCGTATCAGTCTCGACGTGGTGTTGATGCAGGTTGGTAGGGTGATTGCCTACTCGTCTAGACAGCTGAAGGTGCGTGAGAAGGACTATCATATCTACGACCGCTAGAAAAAAACTGGAATTAGCTATGAACGTCGTCGCTAATCTGTCGCTAAATCGCTCGTAGCTAGCACAATTTCTTGATAATTTGTCACTAATCCATTGCTAAATGAGATTAGCGATGGTTTTTTCTGTTTAGCTACAGAATTTATCTGTCGCTAAAACCAGATTTTTTAGCAGTGGACCTTGCGTTAGCAGCTATTGTTCATGCCTTGAAGATCTGGCGGCACTATTTGTACGGTGTCCCTTGTGAGGTCTACACCGACCACCGAAGTCTACAATATTTGTTCAGACAGAAGGATCGTAACTTGCGGCAGTAGAGGTGGTTAGAGTTGCTTAAGGACTATGATATCACCATTCTATATCATCCCGGGAAGGCCAATATGGTGGCCGATGCATTGAGTCGCAAGGCGGAGAGCTTGGGCAGTTTAGCATATCTACCGATAGCAGAGAGGCCATTAGCCTTGGATGTTCAGGCCTTGGCCAACCAATTTGTTAGATTGGATATTTCTGAGCCGAGTCGAGTTTTAGCTTGTATGGTTTCTCGGTCTTCTTTTTATGATCGTATCAGAGAGCGTCAATATGACGACCCCCATATGCTTGTCCTCAAGGACAAAGTTCAGCACGGCGATACCAAGGAGGTCACTATTGGGGATGACTGTGTATTACGGATGCAGGGTAGGCTTTGTGTGCCCAATGTAGATGGCATGCGTGAGTTGATTCTCCAGGATGCTCACAGCTCGTGGTACTCCATTCATCCAGGTGCCGCCAAGATGTATCAGGAGGCAACACTATTGGTGGAGTAAGTTCGATGCAGTATGGGAATTGTGGATAGATTGACCAAGTCAGCTCATTTCATTCCAGTGGTGACTACTTATTCTTCAGAGTAGTTGGCTCAGGTTTATACTCGTCAGATTGTTAGGCTTCATGGCATGCTGGTATCTATCATCTCTGACTAGGGTACACAGTTTGCATCGCGGTTCTGGAGAGCCGTTCAACATGAGTTAGGCACGCGGGTGGAGTTTAGTACAACCTTTCACCCTCAGAAGGACGGACAGTCCAAGCGTACTATTCAGATATTGGAGGATATGCTTTGTGTGTGTGTGATGGAATTTGGGGGTTCTTAGGATCCGTTCTTGCTACTTGTGGAGTTTGCCTACAATAACAGTTACCAGTCGAGCATTCAGATGGCCCCGTATGAGGCTTTATATGGTAAATGAAGTCGGTCTCCGGTGGGTTGGTTAGAGTCGGGTGAGTCTAGGCTATTGGGTACAAACTTGGTTCAGGATGCTTTGGAAAAGGTTAAATTGATTCAAGATCTACTTTGTACAGCCCTATCCAGACAGAAGAGTTATGTGGATCAGAAGGTTCGCGACGTTGCATTCATGGTTGGGGAGCGGGTCTTGCTCCAGGTTTCACCCATGATGGGTGTTATGAGGTTCGACAAGAAGGTCAAGTTGAACCCTAGGTATATCGGACCTTTTGAGATTCTTGTGAGGCTTGGAGAGGTGTCCTACAGGCTTGCACTACCACCTAGTCTAGCTACAGTTAATCCAGTGTTCCATGTTTCTATGCTCTGGAAGCATCACGACTATCCGTCTCATGTGTTGGATTTCAGCTCAATCCAGTTGGACAAGGATTTGTCTTATGTTGAGGAGCCGGTAACCATTTTGGACAAGAAGGTTCGAAAGTTGAGGTCGAAAAACATTATTTCAGTGAAGGTTCAGTGGAGGGGTCAGCCAGTCGAGGACGCGACTTGGGTGATCGAGCATGATATGCGTAGCCGTTATCCTCATCTTTTCACCACTTCAAGTATGTCTCTATACTCGTTTGAGGACGAACGTTTGTTTTAAGAGGGGGGGGGGATGTAACGACCCGGCCGGTCATTTTAAGTGTATTAGCCCCGATCCGCTATTTATTTCCTCCTTTGTGTCATATTGCAAAGATCGTAATTTCATTGATTAAATTAGTTTTATATAGTTATATTTATAGTATGAAATTGTATTGGCTAGATTCGAGCCGTTCGATGTTGGAAAATCGAGGGAAAGGCCTTCTAGTTGATTGATTTAGCGTGGTTTGAGGTAAGTGACTTGTCTAACCTTGTGTGGGGGAAATTCATCTTAGGATTTGGTATTGTTGTGATAATTGTGATATGTGAAAGCCGTGTACGCAAGGTGACGAGTGAGTACACGGGCAAAATGTGAAATTTCCGGTTTTTTACCTATTTAGTTCCCATTCCTGGTTTAATTGAGTTACCTTAACATGTCGTAGTCATCATATTTAATCAAATTCACATGTCTACTTGTTTTATCTCTTATTTTCAAATTGTCCTGCATGTTTTGTTGAATTTCTTGCTTTTTTTTATTCTGTATTCATTATTTAACTGTGAATCCTTATTTGAAATTGCTATTCTCGGAATATCTTACTGTTGAGTTATTATTGAGTTGCAAAGGCCGTGGTTTCTATTGAGGCAAAGTGTAAGTTGTGAAATATCATTTATTGAGTTACCCTCTTGTTGTTATTGTTGAGACATTGTGTACATTGTGGTTGAGCCATGAGCTCCTTATTGTGAAATTTTATTATTGTTTCGTTTTTCTGGCAAGTTTGTGATATTGGGAACTTGAGGTGCCTTGAGGTGCGAATTGTGATACATTGTGATATTGATACGCATGCGATGGTATAAGGTCTGGGTGTTGAAAGGCATGTGGTGAGACAAGCTGGGCTTGATATACGTGGCTAGTAGAGGAACTACTAGAAGCCATGCGATGTGATAAGGTGGGGTAAAATGCGAGATGCTATTTCGGGAAAATAATTTTCAAAACTAAATGTAAAGTTTCCCTCGGTAATATAAGGAAAGACTGTGATTTACTTTTATGATTTGGGACTACGAGGAGGTACCTCGCTAGTGGCCCTTGTTGATCTTTCTCTATTTCTTGTTTTTGCCTTGGTTGTTTGTTTTCTAAATATGTAAACCCTTGTTTCCTTTTGTGTTGTATTAACTGCCTTGATTCTGTGTTGTTAACTTTCCGTAAATTTCTTATTGTTTCATTTCTTTTGTTATCATTATATGGTTATATCTTTCGTCTTGTTTCATATTATCTCCAGTAGGGCCTTGACCTCACCTCGTCACTACTCTACCGTGGTTAGGCTTGGCACTTACTGGGTACCGTTGTGGTGTACTCATACTATGCTTCTGCACATCCTTTTATGCAGATCCATGTACTTCCTATCAGTCCCGGCATTAGTGAGCTGAGGTTGTTTTGGAGACTTCAAGGTATACCTGCCTGCGCCCGCAGGCCTCGGAGTCTCCTTCTATCCTTGTTTTCCTTATTCCATTACACTATCTTAGACAGTGATGTATAGGATTGTTTAGAATTGTTACTAGAGCTTGTGACTTATACTTCACCATGTTTTGGGAGTTGTACATTTTGAGTTACAAATTTTATTTATACTGTTGTTGAAGTTTTGAGATTTTTAAGTTGTTATTTCAATTTTTTTTCGCGTGTTGGTAGGCTTACCTAGTTTTAGAGACTAGGTTCCGTCACGACTTTCTACAGAGGAAATTTGGGGTCGTGACACTTCCATATCTCTTCTTCTCCTCCCTATAGTCGCGATTCCCCCAAGTCCCCACCCAAAATCAAGTCTTATCTCCCTCCTCACCCAAAAACAAAGCACCTAAAAGTCTCCCTCCCCTCCCCCGTCACTATTTTGCCGGTACCCACTGCTTCCTCCGCCACCACTGCTCCGCCGGCACCTATAGCACACTGGTCATCCTCCGCCACCCAAAATCAAACCCCATCTCCTAGAATTTCAAGGTTAGTTATCTATATTTTTGAATTTAAGTAATTTTAATTAATTTAATTGTATAAATTAGGGTTTAGTTAATGTTTAATTAAATTTTGGGTTTACTCCTATTGATTATGTTTATGCTAGAATTTATATGTTAGATGATTAAGATTATGCTAGGGTTACAACTTATGATAGATTTTGTTAAATATTTAAATATTTAATTTTTATCTTAAGAACAAAGTTATATGCATGACTTAAGACAAAGATAATTAGACTGTAAATCCTTTAAAAGTAGAATTTATTTAGGGATATATGTGAACTTTCAAAATACTTCTTTTCATTGAATTTTAAAAGAATTTATTTAGGGATATATGTGAAATTTCAAATTACTTCTTTTAATTGAATTTTAAAAGAATTTATTTAGGGATATATGTAAACTTTCAAATTACTTCTTTTAATTGAATTTTAAAAGCACTTATTTAGGGATATATGTTAACTTTCAAATTAATATAACATGCAATTTATTTGTTCTTTGTGTAGATGGAATATCGTAGTTGGATGTATAATAGGAATTATCCTAATCGTCGGTTTTTGAGGGAAGAATTTATAGAAGGGGTTAATGAATTTATTAGGCATGCAATGTCACCTGAACCATTTCAGTTTGGAGGGATGATTAGGTGTCCTTGTGTGAAGTGCAAGTGTTTGTATTTTTTGGGATCGGAGAATGTTAAGACTCATCTTTATAGAAATGGGTTTATGGATAATTATTTTGTGTGGACTAGTCATAGAGAGGTTGATGGTACTGATGGTGTATTTCATAACATAGTTGTTGGTAAAAGTAGTAGTTCGGTGGGGAATAGTTTTCAACATCCTAGATACCCTAAAATGGTTGCGGATGCTTTTGGGATGCACTTGGAGTTTGAACCCCATGAAAGTGTTGAACAAGCTCCTAACGAAGAGGCAAAATATTTTTATGAATAGTTAGAGGCCACTAGTCGTCCAATAAGTGAAGGGAGTATGCACTCTCAGTTGTCTGTTGAAGTTAGATTATTAAGTATCAAATCAGATACCAATATTTCTCAAGCGGGAATGGATTCTTTTATTGGCCTTATGAGTGAACTAGTTGACCCAACTTTCAACATACCTGAAGATTTCTATAAGGCTAAAAGATTGGTTTCTAAGTTAGGACTCTCGTCTATGAGAATCGATTGTTGTGAAGATGGTTGTATGTTGTATTATAAGGGTGATGCAGATTTAGAAAGTTGTACATTTTGTGAAAAACATTGTTTTAAGAGGGTTTCCAGCGGGAAGAAGGTTGTTATGAAGTCGATGCATTATTTACCTCTTATTCCTAGATTAAAGAGGTTGTACGTATCGATGTGTTCCGCTCCTCATATGATATGGCACTATGAAAATAGAAGACTACCTGGTGTTATCTGTCATCCTTCAGACGAGAAATCTTGGAAGCATTTTGAATGGACGTATCCGGATTATGCTAGTGAACCAAGGAATATTCGGTTGGGTTTGTGTGCTAATGGTTTCATGCCATTTTCTATTTCTGCAACACCATATTCATGTTGGCCAGTCTTTATTATGCCATATAATCTTATGTCTGAAGTGTGTATGACTAGTCCATATATTTTCTTAAATTGTGTTATTCCCGGTCCCCGCAATCCAAAAAGTTTGATTGATGTATATTTGCAACCTCTGATTGATGAGCTAAAACAGTTGTGGTATGATGGAGTTGAGACATATGACATATCAACTAAGCAAAATTTCAACTTGCGTGCTAATTTAATGTGGACCATTAATGATTTTCCTTCTTATGGAATGTTATCTGGGTGGATGACTGCTGGAAAGTTAGCATGTCCTTACTGCATGGAAAATGGTAAAGCGTTCACTTTACAACATGGATGAAAGCAGTCATGGTTTGATTGTCATCGTCAGTTCTTGCCAGTTGATCATGAGATCAGAAGGATGAATAATGCATTCAAAAAGAATACAATTGAACATGATTTGCCACCACAAATTTTTTCCTGTGAGGAAATATAGCAGAGGGTTCAGAACTTCACTAAAGTTACCGAGGCCCATATTCTAGATTTCCTGGATATGCTGTTACTCATAACTGGACAAAACTGAGCATATTTTGGGAGTTGCTATATTGGAAGGATAATCTTCTCAGACACAATCTTGGAGTCATGCATATTGAGAAGAACTATTTTGACAATTTGTTCGACACAATGATGGATGATAAGAGTAAGACAAAAGTTAACCCAAAGGCTAGACTAGACTTACAAGAATATTGCAGGCGATGTGAATTACATTTGCAGTCTACGAATAATGGTAAGGTTTTCAAGCCCAAGGCCAGCTACACATTCACTTTGGAATAAAGACGACAGATTTGTGAGTGGGTTACAAACCTAAAGATGCATGAGGACTATACTTCGAACCTGGAAAACGTGCTGATATGGTTGAAGGAAAGCTGACTCATATGAAAACTCATGACTGTCATATCTTCATGGAAACTTTAATCCCTATTGCATTTTGTGGTTTGCTTGAAAATATTTGGAAACCCATCACAGAGATAAGTTTGTTCTTCAAAGACTTATGTTCTGCCACATTAAGGGAAGAAAACTTATTTCAAATGAATCAAAACATTCCTGTAATCGGTAATAAGCTGGAAATGATTTTTCCATGTAGTTTCTTTGATGTAATGGAACACCTTCCAATTCACCTTGTGCACGAGGCGCGGCTTGGAAGGCAGGTTCAATGCTGGTGGATGTATCCATTCGAGAGGTAATGATCAAACCTTGATTTATTCTTGTAATGTTCTTTTACATTATCGTCTAATATGACAATGTGCGGGACTATTGGCAAGTGTAAGCGATTTGTTAAACAGAGGAATAGGATTGAAGGATCCATATGCGAAGCCTATCTTGCAAAGGAAACTGCCCATCTTTGTTCTTACTACTTCTACAGGCATGTTCCATATGCTAGAAATAGGCCCAATCGGCATGATGTCGTGATTGAGAATGATCCATTATATCCACCAATGTCCATATACAATCAACCAGACCGAGGTTCTAAAGATCGATAAAAAAAGGGCCTAAGTAGTATGGAGTACAAATCACCTTCAAATCATGTGTTATTGAATTGTCCGGAAGTTCAACCCTTTCTTTAGTAAGTGTTGTCATAAGATTAATTTACATGGACTACTATTTAATTCGGTTGATGCAACTAACAAAACTTTCAATGTGTCGCTCAGTGACTTCATGAGTTAATTTGGCCATGATGCTGTATATTCTACATTTGAGGCATGGTTTAAAGAGTGTGTAAGTGCATCTTACATACTTTCTCACATGTGAATATGCATACTTGGTCACTTGTGAATATACTTTCTCACTTGTGATTTATTTAACACTACATGTAGGTCAATAATCCAAATAACGGTGTTAATAAATTATTGAAAGATATATCTTGGGGACTAGCACCTACGTTTACAACTATGTCTAAGTATTTTGTGAATGGTTACAAATTTCACACTGAGGAATGCTCCAATTATAAAATAAGCAATAATAGTGGGGTGTGTGTCAAAGGTAGTGAAGGCAACCAGGATGGGAAAATGATTATTATGGTATGATCAAAGAGATTCTAGAATTATTATATTCAGGTTGGCCAAATAAGAAGATCATAGTTTTCTAATGCAAGTGGTTTGACCCAACACCTAGAAGAGGTACAAATGTACACTCGCAGTACAACATAATTGAGGTAATAAAAAGAGGGAGTATGATCGCTATGATCCTTTTATAATTTCAGAAAAAGTTAGGCAAGTGTATTATGTTCCATTTCCATTGCGGAGGGATAAGGCTGATTAGTTGGTTGTAATCAAAACTAAGCATGTTGGCAGGGTGGAAGTTGAGAATGTGCTAGTTATTTCTTACCAAAACCATACCTCAAGTGTTAACCAAATGGTGGATGATCAGTTAGAAAATGACTTGGAGCATCCTAAACGCATATTAGAAGAAGTTGAAATGGAGGAAAAAACAATCATAGAAAATGAGGACGAAGAATCACTTGATGAAAATGAAATAAGTGAAGAGGAAGAAATTTTGGACGAGGAAGGATACTTCGAAGACAATTAGCATGTTAGTGTTTTCAAGCGCTCTCAACTTATATAGATTTATATTCTCAATTCTAGCATTTTCTTTAATTTATACAGATGACTGGTAGGGGTCGAGGTAGGTCTAGGAAGGATAAGAGGCCTATTGATCATGAGGATAGTGCTACACCCTCGCTTCCTTCCACTCCACACTTGCATCCCTCCCCTGCTGATGGCCGGCAGCAATCATCTAGGCATACCTCTTTTCCACCACATCCATCTACTCATCAGACTACTTACCATTCACACTTCTAACAGTATTCTTACCATTCTCCACCACATGGCTATACCCCGCTTCCTTCACATGATCCTGCATATAGTTACATGGGTCCACCGAGTCATCAGTCACAGGGCCATGTGGTGATACGCCTGTTATCTTCTACATTTGCTTCACCACCAGCTGGATCACATCCATCTAGATTTCAGCCACCCGGATCGCCGCAATTGCCTGGATCGCAGCATGGGTCTTGATCGCATCCATCTTCATCAGCGACCCCGTCTCCCTTTCCACGGAGTTCGTCTCCTAGTATTTCTAGACTTCGCCTTTGGGATAGTAGCGCTAAGCCAGATGCCTCCCCTTCTACGCACACTTCAGATTCATCAGAGGATGATGATCCAGAGGAAGTGCGGTATGATTACCATAGGATGATCATCGGGCCTGAGGGCAATGATTAAGATTTATTTATTTCTTCTTTATTTTTGCTGAATTATAATAGCTAGTTTTGTTTATTAAATGTAATTGCTATGTTACAGGTTCATACCTAGTCATCAGACTACAAAGATAATCACTGAAGCTCTTGACCGGTTGTATGATGCACCCTATGCGACTTGGAGTAAATTTCCACCGGAGCTCGTGAAGTAAATTTTCAACCAATTTAAGGTTTTAATACAATTCTTTTCTATTTAAGCATTATATTAATAATATTTTCATCTAACATTACACACTTCATTTGCAAACTAAGTGTGCCTGGGAGGACCGGCATAACAATGCCATTCTTGCAAATTTTGAGTTCAAATATCGTAAGAGACTATTTGATTTCTTTTGTTCTGCTCGGAAGAAGAGCAAGAAGCCTTCATGGGGTCTACCGCATTTATAGGAGGATCTGTTGATGCAGTGGACCACTGAGAAATTCGAGAAGAGGAGTGAACAGAAAAGAAAGCTCGAGCATCTAAGAAGGGTGGCTCCTTGCACTGTGTGGGTGCAATGAGCATGGGGACTGCGAGGTGACTACTGGTAACTCCTTAAAATATTTTAATCAATTTTTATCGAACTATATTTATATATTTTAATTTAGTTAACATATTTGATTATATTTGTAGGAAAAATATATGGGAGAAAGATGACTCATGATGAGTTCTTCATGGAGACTCACATCCGGAAGAAGAAGGCACCGACAGATCTAACTAGATGGGTCGAGGACCGGGCGAAGACTACATATGTAAGTATCATAACTACTATAACTTGAAATTAATATTTACAATATTATATAGTTAATAATTTTCTATCTTCTAAATAAAGGTTTGCTACAAGACTACTATGGAGGAGTACACTTAGAGCTTGCCACCGAATGACCAAGGCGAGTGATCTTCCATTTCAGACGAAGAAGTGCAGAAGATATGGTTGGATGTTGTCGGTGGTCCTAAAAATGGGATAGCATACGGCCTTCCAGAGACATCATTTTGGCGCTACATGGTTGGATTGCAAGGTACAAGGACTTCTGCCCAGTGCGAGGCACTTGATAGGTCGACTCTCTCGGCTATGGAGAAGAAGATCGCAAAGCTGTCAGCAGAGCTTGAAGAGGAAAATGCTAGAGAATAAAAGAGCGATAAACAATTTGATACCCTTAAAGGTCATCTAGAAAAGAGGGACGATAAAGCTGGCTAATCTTCTTGCTAGTGGTGCTTTCCCGATTCCCTGGTCTCGTGAGTTTCCCCAGATGCTAATCCTTCTCGTCGTGATCCTTCGAAACATGCCAACGATGAAGCTTCTAGTAGTGGATAATACAAAACACTCATTGAATGATGTTTGAACTTTTAACTTGTTAAACGCTTTGTTGTTGGATATTTTAAAACTATATAAATATTGTTAATATAGTTTTGATTGTTGTTATTATTTTTTTTATTGTTGTTATTGGTTGAATGACAGCAATGTAATGCTACCATTATAGGTGATTGGTTGTTGGCAGGTGGTGCAGCTGTAAAATATTTGTATTCTGCCAAAAACTTACCCAGAAAACCGACCTGCTACCGACCGAAGTCGGTCAAAAATGTTTAATTGAATTTCCCAAAACTTTAAAATTACCGACCGACCTTGGTCGAAATTTTTTATTTTAAATTTTAAATATTTTAATAATACCAACCTGTTAAGAATATATTAAAATGGATGTCCATTGAACACTCCTTACATCCCTATTCCATGAACTATTTGAGTTCATGTACTTAGTTAATTCATCAGTTAATATTTGTAACATTTAGGTGTATTCTTGTAACCTTTCATATATCCTATATCCTATAAATAGGGTATATTTTATCTTATGAAGGACACTTTACGTTAGTTGGAGACTTTGGAATTTACTATCAGTTAAAGAATCATTTATTCACTGCTTGCTATTGTGTTATTATTATTATTCATATATTCCATGCCTATTTAGAATTCTGTATTTTATTTACTGGCCTATAGATAGTGTCGATGTCGACCCCTCATTACTACTTATTCAAGGTTAGACTGGATACTTATTGGGTACATGTTATTTATGTACTCACGCTACACTTCTGCACTAATCGTGCAGGATCTGAGGTAGGTTCATCTGGTGTCCATTTAGGCGTGCACCCCCGTTATCTTGAGGCTTAGTGGTGAGCTGCTCTCTGAGTCCGTTTTGCAATACCCGCAGTCTCTATCTTTTGTATTTACTTTCTGTCTATCTCACTTTCAGACAGTAGCTTAGGTATTTTGTATATTCTACTAGTTGCTCATACACTTGTGACACTGGATCTTGGGAACAGGCTAGTAGACACTTTATGACTTTTGAGTATTTATTTCTTCGTATTTGCTCTTTTATTAGTTTATGCTTTACTTTATTAAATTTTCCACTATTCATTTACTTAATAACTAAAAATCAACTACTTTGAAATTATTAAAAGGATTAAATATATGGCTAGTTCACCGTTGGCTTGCCTAGCGATGACGTTAGGCGCCATCACGACGTATAGGAGGAACTAGGTCGTGACAACATAGTATCAGAGCATTAGGTTCACGTAGGGCTCACGAGTTATGAGAAGGCCTAATAGAGTCTTGCGGATCGGTGCAGACACGTCGGTACTTATCTTCGAGGTGTTATAGGGTATTAGAAAACTTTTCTTTCTTCATCTACTATCGTGCAATTGATGTTGTGCTAAGTATCTTTCTCGTATTCTCTCATAGATGGTGAGAATGCGCGCGTCATATGTACCCGACTGTGGAGGAGCTACTCCCCCTGTTGCTAGAGGCCAAGGAAGAGGCCGAGGGAAGGCTCCAGCTCGTGGTAGGGGATGAGGGTGTCATGGAGTTTCTCCAATTGTGCCACCAGTGGATCCAGTGGAGGATACTATTATTGAGGAGCAGGGTAACTTACCTGCAGCGGAGCCGGCCCTAGGATTCAAGGAGGTCATGGGCCGTATGCTGCGTTTCA
This sequence comes from Nicotiana tomentosiformis, assembly GCF_000390325.3. Classification (NCBI taxonomy): domain Eukaryota; kingdom Viridiplantae; phylum Streptophyta; class Magnoliopsida; order Solanales; family Solanaceae; genus Nicotiana; species Nicotiana tomentosiformis. The sequence goes on from NC_090815.1 coordinate 74,599,463, forward strand.
TGGATTCTATTACTCAGGCTAGTTTATTTCCGGCATACCCAGCCACATCTCAAGCGGGGGGAAGCACATACCCCTACCGCTCAAGCTCTAGGGCATGCAGCTATCGTGTATCAGGCCCCGAGTACACTACCTGTGGGCTTAGCTTTACCATTGCAGCAGCTATACCTGAGCCCAGACCAGCTGTGGCCTGCGAGCCACAGAAGCTATTGGATAGATGGACCAGGCTACATCATCCTGTCTTTGGAGGTGAGTGACATGAAGACCCCCAGGACTTTATTGATCGTTGTAGGGACATACTGCATAACATAATGATATTGGAGTCCCACGGGGTGGACTTGACCACCTTTCAGCTAGAGGGCAGGGCCCGTAGATGGTGGCAGTCCTATCTTTTCGGCAGGCTAGCAGGTTCTCCTCCCTTGACTTGGGACCAATTCACACACCTATTTATGGATAGATATATTCCACCCTCTCAGAGAGAAGAGCTACGATTTTAGTTCGAGCAGCTTCAGCAGGGTTAGATGTCGGTGACCGACTCTGAGGCGAGATTCTCTGAGTTGTCTCGCCATGCACTTATGATACTTCCCACCGATGCAGATAGAGTTTGAAGGTTTGTTGCAGGTTTGCACTCTCGTATCCAAGCCACTATGGCCCAAGATGTTGAGATGGGGACTTCTTACGAGCTGGTTGTGGAGATAGCTTGGAGGATCGAGTGTGTTCGTCAGCGAAGTCGAGAGCAGACATCATGAGACAAGCGATTTCGGTATTTTGGAGGGTTCGGTGTTGCTCTATCTGGGAGCAGAGGTCATTTTGTGAGGGGTCAGTCTAGCAGGCGCACATATCCAGCACCGCCGCCTCCTCGGGGTGTTCCAGTGTGGCCCTATTTCAGTGCTATTCTAGAGGCTCCTACTGCCCACCAGCTATTCAGGGTTCCTCTAGTGGGTATTCAAGACATCAGGGTCAGAATTCAGGTTAGCAATCCACCGTTCCGAGGGATTGTTTTGAGTGAGGGGATTCTGGCCACATAAAGGGATTTTGTCCTAAACTTCGGGGCAATGCAGTACAGCAGGGTCATCAGCCTATGATTACAGCACCAGCTGCCGCACCAGTCGTACGGCCACCTAGAGGTGGAGGGCAGGTGGGTAGGGTCTTCCTAGATGTGATGGCCAGTTAGGTGGCGTTCCAGCTAGGTTCTATGCTTTTCTAGCCAGACCAGATGCACTGGTCTCAGATGCCATGATTACATGTATTATTTTTGTCTACGGTAGGGATGCTTTGGTTCTATTTGATCGAGGGTCTACATATTCATATATTTCATCTCTGTTTGCTCATTTGCTTGGTGTTCCTCGTGAGTCCTTGGGTACTCATGTTTATGTGTCCGCGCTAGTGGCCGATTCCGGGTTATCTCTTTTCTGAAGGCTCGACACATGGTCGAGAAGGGTTGTTTGGATTATCTAGCCTATGTTCATTATAGTACTACATATACTCCGGTAATTGATTCAGTGCACGTGGTCCGGGAGTTCTCTGATATGTTTCCTTCTGATCTACCAAGCATGCCACCATATTGTGATATCGATTTCTGTATTGATTTTGCTCTAGCTACCCAGCCTATCTCTATTCCACTGTACTGCATGGCTCTGAAAGAGTTGAAAGAGTTGAAAGAACAACTTGAGGAGTTGCTAGCAAAGGGGTTCGTCAGGCCGAGTGTGTAGCCTTGGGGTGCACCGTGTTGTTCGTGAAGAAGAAAGATGGAACTAAGCAGATGCGCATTGATTACCGCTAGTTGAACAAAGTTACCATTAAGAACAAGTACTCGTTGTCGCATATTGATGATTTGTTTGACCAGTTGTAGGGTGCCAGGGTATTCTCTAAGATCAACTTGAGATCGGGGTATCATCAGCTGAAGTTTTGTGAATCTGATGTCCCAAAGATGGCTTTCCAGACCAGATATGGCCATTATGAGTTTCTAGTGATGTCCTTTGGCTTGACTAACGCCCTGGCGGCATTTATGGATTTGATGAATCGGGTATTCGGGCCATATATTGACTTGTTTGTCATTGTCTTCATTGATGACATATTGATCTACTCACGTAGCATGGGGGAGCACGAGCAACATTTGAGAGTGTTGCTTCAGACCTTGCGGGAACATAAGCTATATGCTAAGTTCTCCAAGTGTGACTTCTGGTTGGATTATGTGGCATTCTTGGGGCATGATGTATCAGGCGAGTATATTAAGGTAGATTCTAGGAAGATCGAGGCAGTTCAGAGTTGGCCCCGTCCTACCACAGCAACCGAGATCAGGAGCTTCTTGAGGTTAGCATGTTATTATCGCCGGTTTGTGGAGCGCTTTTCATCTATTGCAGCACCTCTAACTAGATTGACCCAGAAGGGTGCTCCGTTCCGATGGTCTGATGATTGCGAGGTGAGCTTTCAGAAGCTCAAGACCGCATTGAATACAACACTGGTGTTAGTGTTGCCTTCCAGTTCAGAGATATATACGGCGTATTGCGACGCTTCACCCATTGGCTTGGGTTATGTATTGATGCAGTAGGGGCGAGTTATTGCATATGCTTCATGCCAGCTGCATCCCCACGACAAAATTACCATGTACATGATTTGGAGTTGATCGCGATAGTTCATTCTCTCAAGATCTGGAGGCATTATCTTTTTGGGGTGTCCTGTGAGGTTTACGCCAATCATCGCAGCTTGCAGCATTTGTTCAAGTAGAGGGATCTCAATTTGAGGCAGCACAGGTGTCTTGAGTTACTAAAAGATTATGACATTACCATCCTTTATCATTCGGGCAAGGCGAATATGGTTGCGGATGCCTTGAGCAGAAAGGCTGAGAGTAAGGGTAGTTTGGCATTCATTTTAGCAGAGGCAAGGCCATTAGCTTTGGACATTCAGTCCTTGGCTAACAGACTTGTAAGGTTGGATATCAGAGCCCAGCCAAGTTCTTGCATGCGTCGTCGCTCAGTCTTCATTATTCGAGCAGATCAAGGCTCATCAGTACGATGATCTGCACTTGTTGGTTCTCAGAGAGATAGTTCCTAATATTGATGGATTGAGGGAAACGATTCTAGATGAGGCACACAGTTCTCAGTATTCTATTCATCCAGGAGCTAAGAAGATATATAGCGACAAGATGAGGCATTATTAGTGGCGGCAGATGAAGAAGGACATCGTTGAGTACGTGGCGAGATGTCTAAATTGACAGCAGGTTAAGTATGAGCATCAGAGGCCAGGTGACCTACTCCAGTAGATGGTTATACCTTAGTGGAAATGGGAGCGCATCACTATGGACTTCATAGTTGGGTTGCCACGGACTTTGAGGAAGTCCAATGCATTTTGGGTCATTGTCGACAGGTTGACCAAGTCAGCACACTTCATTCCGGTAGTGACTACATATTCGTCAGAGAGATTGGCCCATATTTACATTCAGGAGATTGTCCGGTTGCATGGTGTGCCTGTTTCCATCATATCAGAAAGGAGCCCACAATTTACTTAGCATTTCTGGAGGGCAGTACAAAGTGAGTTGGGGACCCGGGTAGAGCTCAGCACAGCCTTTCATCCACAGACCAACTTCAGAGGATATGCTCAGATCTTGGAGGATATGCCCAGAGCATGTGTGATTGACTTCTGAGGGCAGTGGGATCGATTCTTGCATTTGGCCAAGTTTGCTTATAAAAATAGCTATCAGTCCACCATTGAGATGGCTCCATTTGAGGCTTTGTATAGTCGGCGATGTCGTTCGCCCATCGGATGGTTCGAGCCTGACGAGGCTAGGTTTTATGGTACTGATTTGGTGAAGGATGCCTTGGAGAAGGTGAAGTTGATTCAGGAGAGACTTCGCACAACATAGTCCACACAGAAGAGTTACATGGATCAGAAGGCACATGATTTATCATTTATGGTGGGCGAGAAGGTTCTCTTGAAAGTCTCGCCGATGAAGGGAATCATTAGGTTCGCGAAGAAGGTCAAGTTGAGCCCAAGGTTTATAGGTCCATTTGAGGCGTTGAGGCGAGTTGGGGAGGTTGCTTACGAGCTTTCTTTGCCTCCCATTCTATCAGTAATTCATCCGGTTTTCCACGTGTCTATGCTACGGAAGTATCATGTCAACAGGTCGCATGTGTTAGACTACAACACAGTTCAGCTAGATGAGAGCATGGGTTATGAGGAGGAGCCAGTTGCCATTGTTGATAGGCAGGTTTGCCAGTTGAAGTCCAAGAATATTTCTACAGTAAAGGTTCAGTGGAGGGTTTAACCAGTTGAGGAGGCGACTTAGGAGACCGAGGAGGACATGCGGAGCAGATATCCACACCTATTCGGTACTCCAAGTATGATTCTAGACCCATTCGAGGACGAACATTTGTTTAAGAGGTGGAGAATGTAACGACCCGACCGGCCGTTTTGCTTTCTAGATCCTCATTCCTCTAAATAAGACTCCTCGTATGTGATTTTACTATTTTATGACTTGCGGGGATGGTTAGTTCGGGTTTGGAAGGGTTCGGGTTGAAAATCGGAACACTTAGTTCCTTAATATTGGCTTAAAATGGTTAAGTTTGACTTAGTCAACATTTTTAATAAACGAGCTCGGAACCGGGATTTGATGGTCCTAATAGGTTCGTATGATGATTTTGGACTCGGGCGTATGTTCGGATCGGATTTTGGATGACCCGGGAGCGTTTCGACGCTTAATATTAAAAGTTGGCGCATTAAAGGTTTTCAAGTTCTTTAAATTTGGTTTGAAGTAGGTTTTGGTATTATCGAGGTCCATTTGGGATTCCAAACCTGGGAATAGTTCTGTATGGTTTTTTATTACTTGCTAGCAAAATTTGGTGTCATTCCGAGTAGTCTAAGTATGATTCGACGCGTTCGGAGTAAGTTGAAAGAACTTGAAGTTCATGGGTTGATTTGATTTGGTTTGGGGTGCAATTCTTAGTTTTGATGTTGTTTTATGAGTTTCGAGGGGTCGAGCAAGTCCGTCTCGTGATTTCGAATCATGTTTGAGCTTGGAAGGAGGGCTGAAGCAGCAGGGGTTCTGGTGCAATTGCATCTTCGAAGAATCTGCCACAGGTGCGAGCTCGCAGAAGCGAGCTATTCACCATAGAAGCGACCTGTATGGTTTGACCAGTGGTCGTAGAAGCGGAGCAGGAACCGCACTTGTGCACTCGCAGGTGCAAGAAAGTCGATCGCAGAAGCAGAATCAACCAGCCTGGGTTCGCAGGTACTACGCTTTCGCTGCAAAAGCGGGCTCGCAGAAGCGAGGCTTCTCCCGCAGATGCAAGAATGGCAAACCCAGGCATGGTCCACACCTGGGATGAGTTTGTCTGCAGAAGTGGAGCCACATGTCCGACAGTGCGATTGCAGGTACGAAAACCCCTGAAGGCAGTGAGGTCCATTTAATGTCGGGCATAGGCTATTTTGGTTCATTTCTTTCACTTCTTGGACGATTTTAGAGATCTTTGAAGAGGGGTTTTCACCTAGCACTTTGAGGTAAGTAGTTTCTATATAATATGAGTTTAATACATGCACTTTAGGTAGATTCTTAACACATAAAATGTAGAAATTATGGGTTTAGTTGGAAAACCTAGGTTTTGATAAAAATAGGATTTAACCACGAAAATAATTATGGAATTGGGTAAAAAATTTATATTTGAGTTTTTGAGGTTATGAGTAACATTTATCTTTGAACATTTTCGCAATCGGGGCACGTGGGCCCGTGGGTGAATTTTTAGAATCTCCCAATTTTGGTTGGTTAATTACTCTAATAGTTAAATTATGAACTTGTGAGTATATATTGATTAATTTATACAATATTTGGCTAGTTTCGGGTTGTTTGGAACCAAGTTGAGGATTTGGAGCTGATTTATTGTAAGGCCCCTTAAGATTTTGCTAAGAAAAAATAATGTTTCGTGGTGCCGAACTAGGCTTACGTGTTTGAGTATTGTATAAAAGCTCGCTGCGGCTCGGACTTTTTGGGTTGAGCAATGCACTGGAAAGTAAAGGAAAAATTTGGGCAGAAGAAATGCACTTCTGCGGCCCACTATGCAGCCGCAAAATCACTCTGCGGACCGCATAATGGTCGCAGAGTGAGACAGTATTTTGGGCCATTTTTTATGTCATTTTCACGACCCATTATACAACCACAAAACTATTTCGCAGGCCACACTCTGATCGAATATCCAGCTTTGAGATTTTTCGGAGGGAGGTCCTGCAGCGCATTATGCGACCGCAGAGCAGGTCTGTGGGTCGCATAATTACCGCAAACCGAGTCAGATTTGCCCAGTTCTGGAAGGCAATTATGCTGTCTATTCTGCAAACCGCATATCCTGTTCCGGGGCTTCATTTTTGGGTTTTTATAACCCGACCCTACTTCGTTATATATTCGCAAATGGCCATATTTTGAGCAAAAATCTGATACTTTTAGAGTGAGAAAGAGTGCTTACTGTGGGGGAGTAACCTTCAACCTATTATCCATCAATTCTTGCTCAGTCATTGAGGATTACAAAGAAGTCTTCATCCTAAAGGTAAGAATCTATGTCCTAGCTCTCAATTTCGAAAATTTACAAAAATAGGATAATTATAAAGACAATTCTTGGGTGTGGGGAGTTGTTATCTTGCATGCATCTGTTATCAAATAATGTGGGAAGGTTGTGAGCTAATAATGTTAGAGAATGGGTTGTGGAATGATGGAAACTTTCACAAAAGGGCCTTAGAAACACTAATTCACATCTAGTGTTTGATAATGTGCTCAAATGAGCTAGAATCATGACCATCTTCCTAATTTTTGTCCAACTTGTTATATTTCTAAAATAGATCGAAGTGCTAAGAATTTCGGAATATTTTAGAGTACTAAAGGAAGCTCAATTGAGGTATGTTGGCTAAACCCCCTTCTTCTTAGAATCGAATCCTACGGTGTTCATGTAATTGGTGTAAGTCCCAAATTGATCATTATAGAATTGGTTATTCCTAATATGTTTGTGTTGAAGGATGTGTGTTCAATATTTATTCTAAATGCTTCATCATGTCATCTTGCCATTTGAGGATGTGTTCAAAATATGGAATATGTGTTAGAAATGTTAAGACTTCTTCATGTCAAGATCAAATAAAGGTTGTTATGCCAAATTGTATGAAAAGCCTCTATGTGCCTAAGATTCCCAAATTTCTCATATGTGAATTTAATGTCTTGAATGGGAAGCTTTATTGTTGTTGATAATGATAACGATGCTTGAATGTGGAAAAAGAACTGGAATTATGAAATACGGTCAAGTGCCAAGAATGAATTTATAATTATGTCCACTAGTTCCAATGAATAGAAAGGATATGAAAGAAGTATGATGTGAGATGATTGACTGAAAAGGGTAATGTCTTGGGTGAGACGGCCTAGTCGAACGGCCCGTGATCGGATGCCATGCCGCACACATGGTGGTGACTGTACTGGAAATTATAATGAAATTATGGTTATGGTTGATGTCTCAAATGAGACGACCTAGCCGATCGGGTCATGATCAGACTCCATGTAAGAATATGGTGGTATTGTGAATTATGGTATATCGGCACTAAACATCACCCAACCTAATAACATGAAAATTGACTTGAAAACTTATGTGATCCTTAACTTGATGTTTTAGTATTATTTGAAGCTCTTATTGAAATCTTGACTGTTCCCTCTTGTATTATTATTCATTCTATTGAGATGATGTTTAGTTTTACATACTAGTACTATTCGACAGTACTAACGTCCCTTTTGCCGGGGGCGCTGCATCTTTAATGGATGCAGGTGAATCCATAGCAGGCAGTGTTGATCCGCGATAGTGGTACATCCTCTTCCTAGCAGACTTGGTGAGCCCCACTTCATCCCGGGGTCACGTATTGTATCTTTTGTTCATATTATTATCACGTCTCGAGGTATAGCCGGGGCCTTATTGCCGGCACTATCATAACACTCTTTTGTAACTTTTAAGAGGCTCCGTAGACATAGTGTGGGTTGTATATTGGTGCTGGGGAAGTCAAACTAGTTATGTTCTAGCGTCCATTCAGGCGCGCACCCCCGTTATCCTGAGGCTTAGTGGTGAGCTGCTCTCTGAGTCCGTTCTGCAGCACCCGCAGTCTCTCTATTTTGTATTTACTTTCTGTCTATCTCACTTTCAGACAGTAGCTTAGGTATTTTGTATATTCTACTAGTTGCTCATACACTTGCGGCACTGGGTCTTAGGAACATGCTAGTAGACACTTTATGACTTTTGAGTATTTATTTCTTCATATTTTCTCTTTTATTAGTTTACACTTTACTTTATTAAATTTTTCACTATTCATTTACTTAATAAATAAAAATCAACTACTTTGAAATTATTAAAAGCAATAAATATATGGCTAGTTTACCGTTGGCTTGCCTAGCGATGACGTTGGGCGCCATCACGGCCTGTAGGAGGAGTTGGGTCGTGACATATGCTTTCATGACATGTGTATAGTTATAGCCAGAATATTTAAGGCATACTACTTGTTATAATTTTTTTTATCATGTAGATTAATTCTACTATTAGTAAGATAGTTTTATACTATATTAAATTTATCAAAACTTGAATTTGTGGCGATCTAAAATTATGTTTCATTCTCTAAAGAGAATGAGATAATTTGTGATAAATATTATATGAGCATAAGACAGTGGGTTCAAGTCTCACTGCACCGTAAGGGTAAGACACCAGGTTCAAGTCCTGGTGCACCATGACAATAAGATGTTGGGTTCAAGTCCCATCATATTATTGCCTAACACGTTTCATATGGGTAAGACATTGGGTTCAGGTCCCAATTGTCCATATTGATGATATGATAATGGCAGTGTGAAAATGATACCTTTTAATGAAAAATCATGAAGTCCGCCCCAGTACCGAATCAGCTCCATTCCCAGAAGCGAATGTGATAGCAATAAATCAAAAGTCTGAAAGAAGACAAAATAATTATCATGGCCGTATAAATATATGTGGACATGGAAAGGGACGGAATAATAATCACCATGCTGGTGGTCGTTATAAACAAGAAAATAATAAGGGTTCTCAGAATAATCCTTCAAAAGGCAAAGGTAATATTGCCACCGATGTGGTATGCAAAATCATTGGGCACGAATTTATCATACACCGGAATATTTTGTCAAACTTTATCAAGCCTCCATAAAAAGGAAACAAAATTAAATTGAGACTCACTTGAGCTTTCAAAATGATGTTGAGGCGGGCCCTATGAATAATCGTGATAAAGTTGACGCAAACCTTGCCTATAAAGATGATATTTTTGAAGGTCTTGCAGATATTACTCATTTAGAAGCTGAAGACTTCTCTGTGCATCATAACTGAAGACTTATTACTGGAAAAATTATAAGAATAATTATTTTTTTATGAAGTTCATATTTTGAATAAAACGTTTTATGTTGTCAGTATTGACTTTCCTAAGTACGGTTTCTTTTGTTCTTAAATTTTTCAATATTACTTATGATGCATTTTTTTTCTTTATGAAGAATATGAAAACTTCTCAATATTCAGTTGGCCGTAGATAAAGAAGAAATATGCCTTCTTGATAGTGCTACGACGCACACCATATTAAAAGATAAGAGATATTTCTCTTATTTAATTATGAAAGAAGCCAATATCATAACAGTATCTGGTAGGACAAAATTAATTGAGGGCTCTGGAAGAGCGACTTCATTACTACGAGGAGGAACTATATTGGCTGTTAATGATGCACTATATTGTAGTATGTCAAAAAAACTTGGAGTTTCAAAAATATTCACCAAAATGGTTATCATATTGAGACCACTAATGAAGGAAAGGTTGAATACCTTTATATTACTACAATAAAAGCGGAAAAGAAGTATGTTCTTGAAAAGCTTCCCGCATATTCCTCTGGATTATACTATACTAGTATTAGTGTAGTCGAATCACATGCCATAGTAAACAAAAGGTTTACTAATGATTTTATTATTTGGCATTACTGGTTGGGCCATCCCGGTTATAATATGATGCGCAAAATAATTAAAAATTCACATAGTCATTTATTGAAGAACTAGAAGATTCTTCAAACTAAAGAATTCTCTTGTGCTGCATATTCTCAAGGCAAACTGATTATTAGACCATCAGTAATTAAAGTTAGAGTTGAATCTCCTGCATTTTTGGAACGTATACAGGGTGATATATGTGGGCCCATACACCCTCCATGTGGACCATTCAGATATTATATGGTCTTGATAAATGCATCTACAAGATGGTCACATGTGTGCTTGTTATCAACCTGCAATTTAACCTTTGCGAGGTTACTGACTTAATTAATAAGATTAAGAGCACAGTTTCCATATTATACAATTAAGACATTTCGTCTTGATAATGCTAGTGAATTAACGTCACATGCCTTTAATGATTATTGTACATCAACTAGGATAACAATTGAGCATCCAGTTGCTCATGTTCATACTCAAAATGGTCTGGCGGAGTCATTGATCAAACGCCTCTAATTATTTGCTAGACCAATGCTTATGAAAACAAAACTTCCCATTTCGGCATGGGGTCATGCTATTTTGCATGCAACAACTATTGTGTGGATCAGGCCCACAAGTTATCATAAAGTCTCCCCATTATAATTAACTTTTGTCTAGGAGCCAAATGTTTCCCATCTCAGAATATTTGGATGTGCGGTATATATTCCAATTACTTCACCACAACGCACAAAGATGGGTCCCCAAAGAAGATTGGGAATATATGTTGGGTATGAATCTCCTTCTATTATAAAATATTTGGAACCTATGACTGGAGATTTATTTACGACAAGATTTGCTGATTGCCATTTTGATGAATCAGTATACCCAACATTAAGGGGAGAAAATAAGCAGTTGAAAAAAGAGATAGATTGGAATGCATTATAATTATCTCATTTAGATCCTCGAACAAATCAAAGTGAACACGAGGTTCAAAAGATAATTTATTTACAAAATATTGCAAATCAACTGACAGATGCATTCACTGACCTACCAAGGGTGACTAAGTCACATATTCCAGCTGCTAATGCTCCTATTCGAATTGATGTCCCGGTTGGACAATCTATAAATGCAAATGAGTCTAAGCCACGCTTGAAACATGGCAGACCAATTGGTTCCAAAGATAAAAATTCCCGAAAGAGAAAATGAGCAAATGATCTAGAGGATCGTAATATGGAGGCAATTACTCAAAATGAGTCATGTGACATAACAAATGATAAGACCTCAGAGGAGGTCCAGGTACCTGAAAATAATAAGAATGAAGAGATCTCAATAAGTTATGCCTCTATGAGAAAAAGGTGGAACCGAAATAATATTATTATCGACAATGTTTTTGCTTATAATGTTGCTGTTGAAATAATGCAACAAGATGAGGATCTTGAACCAAGATCTGTCAATGAATGTAGACAGAGAAATGATTGGCCAAAATGGAAAGATGCTATCCATGCAAAATTAACTTTACTTGAGAAACGTAAAATATTCAGATGTATAGTTCGAACACCTGAAGGAATAAAGCCAGTGGGATATATATGTTTTTTTGTGCGAAAACGAAATGATAAAAATGAAGTCGTTAGATATAAAGCATGACCTGTGGCACAAGAATTTTCACAAAGGCCCTACATTGATTATATGGAGACATATTCTCCTGTGGTGGATGCAATCACCGTCAGGTATTTTATAAATCTGGCAGTTCATGAAAAACTTGATATGCGTCTGATGGATGTTGTCACAGCCTATTTGTATGGCACATCACATAACGAAATCTATATGAAAATTCCTGAAGGGTTTAAAGTGCCTGAAGCTTATAAAGGTTTACGGGAAACTTATTCAATAAAGCTTCAAACATCCTTATATGGATTGAAACAATCAGGGCGAATGTGGTATAATCGCTTGAGTGAGTACTTGCTGAAAGAAGGGTATAAGAATGATCAAGTTTATCCCTGTGTCTTTATAAAAATGTCTGGATCTGAATTTGTTATAATCGTTATGTATGTTAATGATCTAAATATCATTGGAACCCTCGGGGAGCTTCCAAAAGTAGTAAACTGTTTGAAGAAAGAGTTTGAAATGAAAGATCTTGGAAAGACAAAATTTCGTCTTGGTCTACAAATTGAGCATATGAAAGATGGAATTTTTTCCATCAATCAACTTATACCGAAAAGATACTAAAGAGCTTTTATATGGATAAAGCACATCCATTGAGTACCCCGATGGTTGTGAGATCACTTGATATAAATAAAGATCCATTTCGACTTCATGAAAATAATGCAGAGCTTCTTGGTAATAAAACTCCATATCTTAGTGCAATTGGGGCACTAATGTATCTTGAAAATAATACTCGACTAAATATAACTTTTGCAGTAAGTTTATTAGCAAGATTTAGTTCCTTTCCAACAACAAGACACTTGAATGGGATTAAGCATATTTTCAGATACCTTCGGGGACTATTGATAAGGGATTATTGTATTCTTATGAATCTGATTCACAAATGATTGGTTATACAGATGTAGGTTATTTGTCTGACCCACATAGAGCCTGATCTCAAACAGGCTATCTATTTACTTGTGGAGGTACAACTATTTCATGGCGTTCAATAAAACAAACTTTAGCTGCTACATCTTCTAATCATGCAGAGATAATAGATATTCATGAAGCTAGTCGAAAATATGTATGGTTGAGATCAGTGACTCAACATATTCAACGACTGTGTGGTCTTTCTTTAAAGACAAAGATTCCAACAATATTGTATGAAAATAATGCTGCTTACATAGCTCAACCAAAAAGTAGGATATATCAAAGGAGACACACAAAACACATTTCACCAAAGTTCTTTTTCACGCATGATCTTCAACAAAATAGTGAGATAGATGTTCAACAAATTCGCTCAAGTGATAATCTGGCAGATTTATTCACCAATGCATTGCCAACAACAACATTTGAGAAGCTGAGGCATAAGATTAAAATGCACCGTCTTCGAGATATCAAATAAAGTTTTCATCAGGAGGAGTATAATACGCGATGTACTCTTTTTTCCTTAACCAAGGTTTTATCCCAATTGGGTTTTCCTGGTAAGGTTTTTAATGAGGCATCACTCAATGCGTATTACAAGATGTGTGTACACTTTTTCCTTTACTAGGCATTTTTTCACTGAATTTTTTCTAGTAAGGTTTTAACGAAGCACATTATCTTTTAGATAGACATCCAAGGGGGGTGTTATGAATATATTAAAGTGGATGTCCATTGATTACTCCATACATCCCTATTCCATGAACCATTTGAGTTCATGTATTTAGTTAATTCATCACTTAATATTTGTAACATTTAGGTGTATTCTTGTAACCTTTCATGTATCATATATCCTATAAATAGGGTATACTTTATCTTAAGAAGGACACACAAGAAACACACTTGAATAAGATAACTTCTGCATTCTCCTCCTATACATCTTGTCTCTATTACTATATTGTTCTATTTTACTCTCATTCCTTAACACGACCGACTTCGGTCGAAATTTGCGATTTTAAATTTTAAAAATTTTAATAATACCGTCCGATTTCGGTTGGAAATGAATAACTTTAAAAAATATGAATAATTAAGATGCCGACCGTCTGCGGTCGCCTCGCATTAGCGATCATTGTAATTTCGATGAATTAAAATTGGTAGAAAATCGGTTGATTTTTATTGGATTCCGACCAATTTCGGTCGGTTATTCTGGATGTTTTTTGACAGTTTTCTAATAGTGTTAGTGAAGATATATTCATCAATGGTGCAATAAGCAAAATCTCACTGATTTTACATAAATTCGTATAATATTTGCTATACTTTTTTCGAATTACTATCCCTATAAATTTCTTTAAATTTGTTCTTTAATGATGAAATAAAGAAAAAAGCGCTTAGGAGTAGAAGTATATATGAGAAAAGATGAGTTGACTCATTTAGAGAGAGGAAGTTGAAGTCGTGAACTAAGTTTTCTTGAAGGACACGACAATGATTCATTCAGAGAAAATGGATGTAAATATGATAGATTCTGTTTGGGACTTCATATACAGTACCAAAGTCGGGAGAGCAGGTTGTGGCGGTGCTAGGCTTCCTTTTCACCGTCAACATCATCTTTGTTGATGGAGGTGGAGTTATCAACGACAAAGCTCATTATTTTGTAGCAAATAGATAGTTGGTAATTATTTTGTAGGTGTAATTGTGCAATTAATTAGTAGTCACGGGCCGGTAATAGTATTGTACTATCTAGATAGTTTTGAATTTTTCCTAAAATAACATAAACAATGATTTTTTGACGAAATGTATTCAAATAATCACCCTTTAACTACTGTAGCTTTATTCTTGTTGCATATAACTTTCAATTTAAGTTGACACTTGTTTCAGGGCTGAAATGAAATAATACTAAAATTTATAATAAATTAAAGATAGATAAAATAATATGGTATAAAACTTCGTTGTTTTTATTTTTCTTCCTTTCTAGGCTATGCTCAACTCTTTGCTTTTCAATATAACTTCGTCTTACTTCCTTTCTAGGCTATTCTAAAAAGAAGTCACTTTGTGCCCTGCAATGATTTTGTTAATTACTTTTGAAAATTGGAACCTTCCAAATTTTAGTTTTGTTTAATGAATGTATAAGTTTTATGCATCGATAATATTTAAAAACAAAAGTTACATCAGCGGGTAATTTAAAACGTAACTACTGTTAATTTTCAATACAAACATCAGTTGTTAGCCCTAAAAATGGAAAATCAATCTTCTATTGTTGTCCGCACGTAAATCCTTGTTAAGAGGACCCAATACCCAATCGCATAACTGGTGACTTTTTTAAACTAAAGAAGAAAAGAAAAAGGCTAAAAGTGAACAAATACAACTTCAACTTTCAAAAATTATTTTTCAACACAATTTCAAAAATCTATTTTTCAAATTTCAATTAAATCTATGTCTAAATACTAGCTTAGTTTTATGGGTATTTAACCACTCTTTTAACGATTAAAGATATGATGTTGAATAGCACATGATATATGCTTTGAAGCTGATTGAAAGAAGACCATTGGATAGTTGTCAGCCGCTGCTTTGGAGAGAGAGAGATAATTGACTTCTTCGAAGGAATTAGGAATAGTTTAGGCCACTCCTCTAAGTTCACCATCATACAGTGCACGACTTTTTGCTTTATTCCCACATTTCAATTTATGTGGCAAAGCTTAACTATGCATAAAATTTAAGAAATAAATACAAACCTTTTGAAATTTGCAGTTATGTTATAATATTTGTACGGTTAAAAAGCTTTTGAAATTTGTGACGTTAAATATTACATAATAGTTTGTGGTTATTGTAGGGGCATAAAATACCATGTTATATGTGGACCAAGTCGACATAAAGGAAGACTTTGGAGGCTGCCACGTGTCGCCAATAAGTTACTATGACCTGGCTTAATGTCACGATCCCAATTTTTCTCCGCAGGATGTCGTGACCGCACCTAGTCTCTAAGACGAGGTAAGCCTAACATTTATGCAGAGATAACAAAAATAATAACAAAAGGCTCAAAATCCAACAACTAGCATAAGCAAAATCTCCACAACTCAGTATATATACATTTGCCCAAAACCCGACGAAATAAAAGCCACAAGCTCTATGCCAATATCAAAGCCATCCATATACAATTGTATCTAGTAAAGAAGAAAAATATAGAAATGGAAAGAAGGTGACTCCGAGGCCTGCTGACGCGGGCAGGTGTACCTTAAAGTCCCCAAATGCGAACTCAGCTCAATGGTGCCGGGACTGATAGGAATTATCTGGATCTGCAAAAAAAGATGTGCAGAAGCGTAGCATGAGTACACCATAACGGTACCAAGTAAGTCCCAAGCCTAACATCGATAGAGTAGTGACAAGGTTAGGTCAAGGCCCTACTGAAAATAATAAGAAACATGACGAAAGATTTAACAATATAATAATAATGACAAGGAAATGAAACAGTAAGGAGTAACCAAGAGTTAGCTACAGAATCAAGGCAAATAATACATCACGGAAGGAAACAAAACAACCAAAGACAAGTACAACAAATAGAGAAAGATCAAGAAGGGTCACTACCGAGGTACCGCCTCATAAACTTTACTTATATCACCAGGGGAGCCTTTACATTTAGTTTTGAAAATTATTTTCCTGAAATAGCAACCCGCATTTTAGCCCACCTTATCACACCGCATGACTTCTAGTAGTTTCCCTACTAGCCACACGTATCAAATCCACCTTATCTCACCACATGCATTTTAACCCCAAAACCTTATACCACCACATGCGTATCAATATCACAACATATCACAAATCGCACCTCAAGTGCCCAATATCACAACTTGCCAGAGAAACCAAACAAATACAGTATTTTCAAAGTAAAGAGCCCATGGCTCAACCACAATGTACACAAGAGTCTCAACAATAGCAACCGGAATGAACAACTTAATATAATGGTATTTCACAACTTAACACTTTGCCTCAATGTGAATCACGACCTTTATATCTCAATACCAATTTCAACAATAAGATATTCCATGATTTAAAAATTTTAAATAAAGAGTTCAACGATCAAATAGTGAAAATAGAATAAAGGAAACGAACTTCAATTAAACATGTAAGGCAATTAGCATGTAAGAGAATAAGACAAGTAGACATGTGAAAATAGACTAGAGATGATGACTATAACATGTTAAGGTAACTCAATTACGGCATGAAAGGAATCTACATAGCTAATACCGGTAATTTTCACAATTAGCCTGTGTACACACTCGTCACCTTGCGTACACGGCTTTCACATATCACAATTATCACAACCAACACAAATCCTAAGGGGTAATTCTCCCACATAAGGTTAGGCAAGTCACTTACCTCAAATCATGCTAAATCAATCCACTAGTAGGCCTTTTCCTCGATTATCTAACTCCGAACGGCACGAATCTAGCCAAAACAACTTCATACTATAAATATAAACTATAGGAAACTAATTCAATCAATGAAATTACGATCTTTGCAAAGAAATAAAAAGTCAACCCAAAAAGTCAAATCGGGCCCATGCCTCGGAACCCGACCAAAATTATAAAATCCGAACACCCATTCGATAACGAATCCAACCATACAAGAATTACTCAAATCCAACCTCAAATCGCCTTTCAAATCCTCAAATTTTAGCCTAAGAAATTTCTACTATTTTCCCCCAATTTTTCAACTCCAAGCACTAATTAAATGATAAAATTATCAATAGATTCACGTAAATTAACCAAAACCGAGTTAGGATTCCTTACCCCAAAGTTTTCCTTGAAGAACCCTCGAAACATTACCTCCCACCGAGCTCTCTAAGTCCAATAATGGACTATGAAACAAACCCTCGAATATTTCCCTTTTCTACCCAGCGAATTCGCACATGCGAAACCATCTGCCGCATCTGCAGCTCCGCACCTGTGGAATTTCCATCTCAGGTGCGGTCATGACTTAGCCCAACAACCTCCGCTTCTGCGAGAACCAGGAAACATCTATGCATGCGCACCTGCGGTGAATAAGTTGCACCTGTGATCCAGCCCACGCCAGCGCTTCCCTCTATCGCAGAAGCGACCTCGCTTATGCGGAGACCATCCCGCTTCTGCGACAACAGCTGGGCAAGGCTAGCTTTTCTTCTGAGATTCACGGCTTGCTTTTGCGAGTCTGCACATGTGTCCAAATCCTCCGCAGGTGCGATGACACCAGAAGCTAGAAACTTCAGCAATTGTATAAGTCCAAAAATTGATCTGAATTCAATCTGTTTCACTCCCGGGGCCCCCGGGGTCCCGTCCAAATATACCAACAAGTTTCCAAACACATAACCGACCTACTCAAGGTCATAAATCATATAAAAAAAACATCGATTCTACGAATAGCAACCCAAATTCAAGCCTATGAACTATGAATTTCCGAATTCCGAAACCAATGCCGATTTATACCAAAACAACTCCGATTGACTTCAAATTTTGCACACAAGTCATAAACAACATTACGCACCTGATTCAACTTCCAAAATCGAGATCTGGCCCCGATATTAACAAAGTCAACTTCCGATCAAACTTTCCAAATCTTCCTAACTTTAATTTTTCTAACTTTCGCCAATTCACGTCGAAACGACCTACAGACCTCTAAATCAACATCCGGACACGCTCCTAAGTCTAAAATTTCCACACAGAGCTGTTGGAACCGTCAAAATTCTATTTCGCAGTCATATTCATAGAAGTCAAACTACGGTCAACTCTAACAACTTAAAGCTCCAACTTAGAGACTTTGTATCTCATTTCACTCCGAAATTCACTTGAAACTAAAACCAAACACCCCGAAAAGTCACATAATCACAATGTAGCAAAGAGGAGGCAATAAATAAGGGATAGGGGTTAAAACACTCAAAACGACCGACTGGGTCATTATATCCTCCCCATTACAATTAGCTTTTAGCCAGGAGCTAAATGTTTCCCATCTCAGAATATTTAGATGTGAGGTATACGTTCCAATTGCTCCACCACAACGCACAAAGATGGGTCCCCAAAGAAGATTGAGGATATACTGTAATAACCCAACCGATCGTTTTGAGGTCTAGTACGTCGTTTAGCAGTTTGAGGACATGAGCAACTTCACTTCAGGTATTATGACTGGTACGCGTGGTCGGAATTGAAATTTCAGAAGTTCAGAGTTGATTTGAAAAGAAAATTCTCATTTCGGAAGCTTTAAGTTGGAAGAATTGACTAAGGTGGGATTTTTTGAGTAAACGATCTTGTAATCGGGATTTGAAGGCTCCAACAGGTTCATATGATGAATTCGGACTTGGGCGTATGTTCGGATTGGGTTTTGGATGCCCCGGGAGCGTTTCGGCACCTATTGTGGAAGTTAGCATTTTGGAAAAATTCCATAAATTTGGGTTGAAGTGAATTTCAATGTTATCGATGTCCGTTTGAAATTCTGAGTTTGGAAATAGCTCCGTATGGTGATTCTGATATTGGGAGCACGTCCGGAAGTTGATTCGGAGTTCGGTAGGTCATTTTGCAGTCATTTGGCTAAAGCTAGAAATTTTAAGGTTTTTGAGAAATTTGACCAGAAGTGGACTTTTTGATATCGGGGTTGGAATCCGATTTCGGAAGTTAGAGTAGGTTCGTAATGTCAGATTTGACTATTGTGCAAAATTTGAGGACAATCGGACGTGATTTGACAGGTTTTTGCATCGATTGTAGAAGTTGAAGTTTCGAAGTTCATTAAGTTTGAATTAGGGTACGATTCATGATTTTGATGTTGTTTTATGTGATTTGAGGTATCAAGCAACTTCGTGTTATGTTATGGGACTGGTTGGTATGATTAGACGGGGTCCCGGGGGCCCCGGGTGGATTCCGGGTGGTTAAAGGATCGAATTTGGAATTTGAGGAAGAGCTGAAGCAACTGGGCATCTGGTGTAACTGCACCTGCGTGAAGAGGGCCATAGGTGCGAGCCCGTAGGTGCGGGAGATGACTCGCAGAAGAGGAAGGAGCCAAGGTTGCTGAGAACCGCAAAAGCGGAAGGATCCGCAGAAACGGCAAGGGCCGCAGGTTTGGATGGAGTTCCGCAGAAGCGGACGCGCAGAAGCGGCTTAAGAGCCCCAGGTGCAAAAATGTCGCTGGGTAGTGGGGTTTCTTTAAAACGGGACTTGGCCCATTTTTCTCCCATTTTCATTTGGTTTGGGCGATTTTAAGAGATTCAAGGGGAGATTTTCAGCAAGCAACTCAAGGTAAGTGATCCCCACTTATTATAAGTTAAATACATGGTTTGTATAAGAATTTAAACATGAAAATTAGTAGAAATTGTGAGGGTTTTGGTAGAAAAACTAGAATTTGGTATTTTAGATTTTGACCACGAATTTCGGTATGGAATGGGGAATAAATCATATACTTGAGTTCATAAGGTTATGGGTAATGATTATCTTCGAAATTTTTTGGAATCCGGGCACGTGGCCCCGAGGGTGATTTTATCGACTTTTCGATCGAGGTTAGAAATTGTTATAAATTGGATTATATTGAGTATTTGAGTATATATTAATGGGTTTGCATAATCATTGGCTAGTTTTGGAGCGACGGGCATCAATTTTAATTGTTGGAGCGGCCTTGGAGCCGGTTATGGAATTTCGGAGCAAGGTAAGTCTCCTTTCTAATCTTGTAAGAGGGAATTAACCCCATAGGTGAACGAAATTATTGTTTGCTTCTATTTGTGGGGGCTACATACGCACGAGGTGACGAGAGTCCGTACGTAGCTACTAGCTATGCCTATGTCTGGGTAGGTTTAGGCTCACATCATGCCTTGTTGATATTGTTATTGATTTATGTTTATTGTCTGCCTTGAGAGGGAGCGAGATTGAGTTTGCTTATTAAATGTTTTGAAAGGAGCTGAAATTGAAGAACTTAAGATTTAAAAGATTTCATTTGAACTTCGGAATTTCGAAAAGGATTGAGTAATGCTATAATAGCTTAAGAAATTTATGTGTAACCGCGTCGCACGTATTTTTCGCGAGCGTGGTAATTTCCTTAAAAAGTTTCAAGTTGAATTTCCCTTATTTTAAAAAGAATCAAGAAAGAGATATTATTTAAATGTTAAACTTATATTTGGCTGCGTCGCATGTATGATTCGCGAGCGGGGTATTTCCTTAAATTTATATTTGACCACGTCGCATGTATGATTTGCGAGCAGGGTATTTTCTTTAAAATTATATTTGACCGCATCGTATGTATTATTCGCGAGCGGGGACCGCGTCGCATGTATGATTCGCGAGCGGGGAAATTTATAGATGCATCTATGGTTCGCGTTGTTCGACCCTCGGCATTGCACAGTTTACTTTTATGTTGGATAAGGCCGTACGCCTCGGCATTTCCTATATATATTATCCTCATGGAATCGTGCATACTATTGGTAAGAAGCCGGTGTATCTGAGGTTTTTCCCTGATTTAAATTATGACCATCTCTTTGATGAAATCCACCATCTCTATATATGCTCCGGTTACAGAGGGAACTTGCTAATTGAGAGCTCGAGTAAAATTGTAAAGAGGGGAATTATGCCACGTATTTTATACATGCTATTTCATATATTTACTCGGTTTCATGTCTATTCACTTCTTTACTGTACCTGATATTAATTATAGCTCATACTTAGTGTCCGAATCGACCCCTCGTCACTACTTCTTCGAGGTTAGGCGGGATACTTATTGGGTACGTGTTGATTTACGGCATATGTGTACGTAGGTACACATATGTTTAGCGGCCTTGTGGGCGCAGAGGCGCGATTATGGCGGGGACTTAGGTGAGCTGCATTCTATACGACGATTCGCATCCAACAAAGTCTCCCTCAGAGTACTTATATTTTTCCTGTCCAATTTGTATTCCAGACAGCTGTTGTATTTTATTCTACATTCCTAGTTAAGGCTCATGCACTTGTGACACCGGATTTTGGGAGGATTATGGGTTGTGCTGTATTGGAAATTTTAAAGATATTATTATTTGTTTTTGTAAACTTCAACATTTACAATTTAAATTGAAGGAAAACATGATTTCAAAAGTAACAAAATGAGAACCCAATTAAGTATTTATTGTTAGCTTCCCTGACAGTGGAGTCCGGCGCCATCATGACCTTTATGGATTTTGGGTCGTGACAACATGGTATCAGAGCCCTAGGTTCACTTAGCTCTCATGAGTCATGAGCAAGTCTAGTAAAGTCTTGCGGATCGGTACGGAGATGTCTGTATTTATCTTCGAGAGACTACAGGGCTGTTGGGAGCACTTCCCTTCTTGATTCATCATCGTGCGATTTGATTCCTTGAGGCTTATGCCTTTGTTTCCTTCCTATTCAATCTAATGAGACGTGAAGCGCTTGTTATAAATCAAGAATTGAGGAATTGTAATGGTACTATAGATGCGGTGCGGGATGTTACTCCCTGCGTAGTTGATTGGGCTATCGTTGTCGCATTGCGGAAGGATATTCTGTCATTTCAGCTCAGTAGCTGTACTTCTGGGACCTTTAAGGCTATGCGCATGTTATTATGATGCTCAGGAGTTGTTGTCGCATGGTATTGATTTGATGGTAGGATCCTTGCCTATGTGTCGGGGCAGTGAATGACTTAGAAGGAGGTTTACTCAGTGCATGGTTCCGAGATTCAGTATCTTATTTTCGGCGGAGGAAAAACAATTGGCCTATGAATGTCCAAATTTGGGTTGATGGAGTAACGAGGCTTGGTATTTTCGAGCGTAGTAGAGTTCCCAAACTGTGATATGGTGTCATCGTCCTTGTTGAACGCGTTAAGGTTCGCTGATGTTATGTCCTTCTTTAATTTTCCTTTGGGGCAGGGTACTATGAAATGGTGTTTGAGATGCAGTTGTCAGAAATAACGGAGTGTAGCCATTTCAGAATCGAATTGGTGCTTCTAGTATTGATGGCTCAAGGAAGATGAACTTCGGAAAGGTTAAAGTCAGTAGAGATCGATGGATTCAAGTGCTACAGAGGTAGATTTTGATTTAAGGCAACAACTGGGCAGCGAAGGATGAGGAAGAACATGGGGGAAGTGTCTTGTCGTGGTTAAGTTTCTAGAAGGCCAAGTGTGAGAAGCAAAAATCGGGTAGTTGCTTAAAGGAGAGGGTTTGATCAAAGTGGGAGAGTGGCAGAGTAGCATATGGGTTACTGATTTCGTAGGAATTGTACCTAGTGCAGCGGTATTGGATGATGTCAACACGGAGTTTCCACAGGCGGGTTATCTCTTGTGAGCAGGTTAGCGGTCGCGTGGTGTTAATGAAGCTTCTACGAAGAATTTCTACTGACTATTCAGGAAGAGGTCAAATATGTGCATGTGGCTAGTGATTCAGAGTGGCTATGAAAAATTTAACATAAAGTTTTCGAGGAATTTGGTGGGTTAATTGTGCAAGATCATGTCAATGATGATGAAAGAATCTTGGCGGGTTCTAGAGTTATGCAATGGTAGCTTCAAGCTAAGTGGGAGAGTCCCACCGCCTACAGTTAGATTGCATGGTCGTCTATTTGTAAGATTTTTGGTTATCGGCATATTGATGGGTTATTACGACTAAGGAAAGGGAACATCAGGGGTAATTCGAGCAGAGAAATTGATCAATGTGTGCTATATTTGGCCTTATCAATTCATGTTCAGGCTTTATGAAGACTCAGAGTTTATATTTCGTGTAGATGTGATGTACAAGGAAAGTGATTCAGCTGGGTGCTTATTGAGAGAGTGTTCATGTGCTAGCGGAGCCTTGGAGTTGATTGTATTCGGGACTAGGTCGGAATGGGTGACTCTCAACAACGGTCCTAATGCATTCAAAGGTTAAAGTGGGGTGTCTATGGATTTCGAGTCTCTAGTATAGATAAGTATCCAACTGTTGTAGCGGATTATGAAAGGTGGCTTGGAGTGTTCTACATTATCTTCGGTCTGCGGTGTGGCATTTGAGGAATGGGAAGAGGTAACTTCGAATTCGCAAAAGGGCCATGCAGAATGGGGGTACTAGTTGGCGATGCTATTGTGCGCTTAAGGAGAACGTGAAATGGTTTGTGGGATTTGAGACAGCATGGTCTCGTGATTCAAGGCCACTCATGATGAATGCGGATTGAGTTCGTTATATGTTGACTGGAGTTAGTATTATTTCTAAGTCAAGTTAAGGATAAGTTATAAGAAGTCAAATCGGTTAGCCATGGTTGAATTGGTATGATGGTGGCAGTGATCAGTTCCTCCAGCGTGATTAGTTTATGCATGTGGTTTGTGGCGGGACGTGCGAGGCTTGACGGCTGCTATAATTGATTGTATTTGGATGTATTCGAGTATTATAACCTGTTATGTGTAGCCGGATCCCGAAAGGGTTATGGTGGTTTAGACGTTGGTATGGATGTGCAGACTTGTTATCTGGTGCGGAAAGTCGTGAGATCACGTCCCACAGGAAGATTGTATAAGTGTGACATGTAGTCACTTGATTGATCGAAGATTGGAACCAAGTATGGAGATTGTGGTACTATTGTTCAAGTAAGAATTTATGCCTGGAGGGCGCTCGGTTAATTTGGTTGTGGACTGTGGAAGTTTGTTCCAGTTATGATGGTTGTTCTTGTGTGTTATGGGAAAATGGGTTATTATGGATCCTTAAAAGGTTATTAGCCTAGTACGGTGCGATCAGAATTGGCTTGAGGTCTATCGATGGATTTGAATATGAATATGGGCTCTACATCATGTCGGATGTGTTCATTTCAGCATAGTGCTCCTTATGGAGGAGTATTTAGATGTTGGATGTCATTTCGTCGTCGGCTATTTCATGTAATACTATATTTGTGCCGTGTGAGTTGTGAAACGGCTTGGTAAATTTCTTATGTGTTGAAGTTCCGCATAGCGATGGTGTTATGTGAGCAGGATGGCTCTCGAGAATCAAATCATATATCGCACCTTAGTTGTGCTTGAGTTTTGTAGCGTATGGCGCTATCTGTCTCCCCAAGGATGGTATTATGCACTTAGCGTGCTTGTGACCGATATTCGGGTATTTTGTAGTAATGAGCATTCTAGCTCGGTAAGTATCTCTTTATGTAGATTTTATGTGTGGATCGGGTGGCATACAGCCACAGGTATGTTGTTTGGATCGAGTTGCACGCCGTAAAAGTGGGATGTTGATTACAGTCCCCTATATCTATTTTCATGTGTTTTGTTTTCCATTTTTTGGGGAAGGTTCATAACACCTTTTCGGTTGTCTAATTAGTTGTGTGGGTTGAGTAGTCCCTTCCAGAGATTCGTTTTCCTTATGTATCACGTTTGAGTTTGTAGCTTATTGGCGCATTGCGGCATCATATGAAATTTTTGATTGTGTCTGAGGTTGCTTATTGCCTGAGCAGCTTATACTGGGTGAAACAAGATTTTTGGATATAGGATCAGTGCGATCGGATTATATGAGGTATATTAAAGAGCTAATACCATTATTTGTTTCATAATGGGGTGATGATTCTAGTCAAAGGGAGAGATTCAATGATTTGTTGACTCTACAGTTGGTTATGAATTTTTACACATCTCTTCTATCGTGGCGATATCGCAAGAGTTAGAACAAAGTTAGAACAAGACTTATATATGTCATGAGGTGCATTGTGAGCATCAGATTCGTGGAATTTCGACTACTATTATCAGAGGACGTTATTATGGTCATGTGAGTTATGCAGTGCATAGTGTGAATTCAGCAAAGGTATGCAATCATGTATAGGTGCATCGTGTAGTGATTGATACGGCATTCGTATGTTGGAAACAGGCCTGGAAGAAGATTCCGGATGTTGGAATTTGGCTCTAAGGCTAATTTGACTAAACAAAAGGGGAATCTTCAGATTTACTCGAGCCAGTGTGCTCAACGGAGTTGTGGTAGCACGGGTAGGTGCACGAGGTGCTAAATAGTGATTTCAGACAACTCCAGCGCAGTTCTTAGCACGTTTGAGGATGAACTTGTGTTTAAGTGAGAGCGAATGTAATGACCCGACCGGTCGTTTTGAGCTCTAGCGCGTCGTTCAGCAGTTTGAGGCCATGAGCAACTTCACTTCAGGTATTATGACTGGTACGCGTGGTCGGAATTGAAATTTCGGAAGTTCAGAGTTGATTTGAAAAGAAAATTCTCATTTCGGAAGCTTTAAGTTAGAAGAATTGACTAAGGTGGGATTTTTTGAGTAAACAATCTCGGAATCGGGGTTTGAAGGTTCCAACAGGTTCGTATGATGAATTCGGACTGGGGCGTATGTCCGGATCGGGTTTTGGATGCCCCGGGAGCGTTTCGGCACATATTGTTGAAGTTAGCATTTTGGAAAAATTCCATAAATTTGGGTTGAAGTGTATTTCAATGTTATCGATGTCCGTTTGGAATTCCGAGTCTGGAAATAGCTCTGTATAATGATTCAGGTGTTGGGAGCGTGTCCGGAAGTAGATTCAGAGGTCAGTAGGTCATTTGGCTAAAGCTAGAAATTTGAAGGTTTTTGAGAAATTTGACCAGAAGTAGACTTTTTGATATCAGGGTCGGAATCCGATTACGAAAGTTAGAGTAGGTCCGTAATGTCAAATATGACTTGTGTGCAAAATTTGAGGACAATCGGACGTGATTTGA
This sequence comes from Nicotiana tomentosiformis, assembly GCF_000390325.3. NCBI lineage: Eukaryota > Viridiplantae > Streptophyta > Magnoliopsida > Solanales > Solanaceae > Nicotiana > Nicotiana tomentosiformis. The sequence goes on from NC_090815.1 coordinate 74,625,607, forward strand.
TAGGTTTCGGTATCGATTGTAGAAGTTGAAGTTTTGAAGTTCATTAAGTTTGAATTGGGGTGCGATTCATGATTTCGATGTTGTTTGATGTGATTTGAGGTCTCGATCAAGTTTGTGTTATGTTATGGGACTGGTTGGTATGATTGGACGGGGTCCTGGGGGGGCCGGGTGGATTCCGGGTGGTTAACGGATCGAATTTGGAATTTGAGGAAGAGCTGAAGTAGCTGGGCATCTAGTGTAACCGCACCTGCGTGAAGAGGGCCGCAGGTGCGAGCCCGCAGGTTCGGGAGATGACTCGCAGAAGCGGAAGGAGCCAAGGCTGCTGAGAACCTCAAAAGCAGAAGGATTTGCGCACCTGCGATGGCGCAGGTGCGATGTCAGTAGTCGTAGAAGCGGCAAGGGCTGCAGGTGCAGATAGAGTTCCGCATAAGCGGAAGCGCAGAAGCGGCCTAAGAGCCGCAGGTGCAAAAATGTCGCTGGGCAGTGGGGTTTCTTGAAAACAGGACTTGGCCCATTTTTCTCCCATCTTCATTTGGTTTGGGCAATTTTGAAGAGTTTCAAGGGGAGATTTTCAGCAAGCAACTCAAGGTAAGTGATCCCCACTTATTATAAGTTAAATACATGATTTGTATAAGAATTTAAACGTGAAAATTAGTAGAAATTGTGGGGGGTTTGGTAGAAAACCTAGAATTTGGTATTTTGGATTTTATCCACGAATTTGGGTATGAATGGGGAATAAATTATATATTTGAGTTCATAAGGTTATGGGTAATGATTATCTTCAAAACGTTTTGGAATCCGGGCACTTGGTCCCGAGGGTGATTTTATCGACTTTTCGATCGGGGTTAGAAATTGTTATAAATTGGATTATATTGAGTATTTAAGTATATATTAATGGGTTTGCATAATCATTGGCTAGTTTTGGAGCGACAGGCATCAGTTTGAATTGTCGGAGCGGCTTTGGAGCTGGTTATTGAATTTCGGAGCAAGGTAAGTCTCCTTTCTAACCTTGTTAGAGGGAATTAACCCCATAGGTAAACTAAATTATTGTGTGCTTCTATTTGTGGGGGCTACGTACGCATGAGGTGACGAGAGACCGTACGTAGCTACTAGCTATGCCTATGTCCGGGAAGTTTTAGGCTCACAACATGCCTTGTTCATATTGTTATTGATTTATGTTTATTGTCTGCCTTGAGAGGGAGCGAGACTGAGTTTGCTTATTAAATGTTTTGAAAGGAGTTGAAATTGAAGAACTTAATATTTAAAAGGTTTCATTTGAACTTCGGAATTTCGAAAAGGATTGAGTAATGCTATAATAGCTTAAGAAATCTATGCGTAACCGCATCGCACGTATGTTTCGCGAGCGGGGTAATTTTCTTAAAAAGTTTCAAGTTGAATTTCCCTTATTTTAAAAAGAATCAAGAAAGAGATATGATTTAAATGTTAAACTTATATTTGGCCGCGTCGCAGGTATGATTCGCGAGCGAGGTATTTCCTTAAATTTATATTTCACCGCGTCGCATGTATGATTCGCAAGCGGGGTATTTTCCTTAAATTTATATTTGACCACGTCGCATGTATGATTCGCAAGCGGGGACCGCATCGTATTTATGATTCGCGAGTGGGGAAATTTATAGATACATCTATGGTTTGCGCCGTTCGACCCTCGATAGTGCACAGTTTACTTTTATGTTGGATTGGGCCGTACGCCTCGGCATTTCCTCTATATATTATCCTCATGGAATCGTGCATAATATTGGCAAGAAGCCGGTGTATCTGAGGTTTTGCCTGATTTAAATTATGACCATCTCTTTGATGAAATCCACCATCTCTATATATGCTCCGGTTACGGAGGGAACTTGCTAGTTAAGAGCTCGAGTAAAATTGTAAAGAGGGGAATTATGCCACGTATTTTATACATGTTATTTCATATATTTACTCGGTTTCATATCTATTCACTTCTTTATTGTACCTGATATTAATTATAGCACATAGTAAGTGTACGAGTCGACCCCTTGTCACTACTTCTTCGAGGTTAGGCGGGATACTTACTGGGTATGCATTGATTTACATACTCATACTACACTTGCTGTACATTTTTGTGTAGGTACACATATGTTTAGCGGCCTTGTGGGCGCAGAGGCGCGATTATGGCGGAGACTTAGGTGAGCTGCATTCTGTACGGCGATTCGCAGCCAACGGAGTCTCCCTCAGAGTACTTATATTTTTCTTGTCCAAATTGTATTCCAGACAGCTATTGTATTTTATTCTACATTCCTAGTTAAGGCTCATGCACTTGTGACACCGGATTTTGGGAGGATTATGGGTTGTGCTGTATTGGAAATTTTAAAGATATTATTATTTGTTTTTGTAAACTTTATCTTTTACGATTTAAATTGAATGAAAAACATGATTTCAAAAGTAACAAAATGAGAACCTAATTAAGTATTTATTGTTGGCTTGCCTGATAGTGGAGCCCGGCGCCATCACGACCTTTATGGATTTGGGGTCGTGACATATACGTTGGGTATAAATCTCCTTCTATTATAAAATATTTGGAACCTATGACTGGATATTTATTTACGGTAAGATTTACAATATTGCCATATTGATGAATCAGTATACCCAACATTAGGAGGAGAAAATAAATAGTTGGAAAAAGAGATAGATTGGAATGCATTATCACTATCTCATTTAGATCCTAAAATAAATCAATGTAAACACGAGGTTCAAAAGATAATTTATTTACAAAAAATTGTAAATCAACTACCAGATACATTCACTGACCTACCAAGGGTGACTAAATCACATATTTCAGCTGCAAATGAGTCTAAGCCACGCTTGAAACGTGGTAGACCAATTGGTCCAAAGATAAAAATCCCCAAAAGAGAAAAGGAGCAAATGATCTAGGGGATCTTTATATGGAGGTAATTACTCAAAATGAGTCATGTGACATAACAAATTATAAGACCTCAGAGGAGGTCCAGGTACCTTAAAATAATAAGAATGAAGATATCTCAATAAGTTATTCCTCTATGGGAAAAAGGTAGAACCGAAATAATATTATTGTCGACAATGTTTTTGCTTATAATGTTGATGTTGAAATAATGCAACAAGATGAGGATCTTGAACCAAGATCTGTCGATGAATGTAGACAGAAAAATGATTGGCCAAAATAGAAAGATGCTATCTAGGTAGAATTAACTTCACTTGAAAAACGTGAAGTATTCAAACGTATAGTTCGAACACCTGAAGGAATAAAGCCAGTGGGATGTAAATGGGTTTTTGTGCGAAAACGAAATGATAAAAATGAAGTCGTTAGATATAAAGCACGACTTGTGACACAAGAATTTTTGCAAAGGTCTGGCATTGATTATATAGAGACGTATTTTCATGTGGTAGATGCAATCACCGTCAGGTATTTTATAAATCTGGCAGTCCATGAAAAACTTGATATGCGTCTGATGGATGTTGTCACAACCTATTTATATGGCACATTAGACAACGAAATCTATATGAAAATTCTTGAAGGGTTTAAAGTGCTTGAAGCTTATAAAGGTTTACAGAAAACTTGTTCAATAAAGCTTCAAAAATCCTTATATGGATTGAAACAATCAGGGCGAATGTGGTATAATCGCTTGAGTGAGTACTTGCTGAAAAAAGGGTATAAGAACGATCCAATTTGTCCTTATGTCTTTATAAAAAGGTCTAGTTCTGAATTTGTTATAATCGTTGTGTATGTTGATGATCTAAATATCATTGGAACTCTCAGGGAGCTTCCAAAAGCAGTAAACTATTTGAAGAAAGAGTTTGAATTGAAAGATCTTGGAAAGACAAAATTTTATCTTGGTCTACAAATTGAGCATATGAAATATGGAATTTTTGTCCATCAATCAACTTATACCGAAAAGATCCTAAAGAGTTTTTATATGGATAAAGCACATCCATGGAGTACCCCGATAGTTGTAACATCACTTGATATAAATAAAGATCCATTTCGACCTCATGAAAATGATGGAGAACTTCTTGGTGATGAAACTCCATATCTTAGTGCAATTGGGGCTCTAATGTATCTTGCAAATAATACTCGACGAGATATAACTTTTGCAGTAAGTTTATTAGCAAGATTTAGTTCCTTTCCAACAACAAGACACTGGAATGGTGTTAAATATATTTTTAGATACCTCCGTTGGACTATTGATATGGGATTATTTTATTATTATGAATCTGATTCACAAATGATTGGTTATGCAGATGCAGGTTATTTGTCTTACCCACGTAAAGCCCGATCTTAAACATGCTATCTATTTACTTGTGGAGGTACAACTATTTCATGGCGTTCAACAAAACAAACTTTAGCTGCTACATCTTCCAATCATGCAGAGATAATAGCTATTCATGAATCTAGTCAAGAATGTGTATGGTTTAGATCAGTGACTCAACACATTCAACAACTGTGTGGTCTTTCTTTAAAGACGAGGATTCCAACAATATTGTATGAAGATAATGTTGCTTGCATAGCTCAACCAAAAAGGAGGATATATCAAAGGAGACAGAACGAAACACATTTCACCAAAGTTCTTTTTCACGCATGATCTTCAACAAAATGGTGAGATAGATGTTCAACAAATCCGCTCAAGTGATAATCTGGCAAATTTATTCACTAAGGCATTGACAACATCAACATTTGAGAAGCTTAGGCATAAGATTAGAATGCATCATCTTCGAGATATCAAATAAAGTTTTTATCAGGGGGAGTATAATACGCGTTGTACTCTTTTTTCCTTAACCAATGTTTTGTCCCAATTGGGTTTTCCTGGTAAGGTTTTTAATGAGGTAGCACTCAATGCGTATTACAAGATGTGTGTACTCTTTTTCCTTCACTAGACGTTTTTTCACTAAGTTTTTCCAAGTAAGATATTAATGAGGCACATTATCTTTTAGATAGACATCCAAGAGGGAGTGTTATGAATATATTAAAGTGGATGTCTATTGAATACTCCATACATCCCTATTCCATGAACCATTTGAGTTCATGTATTTAGTTAATTCATCACTTAATATTTGTAACCATTAGGTGTATTCTTGTAACCTTTCATGTATCCTATATCCTATAAATAGGGTATACTTTATCTTATGAAGGACAGACAAGAAACACACTTGAATAAGATAACTTCTACATTCTCCTCCTATACAACTTGTCTCTATTACTATATTGTTCTATTTTGCTCTCATTTCTTAACACGGCCGACTTTGGTAGGAATTTTTTATTTTAAATTTTAAATATTTTAATAATACCGTCCGATTTCGGTCGGAAATGAACAATTTTAAAATGAATAATTAAGTTGTAGACCGATATCTGTCGCTAATTTAAAAATAATTAAAAATTATTTTCAAGAATACCGACCGAATTCGGTCAGTAAATTTATTTTTATGTCAGATTATTTTGTCAGAGTGCGTTGAAAATTACCAACCGACTTCGGTCGGAAATATCGACAGTCTGCGGTCGTCTCGCATTAGCGATCATTGTTTTTTCGACGAATTGAAATCAATTGAAAATCGGTCGGTTTTTGTTGGATTCCGACCGAACTGGACGCTTTTGACAGTTTTCTAGAAGATATATTCATCAATGGTGCAATAAGCAAAATCTTACTGATTTTACATAAATTCGTATAATATTTGCTATACCTTTTTCGAATTACCATCCATATAAATTTCTTTATCTTTGTTCTTTAATGATGAAATAAAAAAAATGCTTAGGAGTAGAAGTATATATGAGAAAAATTAAGTTGACTCATTTAGAGAGAGAAAATCGAAGTCCTGAACTAAGTTTTCTTGAAGGACACGGCAATGATTCATTCAGAGAAAATGGATGTAAATATGATAGATTCTGTTTGGGACTTCATATACAGTACCAAAGTCGGGAGAGGAGGTTGTGGCGGTGCTAGGCTTCCTTTTCACCGTCAACATCATCTTTGTTGATGGAGGTGGAGTTATCAACGACAAAGCTCATTATTTTGTAGCAAATAGATAGTCGGTAATTATTTTGTAGGTGCAATTGTGCAATTAATTTTGAATTTTTCCTAAAATAATATAAACAATGATCTTTTGATGAAATGTATTCAAGTAATCACCCTTTAACTACTGTAGCTTTATTCTTGTTGCATATAACTTTCAATTTAAGTTGACACTTGTTTCAGGGCTGAAATAAAATAATACTAAAATTTATAATAAATTAAAGATAGATAAATTAATATGGTATATAACTTCGTTGTTTTTATTTTTCTTCCTTTCTAGGCTATGCTCAACTCTTTGCTTTTCAATATAACTTCGTCTTACTTCCTTTCTAGGCTATTCTAAAAAGAAGTCACTTTGTGCCCTGCAATGATTTTGTTAATTACTTTTGAAAATTGGAACCTTCCAAATTTTAGTTTTGTTTAGTGAATGTATAAGTTTTATGCATCGATAATATTTAAAATCAAAAGTTACATCAGCAGATGTAAAACGCAACTACTGTTACTTTTCAATACAAACATCAGTTGGTAGCCCTAAAAAATGGAAAATAAATCTTCTATTGTTATCCGCACGTAAGTCCTTGTTAAGAGGACCCAATACCCAATCGTATAACTGTTGACTTTTTTAAACCAAAGACGAAAAGAAAAAGGTAAAAAGTGAACAAATACATTTTGAACTTTCAAAAATTATTTTTCAACACAATTTTAAAATATTACTTTTCAAGTTTCAATCAAATCTACTCTTTTAACGATTAAAGATATGATGTTGAATAGCACATGATATATGCTTTGAAGCTGATTGAAAGAAGACCGTTGGATAGTTGTCAGCCGCTGCTCTGGAGAGAGAGAGAGAGATAACGACTTCTTTGAAGGAATTGGGAATAGTTTAGGCCACCTCCCCTAAGTTGACCATCATACACTGCACAACTTTTTGTTTTATTCCCACATTTCAATTTATGTGGCAGAGCTTAACTATGCATACAATTTAAGAAATAAATACAAACTTCTTGAAATTTGCAGTAGTTATGTTATAATATTTGTGTGATTATAAAGCTTTTGAAATTTGTGACGTTAAATATTACATAATAGTTTGTGATTATTGTAGGGGCAAAAAATACCATGTTATATGTGGACCAAGTCGAAATAAAGGAGGCCTCCGGAGGCTGCCACATGTCGTCGATAGAATATAATCACCCGGCTTTATGTCACAACCTCAATTTTTCTCCGTAGGATGTTGTGACGGCACCTAGTCTCTAAGACTAGGTAAGCCTAACATTTATGCAGAGATAACCAAAATAATAATAAAAGGCTCAAAATCCAACAACTAGCATAAGGAAGATCTCCACAACTCAGTATATACACATTTGCCCAAACCCCGGCGAAATACAAACCACAATCTTTATGCCAATATCAAAGTCATCCATATACAACTATATTTAGTAAAGAAGGAAAATATAGAAATGAATAGAAGGTGACTCCGAGGCCTTCGGGCGCGGACAGGTGTACCTTGAAGTCTCCAAATGTGAACTCAGATCACTGATGTCGGGACTGATAGGTACCTAGATCTGTACAAAAAGATGTACAGAATCGTAACATGAGTACACCACAACGATACCTAGTAAGTGTCAAGCCTAACCTCGGTAGAGTAGTGACGAGGTCAGGCCAAGGCCCTACCGAAAATAATAAGAAACATGACGAAAGATTTAAAAATATAATAATAATAATAATAATAATAATAATAATAATAATAATAATAATAATAATTATAATAATTATAATAATAATAACAAGGAAATGAAACAGTAAGGAGTAACCAAGAGTTAGCTACAGAATCAAGGCAAATAATACATCACGGAAGGAAACAAAACAACCAGAGACAAGTACAACAAATAGAGAATGATCAACAAGGGTCACTGGCGAGGTACCACCTCGTAGTCCCAAATGGAATAACTCACAATCTTTCCTTATATCACCGAGGGAGCCTTTACATTTAGTTTTCAAAATTATTTTTCCGAAATAGCATCTCGCGTTTTAGCCCGCCTTATCACACTGTATGAATTCTAGTAGTTCCCTTACTAGCTACACGTATCAAGTCCACCTTATCTCACCGCATGCATTTCAACCCAAAAACCTTATACCACCACAAGCGCATCAATATTACAACGTATCACAAATCGCACCTCAAGTGCCCAATATCACAACTTGCCAGAGAAACCAAACAAATATAATATTTTCACAGTAAAGAGCCCATGGCTCAACCACAATGTATAAAAGAGTCTCAAAAATAACAACCGTAATGAACAACTCAACAAAATGGTATTTCACAACTTAACACTTTGCCTCAATATGAATTACGGCCTTTATATCTCAATACCAATTTCAATAACAAGATATTCCATGATTTAAAAACTTCAAGTAAAGAGTTCAACGATCAAATAGTGAATACGGAATAAAGGAATTAAGAAATTCAATTAAACATGTAAGGCAATTAGCATGTAAGATAATAAGACAAGTAGACATGTGAAAATAGACTAGAGATGATGACTATAACATGTTAAGGTAACTCAATTACGACATGAATGGAATCTACATAGCTAAAACCGGTAATTTCCACATTTAGCCCGTGTACACACTTGTCACCTTGCGTACACAGCTTTCACATATCACAATTATCACAACCAACACAAATCCTAAGGAGTAATTCTCCCACACAAGGTTAGGCAAGTCACTTACCTCAAATCAATCCACTAGTAGGCCTTTCCTTCGATTATCTAACTTCGAACGGCTCGAATATAGCTAAAACAACTTCATACTATAAATATAAACTATAGGAAACTAATTCAAACAATGAAATTACGATCTTTGCAAGAAATTAAAAAGTCAACCCAAAAAGTCAAATCGGACCCACGCCTTGGAACCTGACCAAAATTACAAAATTCGAACACTCATTCAATAACGAGTCCAACCATGCAAGAATTATTCAAATCCAGCCTCAAATCGCCTTTCAAATCCTCAAATTTTAGCATAAGAAGTTTCTACCATTTTTCCCTAATTTTCCAACTCCAAACACTAATTAAATGATGAAATAATCAATAGATTCATGTAAATTAACCAAAACCGAGTTAGGATTCTTTACCCCCAAAGTTTTCCTTGAAGAAACCTCGAAACATCATCTCCCACCAAGCTCTCTAAGTCCAAAAATGGATTATGAAACAAACCCTTGAATTTTCCCCTTTTCTGCCCAACGAATTCGTACCTGCGAAACCATCTGCCGCATCTACGGCTTCGCGCCTGTGGAATTTCCATCGCAGGTGTGGTCAAGACTTAGTCCAGCAACCTATGCTTCTGTGAGAACCAGGCCACATCTGCGCATGCCCACCTGCAGCGAATAAGTTGCTCCTGTGATCCATCCCATGCATGCGCTTCCCTTTATCGCAGAAGCGACCTCGCTTCTGCGGAGACCATCCCGCTTCTGCGACCCAGCTGGGCAAGGCTAGCTTTGCTTCTGAGATCCACATCTCGCTTTTGCGAGTCCTCACCTACGGCCCGACCCTTTGCAGGTGCGATGACACCAGAAGATGGAAACTTCAGCAATTGCATAAGTCCAAAAATTGAACCGAATTCAATCCGTTTCACCCCTGGGTCCCCGGTACCCCGTCCGAATATACCAACATGTTCCAAAACACATAACGGACCTACTCTATGCCAAAAATCACATCAAACAACATCGATTATACGAATCACAACCCAAATTCAAGCCTATGCACCATGAACTTTCGAATTCCAAAACAAATGTTGATTCATACCAAAACAACTCTGATTGACTTCAAATTTGTACACAAGTTATAAACAACATTACGGACCTGTTTCAACTTCCAAAATCAGGATCCGACCCCGATATCAACAAAGTCAACTCCCGGTCAAACTTTTCAAATCTTCCAAACCTTAATTTTTCTAACTTTCGCCAATTCACGCTGAAATGACTTACGGACCTCCAAATCAACATCCGTACACATTCCTTAGTCCAAAATCACCATACTGAGCTTTTGGAACTGTCAAAACTCCATTTCGAAGTCGTCTTCACAAAAGTCAAACTACGGTCAACTCTAACAACTTAAAGCTCTAACTTAGGGACTATGTATCCCATTTCACTCTGAAACTCACCTGAAACCAAAACCAAACACCCCGGCAAGATACATAATCACAATGTAGCATAGAATAGGCAATAAATAGGGGATCAGGGCTAAAACACTCAAAACGACCGGCCGTATCAATACACTTCAAAGGGTCGACATCACGAGAAGACAACACATCGTCGACGAGATCGAAGTGACTCAACAGAGAATGAGGACTAGGACGAGCACTCCTTTTAGGAAAGCAGTAGCGTCTAGTTTTAGGATTACAATTCTTTAGAGAATATTCCAGTGAATATTCTTCCCAATTGTACTATCTAGGATTTTGTGGCCAATGTACCCTTATAAATAGATTGATATGTAGCTATGGGTGGGAATTGGACATTAATTGAAAAGAACAACATATTGACATTCTTTGAAGATTCTTTCTTTATCACATACATACAAAGGTCATATTTTTAGATCTTTATCTATTTTTTCCTCCTCGATCAAAGAAGGATCGGAATATTCAAAGGTTTATCATTGGCTATCATTGTCAGAGGAATTATTGGGGAATTTCACCTTTGTCGGGTGACCTCTATCCACTTATTTTCTTAAATGATATTTATTGTTAATAATTGCTCTCTTTCATATTCTTGAGTCATTCATTACACCATTACTGTCATTATTTATTGCTATCCAACATCACACGTGAGAAATCTTCCATAATACACTTGGTTCATTATTTGAATATTAATAATGACTAAGATTAACCTTTTTTCACATAAATCTAATTGTATAAACCAAGATCTAAATTTTGGGTCATACAGTTTGGTGCCGTTTGTGGGGATTTCTCAGTCAAGTTTTTAGTTTTCATTGGATCTATAACTCACGTGGCCTGCTAATCTAACAAACCACGAGAGATTATTTATTTTCTATGTGTATAAAAAAACACTCCATGGCAGGTAACCAAGAAAATGGAACGAAGGTGACACACAACGTCCCACTCAACCTCATGAGTGCCATCAACGAAGAGTATGACATCCAAAGATGAGGAGGTGACTCCAGCGGCCTCCCCCAGACGAGGGAAGTCTCCTACACCTTTTTGCAGCACAACCAAACCAACTGGGAAAGGATCCTCTACTTCCACAGGAGAAGGGGCACCACCCACTGTAAAAACACTTCTCAAAGTGTGGCTAACCGACATTCTAGTCAGCGTGATAAGTAAACAAGCCTTGTGTGCGACCATAGAAACCACGAGAGTCCATGCCGCACAGCACGGGAATAAACAGGATGACCAACCAAATCATCCAAATTCAGGTAACACTCAGACGATCACTGACAGTGCAGGTGATAGCGTCCTTGCCACCGTGCTGAAAAGAATGGAATAAATGAAAAATGAGAACAAGGCACTCAAGGAACAAATGTAAGAGAACCATGAACGGGTAGACAAAATACCAGGTGCATCTAAATTATTACCAAAACGAGACACTGGGAGGTTTGTGGAACATCTGTACAGCAAAGAAGTAGCCCCATATCTCAGAATCCACGACAGGACGACCAATCCCGAAGATCATCTAACTCACTGCGTTACCGCCGTGAAAGGCAATGACCTCACCAAAGAACGGGTGTCCTCCATCTTGATGAAAAATTTGGTGAAACTCTCACTGAAGGGGCGTTGACATGATATTCACAGTTTCCAGCTCATTTCATAGAAACATTAAAACAAATGGCCGATAAGTTCGTAACGGCGCATGCCGGGGCCAAGAAAGCTAAAAAAAAGGGTAAATGACATCTTCGCCATTAAGAAATCCCCAGAAGAGGGACTGAGGGACTTCCTTGCCCGATTCAACATAGTGAGGATGACCTTACCAAATGTCTCTGAAGGGATGGTCGTGGTAGCCTTTTAAAACGGGTTGAGTCGAGAGGGTTTGAGGGCGACCAGAAAGCTACTAAGTCGGTTAATGAAGTACCCGCTGGCCACTTGGGATAAAATCCACAATGCCTACTTTGCCGAGGTCAGAGCAGACGAAGACAACCTCAACGGGACAACTCAACAACTCACCTCGGTACAAATCAAGCCCAAAAAAGAATGCAGGGACAACATGAGGAAAGATCATCCAGTACCGCGACAAGGCAGGGAAAGACATCAACCCTATCTCAGGGCACCCGTCTATCCCTCCCATTATGAAGATGGTCCCTCTAGGCCTAGGTCAAGCACCCACAGGAAGGATCAAGGATGCCTCCCTGACTATCTTCTCATAACTTTTGTGTATCGCCAACAGAGGTGGTCTATGCTATTTAAAAGCTCAGAACTAAGGTAAAATGGCCACAAACGATGAGGTCTGATCCAAGCTCCAGGAAGTCTGACGCCCTCTGCAATTTCCACCAAGAACGTGGACACAAAACGGAAGATCGCATAGCTCTGAAACTAGAAGTTGCAAACTTGCTGCAGCAAGGACATCTCAAGGAATTACTCAGTGACAAAGGCAGGAACACTTTAGCAAAGGGTCGAGAATGCCCATGTCCACTAACGTTGCCTTTGCCAGCTCGCACCATCAATATGATTATTGGTGGCAGTGACGATGCCTCTATCAATCGCATCAAATTCTCTGCCACCCATAAACTCAAAAGATCAATCACCCACAAACGGTATGATGAACTCAAAGAAAGTATCATCTTCGAAGAGTTAGATGCCGACGGTTTGACTTTCCCTCACAATGATGCACTTGTCATTACTTTACGAAATTTAGATACTGATTTTAGGAGAATTGTGGTAGATGATGTAAGTGGGGTGTGCATCATCCATCCCCTAGTCTTTGCACAGATGAGACTTGAGGATAAGATTGTCGTGTTGCATTACACTAACCAGCTTTAATATTGCAGTTGAACGGACTTCGGGAGAGATTACACTCCTCGTCCTCGCCGGTGGGGTGACTCTTCAAATAACATTCCATATCATGTACCAGGACACTGCATACAACGCAATCATAGAACGACCATAGATACACCCTATGAGAGTCGCCCCCTCCAGCTTGTACCAAGTGATCAAATTCCCAACACCCTAGGGAATATTCAACATACGAGGGGAATAATGTACATCCCTGGAATACTATCGAATCACCATGGACAGTACGGAAACTCAACAAAAGAAAGAAAAGGAAAAAGAATTATAGCAATCAGTAGGGTTGTAGTCGCCACAGGTCGAGGCCAAAGAAGTCAGTATGGACCAAGAGATGGTCAAAGACGCATGATAAACCATAGAAGACCTTGATCCCATCTAGCTAAATCATAGCGACCGCAGCAAAAAGGCCAATATCAGTTGCAAACTCCGAAACCCATGTAAATTTATTTAATTCTTAATAACTAATGCGGATTTATTTTCCATAGCCATGCAGATATGCCATGCATCTCCAAGGAAATTGCCACGCACAGGCTGAACGTCGACCTCTACCACCCCAGTAAGGAAGGTCTGACGGAAGTTCAATCCCATGATCAACGAGGTCGTCCACAAAGAAGTAGAAAAGTAATTGGCTAACGGCTCTATAAGAGAATCAAAGTACCCTAAGTGGATCGCCAACATAGTAATGGTCAAAAATAAAAACGAAAAATGGAGAATATGTGTGGACTTCACCGACTTGAACAAAGAATGCCCAAAGGATTCATTCCCATTGCCACACATCGACAAACTCATCGACGCAATAACATGACATGAGTTGTTATGTTTTTTGGAGGCCTACTCATGATACAAATAAATACTCATGGAGGAAGAAGACTACGTTCATCACCCATAGAGGAACATATTGTTATAGGGCCGTTCCATTTGGGTTGAAGAACGCAGGGGCTATTTATCAAAAGCTGGTCAAGAAGATGTTCAAAGATCAGCTCGGCATAACCATGGAGGTATACATCGACGACATGTTGGTCAAGTCCGTGAAGGACGAGGATCATATCGACCACCTAAAGGAAGCATTCGACATACTGAGAAAGTACGAATGAAACTAAACCCCGAGAAATGCGCGTTTGGCGTAGCCTTAGGGAAATTTTTGGGCTTCTTGGAATCACAGCGAGGAATTGAGGTCAACCTAGATCAAATTAAGGCTATCAATGGGATAGCAGAACATTTGACTACTAGAAGCAAGTCCAGAGACTGACCTGTCAAATTTTTGCCATGTCCAGATTCATCTTGCTGTCGTCCGATAGGCGTCACAGGTTTTACAACGTACTCAAAAAGGTTAACGGCCTCGAGTGGATTCCTGAATACGTACGAGCATTGAAATAACATAAGAAATACCTATCGTCACTACCCTTTCTCTCAAAGCCCGAGCCCAAGGAGTTCCTCCTAGTTTATCTTGCCGTCTCTAAAGTAGAAGTAAGTATAGCCCGAGCCTGAATATGTACGAGCATTGAAATAACATAAGAAATACCTATCGTCACTACCCTTTTTCTCAAAGCCCGAGCCCAAGGATTTCCTCCTAGTTTATCTCACCGTCTCTGAAGTAGCAGTAAGTATAGTTCTGGTTCGAGAAGACAAAGGTACGTAATCTCCAATTTATTATATTAGTAAAAACTTTGTCGACACCAAGACGAGGTACCCTCACCTCGAGAAACTAGCCCCGGCCCTGGTCATAGCTTCACGAAAGCTTAGGCAATACTTTCAGTGCCACCCGATCTCGGTTGTCACCATGTTTCCTTTAAAAAGCATATTACACAAACTCGAGTTGTTGGGGAGGCTGGCCAAGTGGGCAATTGAATTAAATGAGCATGACATCACTTATCATCCTCGCACAACAATAAAGTCGCAAGTGCTCACCCACTTCGTCACAGACTTTAGCGCAAAAGTAATGGTTTAAGCCACTCAAGCTTCTCTCCAAACATAGGACATTTGGGTCCTTCACACTCATGGCACGTCCCATGCCTGCGGGCCTGAACTGGGACTCGTGATCGAGGTTCCCACCAGCAAAATAATTTGCCAATCCATAAGATGCCCAGATATGGCTAACAATGAGGCCGAGTATGAGGCCGTAATTGCAGGATTGAGACTTGCACTCGAGTATGGGGCGAAGTGATTGAAGCTACGCTGCGATTATTAGCTCGTAGTCAACAAAGTTACTGGGACTTTCTAAATGAAGGAGCAGAGATTGCAGAAGTATCAGACCGAGATCTGCTATTTGCTGCCCAATTTTGATGAATGCCAGCTCGACCAAATTTCACAAGCTCAGAACGTCGAAGCAGATGGCCTAGCCAAATTGGTTGCCGCCACCAAAAGTATAACTCCCGAGGATAAGAGCATAGCTCACATCCTCAGCTCAACATTAGACCACATCTAGGTAAAGTCCGTAAACTTAACTTGGGACTAGCGCAATTGTATTATAAATTATCTGCACGATGGCACCCTTCCAAACGACAAAAAGGAAGCCAAAAAACAAAGAATGCAAGTCGTTAGGTACAGCCTCCTTTACAACGACTTGTATAAGAGAACGTATGGTGGCCCCTTAGAAATATTCTTAGGCCCTAACCAAACCCAACACATTCTTAAGGAGATCCATGAAGGTCACTGCGGCAGTCACACCGGTGTGAGCGAGCACTTGTCAGATGCCTCAAACGGGCTGGATATTATTGGCCAACTATGAAGATAGACGCCCTAGAATTCGTGAAGAAATGCGAGTAGTGTCAAAAATATGCCCCAATAATTCACCAAGCATGCGAACACATGCACTCAGTCACTTCTCCATGGCCATTCATCAAATAGGGGATGGATATCGTGGGGCCACTTCTACCAAGACGAGGTAATGTAAAATTTCTTTTAGTTTTAACTGACTATTTCTCTAAGTAGGTGGAAAGAGGAGCTTTCGCCCAAGTTCACGAGCAAGAGGTAATCGCTTTCATATGGAAAACCATCATCAGCCGGTTCGGTATACCTAAAGAGATAAGTTGTGACAACAGGACCCAATTCACGGGAAGAAAAACCACAGAATTTCTCAAAAAAATGGCACATCAAAAAGATACTTTCAACTCCTTACCACCCAACCAGCAATGGGCAGGCTGAGTCCTCCAATAAATCTATCTTAAATATCATGAAGAAGAAACTCGAGGAGGCCAAGGGACTATGGCCAGAAATACTCACGGAAGTATTATGGGTGCACAGAACAACCCCAAAAATGAGCACAGGAGAAACACCTTACTCTCTAGTCTACGGGACAGAGGCAGTCATACCAGTCGAAGTCGTAGAACCCAGCCTAAGGTACTCCCATGAAAGCGGCACTGGCATTGATGAGAATAGGAGACAAGACCTTGACGAGTTCGAAGAGCGACGAGATATGGCATACATAAGAATAGTAGCATAGAAACATCAAGAAATGCTACTATAGCAGAAAGGCAAAGGTACAACTGCTCATGATCGAGGACTACATGCTCAAAGACAAGACCCAAGCAATCAGGGATCCACGAGAGGGCAAATTAGGAACCAACTAGGACAGACCACACAAAATCATAGGCAAATAGGACAAGGGTTCATTCCAACTGGAATCTATGGAAGGGAAGCTCCTACCAAACAATTGGAATATCAACCACCTCAAATACTTCAACTTCTAAAAAACAAGAAATGCCCCGTAAGTCGTACTATTTTTTCCCTCACTTGAGTTTTGTCCCAATAGATTTTCTCAAGAAGGTTTTTAACAAGGTGACAAGCGAGACACTTCGAGTTGGAGTACGTAAGAGCAGACATATTTTTCATTGCCCGACTCCTCAAGAATCTCCAAGTCGAACAATAAAGGGATTAGATATACTGCGACTGGGATGGGACTGGGAAACAACACTCAAAACTTGTAATTTTCTCCAAAAGTTTCCTAAGGGTGAAATGATGTAATCAAAGCAATGATATTGACGTAATAAGATGCACGTTAATTGAAACTGTTCTCCTTAAAGGTAAGTTCGACCAATTCGAACAACTCATATCGGCCCTCGGCCATGACTTAATAGAACGTAAATTCGACCAGCTCGAAAAACTCCTATTGGCCCTCGGCCAAGACTTAATGAAAGGTAAGTTCGACCAGTTCGAACAACTCCTATCGGCCCACGGCCACAACTTAACAAAATGATACATTCAATCCACTCCATCAACACCTATCGGCCCTCGGCCATGACTTAATAGAAGGTAAGTTTGACCAGCTCAAACAACTCTTATTGGCTCCCAGCCACGACTTAATGAAAGGTAAGTTCGACCAACTCGAACAACTCCTATCGGCCCATGGCCATAACTTAATCAATGGTACATTCGACCAGCTCGAACGACTTCTCTTAGCCCTCGGCCATGACTTAAACAAAAAGGTACATTCGACCAGCTCGAACAACACCTATCGTCCCTCGACCACAACTCGATAAAAGGAAACTTCGACCAGCTCAAATAACAGTTATCAACCCTCAGCCTCGACCTAACTCAATGGTATGTTCGATCCATTTGAACAACACTTATCTGACCTCGGCCTAAACTCGAGTAGAAGATAACAATGAAGAAAATACAGAAACAAAACATAAGTACAAAAACAAGAATGCACAAAGACAAAACGGTACGTATGAAACCAAAACAAATTGTTGTATTTCATAGGAAAGTTTTACAAAGACGCCAATAAAAGATACATTACAAACGTTGAACAAAAACAAAAAAGATAAACATTCAATGGTCGTCGCCACCCTGATCTCCACAATCCTCTCCTTCCCCGCCTTGACCATAAGCAATCATACAAAGCGCTATCTGCAAGCTGGTCCACACGTCCCTCATCATCTTCCTCGAAATCGAGTCGAGGTATGGTGGGATCATAGTCACAGGCGAGCCAGACCTTACGAGATTTGACTCGATCCGCCTCAATGGCCGTCTCAAAGACAAATCCCGTCTTTTTCAACCCATGGATCATGTCCAATTGGGCTTCAGCAAGGATCCAGTCCTCGTACCTCTCGGGGAATGTTAGGAAACTCAGAGGCGTGAGACGTAGAGGGCCGCTCGATCAATCGGGCATTTTTTGCCTTAACAGTAGCAACTTGCTCGAACGGCTCAGAGTTCTCTTTACCCAACTCTCCAATTCTCTCCTCGAGCTTGTCTTCCTTAGCTTCAGCCGCTGATATTATCTCGTTCAGAATGAAGAGTTTTGTTCACCAACTCCAAAACAGCACCCCCCCTTCGAGTTTCCATTCGAGAGAACTCCGCCTCCTCAAGAATCCGCTACCTCTCAGCGACTCCCCCCTAAGAGCATCAATCTCAAGCTGGCATCCGTCTAACTGACTTTGCAGTTGAACCACCTAACTCTGGAGGTCACTATATTGGTCCTCCACGTCCTTGCTCAATTCGAGCTCCTCTTCTTTCCTTTTCAACGTTCCATCGAGAATTCTGAACCTCTCCATGACTGCCATCAACTCCTCATATTTCTTCTTCAACTCCTCCCTCAAGGTCGGCATGTCGCCCTTCTCGCGAAGCCGCCTCTGAGAGTCCCAATACTTCCCGCTGAATTCCTTGTACTTAGCTTTCAGCTTCTGGTAAATCGCTTTCTGCTTTTTCTCCCTCCGCATGCTTTCAATATCCAAAATGATAGTCTGTAAACCAAAGAAAAGTAAAAAATTAAGACTTAAAAGCAAGTCAAAGCAAAGAAAAAAGAACAAGAAATGACTACACTTACCCTGAGAGCAAGGTCAGCGATGCTCTTCGACAGGGTGCCGTCACTTAGTTCTTTGTCACATGCTCGACTTCAAAGCAGAGGGGACCGAGGTAATTGACCATGTCCTTGGTATTTTTTAGCAGATCACAATCCATTAGAATCATGATAGTTCTCGAACCCCTCTCTATCCTAACCTCGATCTGAGTAGTCCCCTCGTCGATCATCTTAAGATCCTCGAGGTCGATGTCGGAACCTGACTCATCGCCCTTTTCAATGGAACCCTTACCTTTTTCCCCATCGACAGGAGAAGCATCCCTTGCTGGCCTAGAATAAGAGGCCTCCTCATGCCCGATTGGCACAGAGCTATCACCAATTCCCCCTCCGCGACCGTCCCCTCCTCAGGACACGAAGGTACGACTGCATTGATCTCTTCAAACTGAGGCACCTCAGAGGCCGCCCCAACATCCTCCCCAATAAAAATTGTTGCAATCTCCTACGCCACGATCTTATCCTTTAACGAGTCAACGACTACGGGAAAACCTCCTCCTACATCCACGGCTTTCCTCTTACGGTGTCTCAAGTCTGCATTATGTAGAGAAACATCATCGTCCTCGACGATGAGTACCGAGGAGGGAGCAGACGTGGTAGTTGAGACGGGGGCGGAAATGTAAGGCGTAGCAACCCTTTGTCCTACTAAACAAAGGCATGGGCGTCATGTTCCTTCTTGCAGGCCCCCTGATGAAACTAGGAGGAAACACAAAAAAGTAAGCACGACGATGTAAGCAAGTACAAGTGTGACGCCGACCAGAAGAATGAAAGTACCTGTTGAGGGAAGGTCCTGTGTGAACTTCTGAAAGAAGCTCAGCCAATCATGAATCCACACGATACGGGGGAGAACTTGTCTAACCCATTCGGCAAGATACGTCACCAACTGAAGAGGTCGACCAGTAGCTGCAAAACAAGAAGGATTATTCAACAAGCTCGGAATGAACATATATTTGAAAAGGCAGAAGCAAGAGTATTAGTACATACGAGTACAGTTCCAAGCCTCAGGGAAACCAGTGACATCGGCCATGATGGCCTCAGTCTTGACAAAGCAAAAGTCGAGCCAAAATTGTCGACTACCTTTGTCGTCCATTTTTACCACTAAGGAATTGCCTCCACGATGTCGAAGGTTCAACATTGTACCTCGATAGAAGATGGGCGCAAACAGGTGAATCAAATGTCGTACCATGACCTCGACACCAACCAGTTCATCAAACTTTGACAGCATCTTGATCACCTTATAAACGTAGGGGGCAAGCTGAGCGGGGTAAACTTAATAATAATGACAAAACTCCTCCACTAGCAGACGGAGGGGGAATGAGTAGCCGATGGTGAATGGGTAGGCCTAAATGGCATAGTACCCAGGACGGCGGGTGTGTACTTCATCGTTGTCAATAGGAATTAGTTCCATATGATCAGGAAGGCCATATTTGACTTTGAACTCAGTTAAATGCTTGGTTGTCATTGAAGATTGGAATTTTTCAATCATCACCTCCGGCAGCCGTTGAAGATCTGGTTTAGCATCAGGACTACGGGGGATGATCTCCTCCACTATAGGGAGAGACTCCTCTTCAGCGGCAGGGATTGTGTCTTCCCCATAAACGCGAAACACAATAGCCAACGAAATGGGCTGGTTTTCCTCATTTACACAGGAAGGAATGTTCGACATGACTATGGAAGTTGAGAAAAGTTAGAAGAAGAAATTGAAATTATGAAGAACAGATAAAAGTTAGCAAGAGAAGAAAACTCAAAGATGATTCTAAAGAAGGTAAAACCTGAGTTCTTGTAAAACAATCCCTGTTTATAGAGAAGAGGAACCGAACCCTAAACGACTCATCATGATTACCACTAGAATCGAAATGGCAGAGACAATCAGGAGACGTGCGTGTATCGATGTAATGCGTTAGGAAAAGGCATCATCATGATGGATGACGTCATGCCGTCACATATTTTCCTTGACAAGATAGTTCCATTGATTCAGCCGAGAAGACTAAGATTTTGAAATATGTGGTCCGCGAAATTCCACATCGCCCGTTTTTTCACAACCACCATGACCGCTGTTATCCACTCATTGAACTCGCCCACGAGGATGACCACAATAAGCAGAAGGACTAACTGTATGGGCAAAAATTACCATGTTATATGTGGACCAAGTCGACATAAAGGAAGCCTTCGGAGACTGCCACGTGTTGTCAATAGGATACAATGACCTGGCTTCAAAGGGTTGCCGTCATGAGAAGACAACGCATCATGGACGAGGCCTAAAATTAGATGCTACTGCTTTATCTATCTTTTCCTCCACGATCCAAGAAGGATCGGAATATTCAAAGGTTTATTTGACATTGTTAATACTTGCAGCCCTTCCAAGAAGGATCGGAAGCGAGCCACTGCCCGCATAAGTGGGTGGAGACCGTAGAAGCGAAAAGTTCTAGCTTAATGAGAAGCCGCACATGTGATGAATGTTTCGCATGTGCGGAGCCGCAGATGCGGTTATTGGTCCACAGAAGCGGAACCACTGGGAAGAAAAGGGGGCAGATCGAGGGTTTGTTCCCATTTTTCATCTTTTGAATTTGAGACCTCGGTTTTGGGCGATTTTGAGAGAGAATTTCAAAGAGCTAATCGGGATAAGTAATTTTAACTTGGATTTGATTATTATGCATGAATACATCATTGTTTTTATCATTTAATTAGTGTTTTGAGTTGGAAAAATTTGTGAAAACTTCCTAAGATATATTTTGAGGATTTGAAGGTCGATTTAAGGCCGGAATTGAATAATATTAATATGGTTGGACTTGTTATTGAATGGGTGTTCAGATTTTGTAAGTTTGGTCGAGTTTCGAGATGCGAGTCCGGGGTTGACTTTTTGATTTACTTTGAAGATTGCAACTTTATTTTCCGGAATAGTTTTCTATGGTTTGTATTTATGGTATAAAGTTATTTTGGCTAGATTCGAGCCGTTCGGAGTTGGATATGTACAGAAAAGGCTTACTAGTGGATTGAGTTAGCTTGTTTGATGTAAGTATCTTTCCAATCTTTGTGTGAGGGGAATTACCCCTTAGGATTTGAGTGATTGTGTGCCATTCGTGGTATGTGTATGCAAGGTGACGAGTGGGTACACAGGCTATATATGGTAATTGACCGGTTTAAGCTATGTAAATACTTTTCATGCCTTTAGTCAAATTGTCATAACATGTTATACGCATCATCGTTAATCTATCCCTACATGCCTTATTTGAAATTGTTAATACGTGTCCCATATTTTACTTGTTATTTGCCCTTACATGATTAGTTGAAGTTACTATTTCTTTCTTGCCTTGTTAATTATTTAACTGTTAAGTTACCTTACTTGAAGTTGTTTATTCTTGGGATATCTTATTGTTGAGTTTTGGTGTTGAAGTGGTAAAAGTTGTGATCGCATTGAGGTAAAGTTATAAATTGTTGAAATACCATTCTTGTTGAGCTATTCACTTTCGGTTGCTATTGTTGAGACTTTTGTAAACATTGTGGTTGAGCCATGGGCTAATTGTTGTGGAACCATTGATATTGTTGATTCTTTTGGCAAGTTGTGGCAATTGGGCACTTAGGGTGCGAGTTGTGATATGTTGTGATATTGATACGCATGTGATGGTATAAGGTTAGGGGTTGATACGCATGCAGTGAGATAAGGTGAGCTTGATACGTGTGTTGCTAGTAGGGGAACTACTTGAAGCCATGAGGTGTGATAAGGTGAGGTAAAATGCGGGTAGCTATTTCAGAAAAAATAATTTTCAAAACTAAATGTAAGGATCCCGCGGTGATATAAGGAAAGATTGTGATTGTGATTGTGAAATGAGATTACGAGGCGGTACCTCGGTTGTGATTCTTATTGTTATCTCTCTTTTATCAGACTCGTAATTGTCCGCAATGTTCCTTGACGTTCTTATTATGTCTTCCTTCCTTGTTGCATTTATTGCCTTAAATTCAGTTGTAGTCTATCCTGTGGTATGTCCTTATTTCCTCATTTTCTTGTTTACATTCTTACACTATATTATACTTGTTCAAATTCTTTTTTTGATCCTAGTAGGTGTCTTGACTTGACCTCGTTACTACTCTACTGAGGTTAGGCTTGATACGTACTGGGTACCATTATGGTGTACTTATGATACGCTTCTGCAAATCTTTTTGTGCAGATCCAGGTACCTCATACCAGGCTAGGTTCCAGTGAGTAGAGCTTCCATATCGGAGACTTCAAGGTATACCTGCCGACGTTCGCAGGCCTCGGAGTCACCCTCTTTCCTTATTTTTTGATTGCAAACTCCTTATTTAGACAGTGATGTATTAGGGATGTTTCAGTATATTCGTGTAGAGCGTATGATTCAGTCTCACCAGATTTTGGGAGTTATTGTCAACAGTATTCTTGAGTTCTATTACAGTAGCTAGATGGTTTAATTTGAAGTTATATTGTTATTTCTGTTATTTCATTATGTATGGTAGGCTTACCTAGTCTTAGAGACTAGGTGCCATCACGACATCCTACGGTGAGAGATTTGGGATCGTGACAGGTGACCTCTATCTACTTATTTACTTGAATATCATTTATTAT
Source organism: Nicotiana tomentosiformis (assembly GCF_000390325.3). Lineage (NCBI taxonomy): Eukaryota > Viridiplantae > Streptophyta > Magnoliopsida > Solanales > Solanaceae > Nicotiana > Nicotiana tomentosiformis. Next base: position 74,649,008 of record NC_090815.1, read on the forward strand.
TATTTATTGATCTCTTTTATATTCTTGAGTCATTCATTCAACATTATTGTCATTATTTATTGCTATCCAATAGCACACGTGAGACATCTTTCTTAAATACGCTCGGTTCATTGTTTGGATATTAATATTGACTAAGATTAACCATTGTTTCACTATAAATCTAATTATATAAACCTAGATCTAAATTTTGGGTCATACAGTTGTAACAATTCTTATTAAGGGTAAAATGAGAAGCTTAAGTTAAATTATTTTTAAATTTAAAAAGCTAATTTTTAACAAACTAATTAGATAATGTTATCACGTAAATTGGAATAAAGGGAGTTATTTTTTTATTTAGATTTTATACAATTCGTTAAGTGTTTTGTTTCAGAGAAAATCATAATATTCCATCCATTTGATTTTACATGACCCTGTTTGGTTAAGTACAATATTTAAGAAAAACATAAAAACCTTTTGGAACTTTGCGGTTTTAATTTTCAAACATGTCATAATATTTGTGTGACTATAAAACTTTTAAAACTTGTGATTTTCGACAAGCCATAGCATTTCCGAAGCTATAACAAAAATTCATTAAGAATAAAATAAAATATTTAAAATTAAATTATTTTCAAATTTAGAAAGGAATTAATCTTTTTGAAACTAGAGGGAGTAATATTAAGCTAATAAAACAGCAGAGTCACAGTAAAAGTTACAGGTCTCGCTTAGCAAGCATGCAAGAACTTCAAGTTTCCAAGAGACTCTCATACTAAAGAGATAACAAAACATGTTAGCCAATATATAGTAGAGATACTTAATTTCTTATTTGTTTACCCTTAAAATTGGATAACAATTAAACTTATAATATGGTTCTAAGGACACGTGATTTTACCTAATACCAATTGATAAATGTGAAGATGAGTAATAGAAATTAACAATAAAGTAAAAAAAACCAGTGTTAGAATGAAACTCAGCCCTCGAGTTTGGACACCCTCGAACTGGTTGGTGCAAGAACTATGAAAGTATAACAAGCTAATTAACAATGGTGAGAACAATAAAGAGAATTATATTGCATTTTGTGTCTGTCAACCGTGTGCTACAAATGATTATAACCCCCTTTTATATAGTACAGGATGTTTACTTATGGTACAATTCTAATTACAGAAAGAAATCCCATGATTAGCTAATTAACCATTTCTGATTTGATCCGTTCCGAAATTTATGCCATGATCCTCGACCAGTCACCGAGATTTACGCCATGATCCTCGGTCAGCCACGGATATCTTGTCTTTCTATTATTATGCTATCTCCATGTCTGTCTCATTTGGCTTCGAACGCTACTAGCCTCGATCTCGACAGGTGCCTCGGTTCTGAACTCGGTACTTTATCCTCGTGATATGGCCTATTCCGTTACAAGACTGTCCTCTGATGCAAACTCCCGGTCTCGGTAAAAAAGTAAAATCGGGTGGGCTTGGTTTTAACCATATATAGATAGTCCTCTCATTTTTTTGGAGTGTAATGACAAGAAACGAATTGAGCCTTCCTTTTTCAACCTCGACTTATCATAACGTCATCCTTGTGATGTAAGCGGTGGAAGTGACCGAAACATCCCGTCTGTACAGTTACCAAGGCATTAAATGCACGTCAGTAGATGGTCGGCCACCGCCAATATTGAACTGTCATCGTGAAATTTATAAATAGCCCCTCTCTCCACCATTTCGAATTTTTACTTTTAGATTGCTAATCTCCAAAGCTTTTTATATCTTCTAATTTCTTCATCTTCAAATCTACTATTTTCACTGCTACCATCTTCTCAAAACACCAAATCTTATCATCTCCATCTATTTTTAACTTTAAATCCATACAAAAATGGCAAAAACATCAAAATTTATTCCTCAAAAGGAAAACGCTTCTTCATCGCGGCCGACCGGAGACAAAACACTGGTGGATCCGCGACCTGAGGAGTATGTTCCCCGGGGGTGTATTCTCACTTCTGACTTCAAGACCGATAAAGCCTCATCGATTACTAGTTGATGTGAGCCAGTGTCGAGGTATATATGCTCGATAATTGAAGGGTACCTTAAGCAGGTAAGGAAAGACTGCAACTGGATGGGCAAAGAAGTGGTGATCCTAACCCCATAAGAAGACATTACCACCATGTGGAAGGGTTTTTAAGTGTTTACACTTACCCTTTCACGCTGGGCCCCCTCGACCCCGTCGTCATTGATTTTTGTCGTCAGTATCAAATAACCCTAGGCCAAATCCATCCTTCTTTTTGGAGAATTGTTATTCTGCTCTGATTCTTCGTGAGCAAAATCGAGGGGATGCCTTTTACCCTCGACCACCTCATCAGATTATACAGCCCCCACCTCTATTGAGGCGGGTTAATAAAACTCCAATGTCGGTCCACCAAAGTGTTATTCTCGAGCATATACGAGGACAAGGACCGAGGTTGGATGGGCCGATTTGTTCGAGTGAGGACTTCCGACCTAATCTCGGCCGAGAAGATGCTATTTCTTGATAAATGGAATATGAAGTGTAAGTATAATCCCACCGTTAGTTTTTATTTATTGTTTTGCCCCTTTGCTTCTTCTTATCAATATCCCTTTCCGTGATGTAGCGGTTGCTTGGATGCTCGGTGCAATTCCTAACCTCAAGAGCTGGGTTCGGGACCTTGCCTCGACCTCTACGTACGCTGAGCTCACATGGTGCGATTTATCAAAGGGCCGATGGGAGGCAAAAACTCATGGTATGCCTCTTTTCCATGTCTTTGATGGTTTCGTCAAGGCATTTCTCACTTAATTTCTTTTCATATAGGCCTTAGAAAAGATGTTGTTATGAGGCCCCTATCTGGTGAGGAGGAGACTTCGATCCCGGCATCGAAACCGGCGAAGGACAAAAAGAGGAAAAAGACCTCACCCTCCGAGGATCCAGAACCTAAGAAGGAGGCGGTCCATAAGCCGAGGAAGAACATCATCCTCCTGACCGAAGAGTATGTTCGGCGTCTAAGGGAGGAGGACAAAGAAGTGAAAGAAGACGACTCTGGGCTGGTGGCCCGAGCGGGAATGAGCACCTAGGCCCCAAAGGCCACTGAATCAGTGAAGGCTGCAGAGACTCTGTCTCGAGATGAGGGGGTCTCGGGAAAAGACTTGGGCAAAGTCCCCGAGTCGTTGAGGATCGGAGATGCTTCTGACCACACTGAGCAAATGGTGGGTACGGCTGTCGAGGCCCCTGGAGATGAGGAGAACGCCCCGAGTGATCTACTCGGGGCAATAGAAATTGGAGGCTCCTCGCTGCTCCCCTCATTTTCTGAGGAGATGATTCAAGAGGCTCGGTCCTTGAAGACCCTCTCCATCGAAGGATCCCACGGAAGGGAGGATCCATTCCGCGATTACTTTACTAGGTCGAAGAAGCTACCAGCCTGAGTGACTTGGAAGTCTCAAGAAAGGACTCGGGCGAGGCATCGAGCCTTTTCAATGAAGCGCAGCAAACTCTAAATAGGGTAAGCCTTAACTCCCCTTGTTGGCATTACCTTTGTGTTCATTTTTCTCTTTCTAACTTCTTTTCTTCTTTCGGCGTAGGCCTTAGCGCTTTATCGGGAAGTATTTTCTTGGTCTCGAGCCGAGCTGAGTCAGTACGAGGCCGACATTCAAAGGCTTATCGATGAGAGGAATTTCCTCAACCTTCTCGGCAAGCAAAAACAAGAACAGATCAAGGACCTCTGAGCCAAGTTGGCCATGGCTCACAAAGATCAGACCGACCTGATCGAGCAGGTAATGAAAATCTTAAAATCTCATGGGCTCGATTCGGGAATGGTGGCTAACATTTCAATCTCACAACTACAGCAGAAGCTCGAGAGGATCAAGCAGTTCCACGAGGAGGTAGATACGATAAAGGCGGAGTCTTTGGGGTGGAAATAAGGTATGGACCGCTTTGCTGTAGAAAAGGAGACTGCTCGAGCCCAATTATCATCGGTCGAAAGTCAGCTTCAAGGTATGAAGTAGAAGAGCTTGACTCAAGCAAGAAAAATAGAGGATCTCGAGGCTCGGTTGGCTTCCGAACTTGTCAAGGCCAAATCTGAAGCCGAAAAGGCAAAGGCCGAGGCAGATGCGACCGTGGCCATCTATCAGGCCGATGCTGAAGACGCTCAAGTCCAAGAGAGAGAGGCAGTCAAGACCGCTCAAACTCGAGCATATTAGATTGCCTAACTTTCCAAATGCCAATCTCGGAGGGAAACTCATGAGGAAATCCACGCTTGAGGTTTCGATCTTACCAACGAGATAATAAAGGCTAGATAGCATGAAGCCGAAGCTGGAATGTTGGCCACTTCCAATAATGATGATGATGATGGCAGCAAGAGCGGGTTCAAGAATGGGGAGGACCTTGATAGAGAAGAAGCTTCCCCTAGAGAAGATCAGGAACCTTAGGATTTTTCACTTTTGATCTTTAGTATAGGATCCTGATCGTAACTTGTAAATATTCTCATATATATAAAGATCTCTTTCCTTTTCGACTTGTCTTTATTTCATTTATGCCTTGTGAAAATTTTGTTCATAAGTTCGAGGCTTAGGCAATTTGATCGAAGCCGAACTAGTGTAGTTTTTATAATCGAGTGAGTACTTGTTCGAACTCGGAGTAGGGTGACCCTTAGGTATCAATTGAGTGAGGATGATTTCTTAAAAATAAACTAGCCCTTTAGGCTCTTGAATTAGGCCGATACGGCCATAGCAAAAAAATGGCTTTCTCCCATTTTTTGGCTTGAAACGTTTATTGTTTAATCATATAAATTCTGTTGTGCTTAGCACGAAATAAAGGATTTGCTCGAGAGTTCGAACGGTTTCGTACCCATTAGGATTTTCAAGGGTCGATATTATCAACACCCTTTGTTTCGTAATGCCTTAGCATAAAATAAAGAATTTGTTTGAGAGTTTGAACAACTTTGTACCCATTAGGGTTTCTGAGGGTCAATATTATTGAGACCCTTAGAAATTTAGCCGATGGTATCCTTTTTAACCGGTTTGTGAAAATTTTTGAAGTACTGTTTAATAACGGGAATCGGACGTCTCCGAACCGTGTTAATTTGACCGTAGCCTTTAAATTGGGATTTGCGTTTTGAGGTTGTTCCCCTATTGTACTTTGAACTTGTTCAAAGTATCAGTCCTCGAGTGGGGTGGCCGTGGCCTATAAAATCGAGGATTTCCTTTTTAAGGTCGTACGATTTTGAGGTTTAGTAATTCGATCATGTCAATTTTTTATACGACAGTCCCCGAGTATCGGGTAAATTATTTGAACTTCAGTTGTAATCGGCCCTTAAGCCAGTTTCCACAATAGATAATAAGTATGAAATTGTAAAGTATATATTTTTTTCTGAAGTATGGAACATCTGCTAAGGAAAAATACTTCTTTCAATAGATCATACATGCGTACATGTTTTTCCATTAGGGTTCGAGTAATCTACATGGACACGATTCATTTGACCATTTGGTCCTCTACAAAATTTACCTATCGAGACCCTGTTGACACAAAGTATTTTCCTTGTAACTATCCGAAGGTGATGCCCCCCCAGTATTCGAGGTTGATTGTAAAAGAGCCTCGGATACTGTTGAATTACTCTAATTTCGCACGAACAATGGTTGCCTTGTTAAAAACCTCGCTGGAAAAACCCATTTGGGACAAAAACTGGTCTAAGGGAAAAGGAGTGCAGCGCGTGCTTTCAGACCTAAGGACTCCGTGTTTAAAGAATCCTTTGATGTCTTCGACTAAACACCTGCAAATGGTTAGTATAAAATATAAATGAAAATGGAGAAGGTCATACCTTAGCAATAATATCGTTGGAGGAGTGATATGTTCCAATTGTTTGGTAATTGTTCGCCATTCACCATGCCAAGTTTGTAGGATCCTTTTCCGACAATATCGAGGACCTGGTATGGTCCCACTAAGTTCGGGCCAAGTTTTCCTTCGTTTGGGTCTCGAGTATTGAGGGTGACTTTCCTCAGAACCAAGTCCCTGATTTTGAAGTGTCGAAGAATGGCTCTTCGATTGTAGTACCTTTCGATCTGTTGTTTCTGTGTGGCCATTCGAACAAGGGAGGCTTCCTGTTTTTCATCTAGCAATTCGAGGCTTGTATTCATAGCCTCGTGATTTGACTCTTCCGTTGCATATCAAAACCTGATGCTGGGTTCCCCGACTTCAACTGGGATTAGAGCTTCAGCGCCATATACTAATGAAAATGGTGTTGCCCCCGTACTAGCTTTTGACGTCATTCGATACGCCCAAAGGACTTCAGGCGATATTTCTCTCCATTTTCCCTTATCGTCGTTCAATCTTTTCTTTAGGTTTTGAATGATGGTTTTGTTTGTCGATTCAGCCTGTCCGTTTAAACTAGGATGGTATGGCGTCGATAGGATTCTTTTTATTTTGTGATCTTCGAAAAAAAAATCACTTTGCTGCCAACGAACTACTTTCCATTATAGCATACGATCTCGGCAGGTAACCCGAATCGACATATAATGTGGTCCCAGATGAAGTCTATGATTTCTTTCTCTCTAATTTTCTCGAAAGCCTGTGCTTCAACCCACTTAGAGAAATAGTCAGTCATAAACAAAATAAATTTAGCTTTACCTGGGGCCGATGGCAGAGGGCCGACGATATCCATTCCCCACTTCATGAATGTCCATAGGGATAAGACTGAGTGGAGTTGTTCTCTGGGCTGGTGAATCATCGGCGCATACCTTTGACATTTGTCGCATTTTTGAACAAACTCTTTTGTATCATTTTCCATATCGGCCCAATAGTATCCTGCTTTGATGACTTTGTGAACCAATGATTCGGCACCGGAATGATTTCCGTAGATGACCTCGTGGATTTCTCGTAGGACGTAGTCGGTATCTCCTAGTCCCAAACATATCGCCAATGGTCCATCGAACATCTTTCTATATAATGTTCCATCTTTGGCCAATGTGAATCTTGCGACCTTCATACGTAGAGTCCTCGATTCTTTAGAATCCGATGGAAGCTTCTCGTTCTTTAGGTACTCGATATATTTGTTCCTCCATTCCAAGGTCAAACTTGTGGAGTTGATTTTGGCGTGGCCTTCTTTACTGACCTTGAAAGTTGTACGACAATCCCCGAGTTAATCCCGCCGTCTTCGACTGATGACCCCAAATTTGCAAGGGCATCAGCCTCGCTGTTTTATTCTCGGGGTACATGCTGTAAGGTCCATTATTTAAACTGATGTAGAGTCACTTGTAATTTGTCCAAGTACCTTTGTATTCGATATTCTCGGACCTCAAAAGTTCTGTTGACTTGGTTTACCACGAGCAGGGAGTCACATTTGGCTTTGATAACTTTGCTCCCAAACATTTAGCTAGCTCAAGACCTGCAATCATGGCCTCATACTCGGCCTCATTGTTAGTTAACTTGGAAGTTTTGATAGCTTGTCTAACTGTATTACCCATGGGCGGCTTCAAAATGATGCCTAGACCGGACCCCTTCACGTTCAAAGCATCGTCTGTGAAGAGGGTCCACACCCCCGATGATGTACCTGATTTTAATAACAGTTCCTTTTTGACCTCGGGTACGAGGGCGGGCGTAAAGTCGGCCATGAAGTCTGCTAAGATTTGAGACTTGATGGTTGTTCGGGGTCGAAACTCGATATCGTACCCACTGATCTCAACGGCCCATTTGGCCAGTCGGCCTGAAATTTCAGGTTTATGCAAAATATTGCGAAGGGGATAAGTAGTTACCACACAGATCGGGTGACACTGAAAATATGGTTTTAATTTCCTAGAGGTGCTTATTAGGGCCAGCGCTAATTTTTCTAAGTGTGGGTACCGGGTCTCGGCCTCGCCTAGAGTTCGACTAACATAGTAAATAGGAAATTGTGTACCTTGCTCTTCTCAAAATAGGACTCCACTTACTGCAATTTCCGAGGCTACTAAGTACGAGTATAGTTGCTCGTCTTCTTTCGAAGTATGAAAAAGTGGCGGGCTCGAGAGTTACCGCTTTAATTCTTCTAATGCTTGTTGGCATTCCAGGGTCCATGCAAAATTGTTCTTCTTTTTGAGCAGCGAGAAGAACTTGTGACTTCTATCTGAAGACCTTGAGATGAATCGGCCTAGGGCGGCTATGCGCCCTGTTAATCTTTATACGACCTTAACATTATCCACGACTGTGATATCTTCGATTGCCTTGGTCTTATCGGGGTTGATTTCGATACACCAATTTGGTACCATAAAGCCGACGAACTTGCCCGAGCCGACCCCGAATGCACATTTCTCCGGGTTGAGTTTCATGTTGTATTTTCTTAGTATATCGAAGGTCTCATGTAAATGTGTCAAATGGTCTTCTGCTTGCAGGGACTTAACTAGCATATAGTTAATATAAACTTCCATTGACTTACCTATTATTTCTTCGAACATTCGATTTACTAAGCGTTGATAAGTGGCACCAGCATTTTATAGTCCAAATAGCATTACATTATAATAATAGGTGTCGTACTTAGTGATGAACTAAGTCTTTTCCTGATATTCCGGGTTCATTTGTATTTGATTGTACCCGGAGTAGGCATAGAGAAAATTAAGGATCTCGTGGACGGTCGTGGCATCGATCATGCGATCCATATTCGGCAGAGGAAAAGAGTCTTTCGGACATGCTTTTTTAAATATTTATAATCTACGCACATTCTAAGTTTATTTCCCTTTTTAGGGACTACCACTACGTTTGCTAACCATTCGGGATATTTTACCTCCCGAATGGATCCTATTTTGAGAAGTTTGGTTACCTCGTCCTCGATGAATGCATGTTTTACCTCGGACTGGGATCTTCTCTTTTGTTTTATCGGGCGAAACTTTGGGTCCAAGCTCAGTCGATGCGTAGCGATTTCCGGTGGGATCCCTGTCATATCTAAATGGGACCAAGCAAAACAATCCATATTATTGATAAGGAATGTAATGAGTTTTTTCCTGAGCTCGGGGGTTAACCCCGTACCCAATTATACCTTTCGATTGGGTAGATGCTCGATCAGTACGACTTACTCTAGCTCCTCGACTCTCGATTTAGTGGTGTCGGAATCCTCAGGGATTATGAAGGATCGAGGGATCCAATAGTCTTCATCCTCATCCGTTCCCTGCTTCTTCGATTGAGTCGGGGTTGGCAGATGTGGTTGTTATTTAGCTTCCTGTTTTCCTTTGGACTCCGATCCTTTTGTTGATGAAAGTGCTGATACCGGTATCACTTCTTGGACCGTGAACATCTCTTTGGCAGCATGTTATTCCCCATACACCATTTTTACTCCATCTCGTGTTAGGAACTTCCGCATTTGGTAAAGGATTGAGGGGACCGCCCTCATATTGTGAATCCAGGGCCTTTCGAGCAGTGCGTTGTATCTCATATCGCCTTCGATCACATGGAACTTTGTTTCTTGAATAATTCCGGCTACATTTACTGGTAGGATGATTTCACCTTTAGTTGTTTCACTTGCCATGTTAAAGCTATTGAGAATCTGAGTTGCGGGTACGATCTGATCTTGCGCCCGTATTTGGCACACAGTCTCGAGTTAGTTTTTCTCTGGTGATTGATACTTTAGTGCGATTGAACATGGGCCCTTGTGGAATATCGACCTCACCAACGATCATATGAATCACATGATGTGGTTCTTCCTGCTTGTTCTTCCTGTTTGCATCTCTATCTCTGAAATGGTTTCTAGCTCGGTCGCTCAAGAATTCTCGAAGGTGACCCTCGTTGAATAGACGGGCCACCTCCTCCCTTAGTTGTCTGTAGTCTTCGGTTTTATGACCATGTGTACCATGGTATTTTCATGTTTGATTGGGGTTCCTTTGGGATGGATCGATTTGTAGGGATCTGGGCCATCTAGTATCTTTGATTCTCCCAATGGCTGACACAATACTTGATACGTCGATGCTGAAGTTGTATTCTGACAATCGTGGTGCTTTTGTGGGATTGGCATGTTTATCGAAGCCACTTTTTCTCATGAGCCCTCGAAAGCTCGGTCTTCGATCATTCCTTTGATCATTTCGGATGGGATTGCATCCTAGGCCGATGTTTCTATGACCTGCGTTGTATGGTAGATATCGATCTCTGCTCGACCGGAGTTCTCTGTCGATATCCCTTTAAGTTCTGCTAACAGGCCTGTTTGGATAAGCAGAATCGGAAGGGGTCCCCCAATTGATCATCCCTGACCCTGATCTTCGACTGGTACCGATTATGTACCTCGGCCCAGGTTACCGCTAGATATTCAATTAAATTCTACTTTAGCTATCGTGATGCCACCGAACTTCGTTCGCTCAAACCTTGAGTAAAGGCCTGAACAGCCTAATCGTCTGTGACCGGTGGTAGTTCCATGCGTTCCATATGAAACCGAGATATGAATTCCCTCAACATTTTGTTGTCTTTCTATTTTACCTTGAAGAGATCTGATTTTCTAATCCCAACCTTTATTGCTCCGGCATGTGCCTTTACGAAGGAGTCTGCAAGCATGGCAAAGGAATCGATGGAATTAGGCGGCAAATTGTGGTACCATATCATTGGTCCTTTCGACAAGGTTTCTCCAAATTTCTTCAGTATAACAAATTCAATCTCATCGTCTTCTAAGTCATTTCCCTTTATTGCACATGTATAAGAAGTCACATGCTCATTAGAGTCAGTGGTCCCATTGTACTTAGGAATTTCTAGTATTCGAAATTTCATCGGAATGGGTTTCGGTGCCGCAGTTGGAGGGAAAGGCTTCTGTACAAATTTCTTCGAATCCATACCTTTTAGAATGGGCGGCTCCCCCGGTATTTAGTCAACCCGAGAGTTGTATGTCTCTACATTTTTGTCATTTGCCTCGATTTTCTTTTCTCCCGATTTAATCCATTTAGTGAGCTCCTCGAACATTTTCATAATGGCAGGGTCAGTCCCCGATTCATTGGCATTCGACCATTCCGGCACAGGCTCAGTCCTTTGGACGACTTCTGGTTCAATCCTACTCGGTGTTTGGTGTTGATTTTGTAGTTGTGCAATAGCGGCCTGTTGAGCCTGTAATATTTCGAATATCAATTGGAGGCTAACTCCACCATCTTCTCCGCCATGCGTACCTCGACCACCTGATCGAACTTCCCTGTGTATACTACCTTCAGGCTCAATGCCCAAATTTGCATTTAGGGCCACATGTGAACTGACATCGACGGGATTTGCAATTGGTGCTCCCTCAAGGTCGGCCTGAGGCACCTCGATTCCTGGGGAGGCTATGTTGTCATTTTTCCCGTGAAATCCAAGGTTGTTGTCACCATGTGTATGTGCCACTTGTGAGTTTGACATGTTTGTCCTAAAAATAAAGATCATTACGGGAACAAGTGTAAAGCAGTGTGTGTTATTGAAATAGGTATTAAGCAATTACATACGGTTAAATTCTGGCCCACCCGATTTTTCTATGCTGACCGAGACCAAGAAGTTGCATCGAAGGTCAACCCCGAAGTGGATCGGGTCAAGGCACGAAGACATGGTACTGAGTTCGGAATTCGAGACACCTGCCAAGATCGAGGCCGACAACAATCGAGACCAAACAAGACAGGCATCGAGCAATACAGAAGATAGCGTAATAACAAAAAAGCGAGATATTCGCGACTAGTTGAAGATCATGGCAGAAATCTCGAAACGGATCGAATCAAGAACGGTTGTTTAGTTAATCATGGGATTCCTTCTGTAATTAGAATTGTACCATATATAGAATTCCTCTACTATATAAAGGGGAGTTCTAACCATTTGTAAAGGCACAACTGATACAAAAGAAATATAATTTTATTTCTCGCTCACGCTCTTATTCTTCAGCTTTTTGTATTTTTATTGTCCTTGCATCAACCAGTTCGAGGATACTCTAACTCAAGAAGTTCTAGTCAAACACTGGTTTTGATTTACTTTATTGTACAATTCTATCATTAATCTTCATATTTATCAATTGGTATTAAGTGAAACCACATATCTTTAAATCCACATTATAAGTTTAATTGTTATCCAATTTTAAGGGTAAACAGTTTGGCGCCCACCGTGGGGCTGAGGATAATAGTGATTGCTTAATACTAATTCCAATAACACACACTGCTTTACACTTGTTCTCGTAAGAATCTTTATTTTCAGGATAAACATGTCAAACTCACAAGCAACGCCTACACATGGTGACAACGGCCTTGGATTTCATGGGGAAAATGACAATATAGCTGCCCTAGGGATCGAGGTGCCTCAGGCTGACCTCGAGGAAGCACCAATTGCAAATCCAGTCGATGTCAGTTTTCATGTCGCCCTAAACACAAATTTGGGCATTGATCCTGAAGGTAGGATACGTAGAGAAGTTTGATTAGGTGGTTGAGGTACGCAGGGTGGAGAAGATGGTGGAGTTAGCCTCCAATTGATATTCGAAATGTTACAGGATCAACAAGCCGCTATAGCACAACTACAAAATCAGCACCGAACACCGAGTAGGATCGAACCAGAAGTCGTTCATAGGACTGAGCCTGTGCCAAAAAGGTCGAATGCCAATGATTCGGGGACTGACCCCTCCATTATGAAAATGTTCAAGGAGCTCACTAAACGGGTTGAATCGGGAGAAAAGAAAATCGAGGCAAATGATAAGAAAGTGGAGATATACAACTCCCGGGTTGACCAAATACCAGGGGCACCGCCGATTCTAAAAGGTATGGATTCAAAGAAATTTGTACAGAAGCCTCTCCCTCCAAGTGCAGCACCAAAACCCATTCCGAAGAAGTTCCGAATGCCATAAATTCCTAAGTTCAATGGGACTATGGACCCTAATGAACATGTCACTTCTTATACATGCGCAATAAAGGGAAATGATTTAGAAGACGAAGAGATTGAATCTGTTCTACTGAAGATATTTGGAGAAACCTTGTCGAAAGGAGCAATGATATGGTACCACAATTTGCTGCCTAATTCCATCAATTTCTTTGCCATGCTTGCAGACTCCTTCGTAAAGGCACATGCCGGAGCAATAAAGGTCGTGACTAGAAAATCCTGCCTCTTCAAGGTGAAAGAAAGAGACAACGAAATGTTGAGGGAATTCGTATCTCGGTTTCAGATGGAATGCATAGAACTACCACCGGTCATAGACGATTGGGTTGTTCAGGCCTTTACTCAAAGTTTGAACGAACGAAGTTCGGTGGCATCACGACAACTAAAGTAGAATTTAATTGAATATCCAGCGGTAACCTGGGCCGATGTACGTAATCGGTACTAATCAAAGATTAGGGTAGAGGATGATCAATTGGGGACCCCTTCCTATTCCGCTTATCCAAACAGGCCCGCCGGCAGAACTCAAAGGGATATTGACAGAGAACCCAGGTCGAGCAGAGATCGGTATCTACCATACAACGCGGATCATAGAAACAGCGGCCTAGGACACAATCCCATCCAAAATGATCAAAGGAATGATCGAAGACTGAGCTCTCGAGGGATCATGAGCAAAAGTGGCTTCGATAAACATGCCAATCCCACAGAAGCACCACGATTGTCAGAATACAACTTCAGTATCGACGCATCAGGTATTGTGTCAGCCATTGGAAGAATCAAAGATACTAGATGGCCCAGACCCCTACAAACCGATCCATCCCAAAGGAACCCCAATCAAACATGCAAATACCATGGTACACATTGTCATAAAATCGAAGATTGCAGATAACTAAAGGAGGAGGTGGCCCGTCTATTCAACGAGGTTCACCTTCGAGAATTCTTGAGTGACCGAGCTAAAAACTATTTTAGAGACAGATATGCAAACAGGAAAAATGAGCTGGAAGAACCACAGCACGTGATTCACATGATCGTTGGTGGGGTCGATATTCCACAAGGGTCCGTGTTCAAACACACTAAAGTATCAATCACCAGAGAAAAATGAACTCGAGAATATGTGCCCAAAGTCGCTTTATCATTCAATGATGAGGAAGCAGAAGGGATCTCACAACCCCACAATGATGCTTTGGTAATAATCTCTATCATTATGAATAAAATTTAGGTTAAACATGTTTTAATTGATCCAGGAAGTTCGGCCAATATTATTCAATCGAGGGTCATGGAGCAGCTTGGCCTACAAGATCAGTTGTACCCACAGCTCGGATTCTCAATGGCTTTAACATGGAAAGCGAAACAACTTAAGGTGAAATCATCCTACCAGTAAATGTAGCCGGAACTATTCAAGAAACAAAGTTCCATGTGGTCGAAGGCGATATGAGATACAACGCACCACTCGAAAGACACTGGATTCACAATATGAGGGCGGTCTCCTCAACCCTTCACCAAATGCTGAAATTCCCAACACCGGATGGAGTAAAAATGGTGTATGGGGAACAGCACGCTGCCAAAGAGATGTTCGCGATTGATGAAGTGATACCAGTATCGGCGCCTTCGTCGACAAAAGGATTGGAGTCCAAATTAAAACAGGAAGCTAAATAGCTACCACAGCTACCAGCCTCGACTCAATCGAAGAAGCAGGGAACGTACGAGGACGAAGACTATTGGATCCCTCGATCCTTCATAATCCCCGAGGATTCCGACACCACTAAATCGAGAGTCGAGGAGCTAGAGTAAGTCGTACTGATCGAGCATCAACCCAATCGAAAGGTATAACTGGGTACGGGGTTAACCCCCGAGCTCAGGAAAAAACTCAATACATTCCTTATCAATAATATGGATTGTTTTGCTTGGTCCCATTTAGATATGACAGGGATCCTACCGGAAATCGCTACGCATCGACTGAGCTTGGACCCGAAGTTTCGCCCGATAAAACAAAAGAGAAGATCCCAGTCCGAGGTAAAACATGCATTCATCAAGGACGAGGTAACCAAACTTCTCAAAATAGGATCCATTCGGGAGGTAAAATATCCCGAATGGTTAGCAAACGTAGTGGTAGTCCCTAAAAAGGGAAATAAACTTAGAATGTGCGTAGACTATAAAGATTTTAACAAGGCATATCCTAAAGACTCTTTTCCTCTGCCGAATATTGATCGCATGATCGATGCCACGGCCGGCCACGAGATCCTTAGTTTTCTCGATGCCTACTCCGAGTACAATCAAATACAAATGAACCCGGAGGATCAGGAAAAGACTTCGTTCATCACTAAGTACGGCACCTATTGTTATAATGTAATGTCTTTTGGACCAAAAAATGTTGGTGCCACATATTAACGCTTAGTAAATCGAATGTTCGAAAAACAGATAGGTAAGTCAATGGAAGTTTATATTGATGATATGCTAGTTAAGTCTCTACGAGCAGAGGACCATTTGACACATTTGTAGGAGACCTTCGATATACTAAGTAAATACAACATGAAACTCAACCCAGAGAAATGTGCATTCGGGGTCGGCCCGGGCAAGTTCCTTGGCTTTATGGTATCAAATCGGTGTATCGAAATCAACCCCGATAAGATCAAGGCAATCGACATCACAGTCGTGGATAATGTTAAGGCCGTACAAAGATTAACAGGGCGCATAGCCGCCCTAGGCCGAATCATCTCGAGGTCTTCAAATATAAGTCACAGGTTCTTATCACTACTCAAAAAGAACAACAATTTTGCATGGACCCCGGAAAGCCAACAAGCATTGGAAGAACTAAAGCGGAACCTCTCGATCCCGCCACTGCTTCATACTCTGAAAGTGGACGAACAACTATACATGTAGTTAGCAGTCTTGGAAATTACGGTAAGTGGGGTCCTAGTTTGAGAAGAGCAAGGTACGCAATTTCCTGTTTACTATGTTAGTCGAACTCTAGGTGAGGTCGAGACCCGGTACCCACACTTAGAAAAATTAGCGCTTACCTTAATAAGTGCTTCTAGGAAATTAAAACCATATTTTCAGTGTCACTCGATATGTGTAGTGACTACTTATCCCCTTCGCAATATTTTGCATAAACACGAACCTTTGGGCCGATTGGCCTAATGGGCCGTAGAAATTAGGGGGTACGATATCGAGTATCGACCCCGAACAGCCATCAAGTCTCAAATCTTAGCGGACTTCTTGGCTGACTTTACATCAGCCCTCGTACCCGAGGCCAAAAAGGAACTATTATTAATATTGGGAACATCATCGGGGGTGTGGACCCGCTTTACTGACGGTGTTACGAATGTGAAGGGATCCGGGCTAGGCATCGTTTTGAAGTCGCCCACGAGTAATACAATTCGGTAAGCTATCAAAACTTCCAAGTTAACTAACAATGAGGCCAAGTCTGAGGCCATGATTGTAGGTCTCGAGCTAGCTAAAGGTTTGGGATCAGAAGTCATCGAGGCTAAATGTGACTCCCTGCTCGTGGTAAACCAAGTCAACATAACTTTCGAGGCCCGAGAAGATCGAATGCAGAGGTACTTGGAAACATTACAAGTGACTATACATCGATTTAAAGAATGGACCTTACAGCATGTACCCTGAGAACAAAACAGCGAGGCCAATGCCCTTGCAAATTTGGGGTCATCAGTCGAAGATGGAGAGATTAGCTCGGGGACTGTCGTACAACTTTCAAGGTCAGTAATCGAAGAAGGCCACGCCGAAATCAACTCCATAAGTCTGACTTGGGATTGGAGGAACAAATATATCGAGTACCTAAAGAATAGTAAGCTTCCATCGGATCCTAAAAAATCGAGGACTCTACGTACGAAGGTCGCACGATTCACGTTGGCCGAAGATGGAACCCTATATAGAAGGACGTTTGATGGACCATTGGCAATATATTTGGGACAAGGAGATACCGACTACATCCTACGAGAAATCCACGAAGGCATATGCGAAAATCATTCTGGTGCCGAATCATTGGTTCACAAAGTCATCAAAGCAGGATACTATTGGGCCGATATGGAGAATGATACAAAAGAGTTTGTTCGAAAGTGCGACAAATGTCTAAGATATGAACCGATGATTCACTAGCTCGGAGAGCAACTCCACTCAGTCTTATCCCCATGGCCATTCATGATGTGAGGAATGGATATCGTCGTCCCTCTGCCAATGGCCCCAGGTAAAGCTAAATTTATTTTGTTTATGACTGACTATTTCTCTAAGTGGGTTGAAGTACAGGCTTTCAAGAAAGTTACAGACAACGAAGTCATAGATTTCATCTGGGACCACATTATATACCGATTCGGGATGCCTGCCGAGATCGTATGCGACAATAGAAAGTAATTTTTTGGTGGCAAAGTGACAAAATTTCTCGAAGATCACAAAATAAAGAGGATCATGTCGATGCCATATCATCCTAGTGGGAACGGACATACCGAATCAACAAACAGAATCATCATTCAAAATCTAAAGAAATGATTGAACGACGCCAAGGAAAAATGGAGAGAAATATTGTCCGAAGTCCTTTGGGCATATCGAACGACATCAAAATCCAGTACGGGGGCAACACCATTTTCTTTAGTATACGGCGCCGAAGCTCTGATCCTGGTTGAAGTCGGGGAACCCAGTGTCAGGTTTTGATATGCAATGGAAGAGTCAAATTACGAGGCTATGAATACAAGCCTCGAATTGCTAGATGAAAAATGGGAGGCCGCCCTCGTTCGAATGGCCGCATAGAAATAGTGGATCGAAAGGTACTACAATCAAAGAGTCAATCTTTGACACTTCAAAATCGGGGACTTAGTTCTGAGGAAGGTCACCCCCCAATACTCAAGACCCAAACGAAGGAAAACTTGGTCCAAATTGGGAGGGACCATACCAGGTCCTCGATATCATCGGAAAAGGATCCTACAAACTTGGCATAGAAAACGGCGAACAATTACCAAACAATTGGAATATATCACTCCTCAAACGATATTACTGCTAAGGTACGACCTTCTCCATTTTCATTTATATTTTATACTAACTATTTGCAGGTGTTTAATCGAAGACATCAAAGGATTCTTCAAACGCAATCCTTAGGTCTGAAAGTACGCGTTGCACTCTTTTTCCCTTAGAATAGTTTTTATCCCAAATGAGTTTTTCCGGCGAGGTTTTTAATGAGGCAACCATTGTTCGTGCTAACTTAGAGCAATTCAACAGTATTCGAGGCTCCTTTACAATCAACCTCAAATACTGGGGGGCATCACCCTCGGATAGTTAAAAGGAAAATACTTCGTGTCGACAGGGTCTCGATAGGTAAATTTTGTATATGTCCATGTAGATTATTCGAGCTCTAATGGCAAAACATGTACGTATGTATAATCTATTGGAAGAAGTATTTTTCCTTACCAGATGCTCCATGCTTTAGAAAAATTTATACTTTAAAATTTCATACTTATGATCTATGGTGGAAACTGGCTTAAGGGTCGATCACAACTGAAGTTCAAACAATTTACCCGATACTCGGGGACTGCCATCCAAAAAATCGACACGATCGAATTACTAAACCTCGAGATCGTAAGACCTTAAAAAGGTAATCCTTGATTTTATAGGCCACGACCACCCCACTCGGGGACTTATATGTCAAAAACGTTTGAAGTATAATAAGGGAACAAGCCCAAAAGGCGATTCCCAAGTTAAAGGCTACGGCCAAATCAACATGGTTCGGAGACGTCTGATTTCCGTTATTAAACAGGCCTTCGAATATTTTCACAAATCGGTTAAAAAGGCTACCCTCGGCTAAATTTCTAAGGGACTCGATAATATCGACCCTCAAAAACACTAATGGATATAAAGGTGTTCGAACTCTCGAACAAATTCTTTATTTTATGCTAAGGCATTACGAAACAAAGGGTCTCGATAATATCGACCCTTGAAAATCCTAATGGGTATGGAACTGTTCGAAATCTAGAGCAAATCATTTATTTCGTGTTAAGGCATAACAGAATTTATATGATTAAACGATAAACTTTTCAAGCCGAAAAGGGGGAGAAGGCCATTCTTTTTCCTATGGCTGTATTGGCCTAATTCAAGAGCCTAAAGGTCCAGTTTATTTTCGAGTTCGAAGAAATCATCCTTACTCAATTAAAACCTAAGGGTCACTATACTCCGAGTTCGAGCAAGTACTCACTCGATTATAAAAACTACACTAGTTCGGTTTCGATCAAATTGCCTAAGCCTCAAACTTATGAACAAAACTTTCATAAGGCATAAATAAAACAAAACTTTCACAAGGCATAAATAAAATAAAAACAAGTCAGAAAGGAAAGAGATCTTTATATATATGAGAATATTTACAAGGTCCAATCAGGATCCTATACAAAAGATTAAAAGTGAAAAATCCTAAGGTTCCAGATCTCCTCCGGGGGCATCTTCTTCTCCATCGAGGTCATCCCCATTCTCGGACCTGCTCATGCTTCCATCATCATCATCATCATCGGAAGTGTCCGGCGCTCCAGCTTCCGCTTCATCCTCTCTAGCCTTTACTATCTCGTTGGTAAGATCAAACCTCGAGCGTGGATCTCCTCGAGGGTTTCCCTCCGAGATTGGCATTTGGCGAGCTCGGCAATCCAATATACTCAAGTTTGAGCGATCTCGGCAGCCTCTCTCGCTTGGGCTTGAGAAGCTTCAGCATCAGCCCAGTAGACGGCCACGATCGCCTCAGCCTCGGCCTTTGCTTTTTCGGCTTCAGTTTTGGCCCTCGCAAGTTCGGAAGCCAGCTGAGCCTCAAGCTCCCCTATCGTCTTTGCCAGAGCTGAACTATTCTCCTTCAGGCTTCGGAGCTGACTTTCGGTCGATGACAATTGGGCCCGAACAGTCTCTTTTTCTGCAGCAAGGTGGTCCATACCTTCTTTTCCCCTCAGGACTTTGCCTTTATCGTACTGATCTCCTCGCGGATCTACTCGATCCTCTCAATCTTCTACTGTAGCTGTGAGACTGAAATATTAGTCACCGCTCCTGAATCGAGTCCATGGGTTTTTAAAATTATCATTACCTGACCGATCAAGTCTATCTGATCTTGGTGGGCCTTGGACAACTCGGCTCGAAAATCCTTGATCTCTTCCTCTTTTTGCCCACTAAGAAGTTTGAGGGCATTTCTCTCCTCCTAAAGCCCTCGGAAGTCAGCCTCACATCGGCTCAGCTCTATCCGAGACTTGGAAAATACCTCCTAATAAAGAGTTAAAGCCTATATGAAAAAGAGAAAAAGTTAGGCAGAAAATGAAAGAATATGACATCAACAAAGGGAATCGAGACCTCCCTGATTCAGGGCTCGTTGAGCCTCAAATAAAATGCATCACTCGGGACAGCAACATCCTCGATACCTGTAAACAACTCGCGGAAGGGGTCCTCTCCCTCATGAGCTCTGTCTACCTCGAGGGTTCCCAAAGATCGGGCTTCCCGAATCGCCCCTTTGGAAAAAGCAGATGGGCGAGTCTCCGATTACTATTGCCCCAAGTGAGTCACTTGGGGCATTCTCCTCAGTTAGAAGGGCTTTAGGGCCGGTCCCTTCAGATATACCCACCGTTTGTTCACTTCGGTGGGAGACATCCTCGATCTCCAATGACTCGGGGACTTTGCCCGAGTCCTTCTCCGATATCCCCTCAGTTCGAGGTGGAGCCTCATCAACTGCCATCGATCCAGCTGCCTTTGGGGCACCGATGGTTTTCTTTACTTGGGCCACCAGTACGGAGCCGTCGTTTTCTTCGTCTTCATCCCTTAGACGCCGAACAGATTTGTTGATCAGAGGGATGATGTTCTTTCTCGGATTACAAGCCGTCCTTTTCTTAAGTTCTGGATCCTCGGAGGCCGAGGCCCTTTTTCTCTTGTTGTCCTTCACAGGTTTCGGAAGCGGGGTTGAAGTCTCTTCCTTACCATACGGGGGCCTCATGACCGTATCTTTGCTCAGGCCTACACGCAAGAAAATTGGTTAAGTATAAGAAAGACATTTTGATCAAATCATCAGATATATGAAAAGGAGGCTTACCATGATTTTTGGCCTCCCATCGGCCCTTTGATAAATTATGCCATGAGCGCTCGGCGTACGTAGAGGTCGAGGCCAGGTCCCGAACCCAGCTCTCGAGATTAGGAATTACATGAGGCATCCAGGCAACCGCTACATCACGGAAAAGGATATCGATAAGAAGAAGTAAAGGGGCAAAACAATAAATAAGAACTAACAGTGGGATTATACTTACGCTTCATATTCCATCTATCATGAAATGGCATCTTCTCAGCCGGGATTAGGTCGAAATTCCTCACTCGAACGAACCAGCCCATCCAGCCTCGGTCCTTGTCCTCGTCTATGCTCGAGAACAGCACTTTGGTGGCCCGGCGTTGGAGTTTTATTAACCCGCCTCGATAGAGGCGGGGGCTGTATAACCTAATGAGGTGGTCGAGGGTGAAAGGCATCCCCTCGACTTTGCTCACGAAGAATCGAAGTAGAATAATAATCCGCCAAAAAAGAAGGATGGATTTGGCCTAAGGTTATTTGATACTGACGACAAAAATCAATGACGACGGGGTCGATGGGGCCCAGCATGAAAGGGTAAGTGTAAACACTTAGAAACCCTTCCACATGGGTAGTTATGTCCTCTTCGGTGGTCGGGATCACCACCTCTTTATCCCCCCAGTTACAGTCTTTTTTTACCTGCTCGAGGTATTTCTCTGTTATCGAGCATAAATATCTTGGCACAGGCTCGCATCGACCTAGAACTGACGAAGCCTTATCGGTTTTAAAATCGGAGTGTAACGCGCACCCCCTGGAATACACTCCTCAATACGGGGTTCCATCGGCGTTTTCCCGCCGGCTGGTTGAGAAGATGAAGCAGCTTCTTTTTGTGGTACCATTTTTGATGTTTTTGCCATTTTTCGTATGAGTTTGAAGAATGAAGGAAGTAGTAGGACTTAGTGTTTTAAGAAGGGGTTAAAAACAAAACCTGAGGATTTCGCAAAATGGAGAAAATTAAAAGAGGTAAAGGCTTTGGAGAAGAAAGTGAAAGTAAAATTTGAATCAATGAAGAGAGGGCCTAGTGGCTGACCACCAACTGGCACTTATTAATGACTTGGGGAACTGTATTGACGGGACATTTTTGGTCATTTACGAGGATCACATCATGACAATGATGATGTCATGATAGGTCAAGATAGAGAATCGAAGACTCGGTTCGTTCTTTGTCGTTATACTCCAAACAACGAGGGGACTTCTGTATACGGTTAAAATCGGGCCCACCCGATTTTTCTATGCTGACCGAGACCAAGAAGTTGTATCGAAGGTCAACCCTGAAGTGGATCGGGTCAAGGCACGAAGACAAGGTACCGAGCTCAGGATTCGAGACACCTGCCAAGATCGAGGCTGACAGCAATCGAGACCAAATAAGACATGCATCGAGCAATACCAAAGATAGCGTAATAACGAAAAAGCGAGATATCCGTGACTGGTCGAAGATCATGACGAAAATCTTGGAACGGATCGAATCAAGAACGGTTGTTTAGTTAATCATGGGATTTCCTTCTGTAATTAGAATCCATATATAGAATTCCTCTACTATATAAATGGGAGTTCTAACCATTTGTAAAGGCACAACTGATACAAAAGCAATATAATTTTTTTTTCTCGCTCACGCTCTTGTTGTTCAGCTTATTTTATTTTGATTGTCCTTGCATCAACCAGTTCGAGGATACTCTAACTCAAGGGTTGAATTCTATTCAAATACTAGTTTGATTTATTTTATTGTACAATTCAATCATTAATCTTCATATTTATCAATTGGTATTAAGTGAAATCATGTATCCTTAAATCCACATTATAAGTTTAATTGTTATCCAATTTTAAGGGTAAACAGCAATCACTATTATCCTTAGCCCCACGGTGGGCGCCAAACTGTTTACCCTTAAAATTGGATAACAATTAAACTTATAATATGGTTCTAAGAACACGTGATTTCACCTAATACCAATTGATACATGTGAGGATGAGTAATAAAATTAACAATAAAGTAAAACAAACCAGTGTTAGAATGAAAATCAGCCCTCGAGTTTGGACACCCTCGAACTGGCTGGTGCAAGAATTGTGAAAGTATAACAAGCTGAATAACAATGGTGAGAACAATAAAGAGAATTATATTGTGTTTTGTGTCTGTCAACCGTGTGCTACAAATGATTAGAATCCCCCTTTATATAGTAGAAGAGTTCTACTTATGGTTTAATTTTAATTACAGAAGAAACCCCATGATTAGCTAATTAACCGTTTCTGATTTGATCTGTTCCGAGATTTACGCCATGATCCTCGACCAGTCACCGAGATTTACGCCATGATCTTCGGTCAGCCACGGATATCTTTCCTTTCTGTTATTATGCTATCTCTGATCTTGCTCGATATCTGTCTCATTTGGCTTCGATCGCTATTAGCCTCGATCTCGACAGGTATCTCGGTTCTGAGCTCGGTACCTTATCCTCGTGATATGGCCTATTCAGTTACGAGACCGTCCTCCGATGCAAACTTCCTGTCTCGGTCAAACAGTAAAATCAGGTGGGTCTGATTTTAACCGTATACACTATTGGAGAAAGGAAATACACAGTACACCATAGATCTCTCTTATCAATGTTCCAATTTTTATGAACAACAAACTCTAAGATTTTGGTGAAAGGAAGTGCTTCAGCAGACAAATTTAAAGGCTTCTCGGCACATCAACAATAAAGTTTAAGATTTTGGTGTAAGGAATTGCTTTTCTCGACACATTTAACTGAAAACACATGAAAAGAGTAATTGGTATACCCACCAATGAATTAGTAGAAGTCGAACGAAATAAATAGTCAAACTCCTGTCTATTTATTGATATTGAAGCATTGTCTGTGATGAATATGCTTCTTCTCTTGTAATGTTTAATAATGACTGCTATGCGACCAGTTGCATTTCATGAAAGGAAGAAATTCAAGACATCCTTCTTTATTTCTTAAACTCAATATCTAGTCAAACATCACTAAATAAATTGGGATGGAAAGAGTACAATTATTAGGTTTTACCATTAATTGCATAAACATGAAGTCCAAAAATAAACATAGCAATCGTAAAAACATATGAAATAAAGTTATTAGCATTGATGGGAGGCTGGCATTGATGAGCTCGATAGTCGATGCTATGGTACAAGGAGTAGAAGGATACAATGATGGGACAATTCAACAAATAACTCATTACAGGAAAATAAAAACATGCAAATCACCATTGATAGCAGAGCATGATTATCACGTTGTGTGCATATAGAAAATAAGGTTTTACATTTTCTTTTAAGTGTGAGAATGGGAGAAGGGATCGGAGGCAATCAAACCTTTCATAGGGAGTGGCTTTCATCAAAATTTGTATTGAAAATTATTGGAGTCTTATTAACCCATTGCGTAATTTACAATAGGCTTAAGCATAAGATTTTTTTCTTTTTAAATATTTGTGCGTTTATTTGTTCTTTTCATTGATTTCATATTTTGTGTTGTATTAGTGTTGTTATTCTAGTTCTAGTTAGTTAGTCCCTTTTTAGAGGTTGAATAATAGCTTCAAACTTTTACGGTAGAAAGGGGTAACAGTTTCGCCTCTTTTAGCACCCTCAGATTGATTCTTTTTCATTTATATCCTCTTGATGTTTTAAATATATGAATATTCAAAGCGACAGCACGTTATCAGTCGTAGAACATGTCATTCTAATCTTTTGATTTGGTAGATATGTGTTTCCTTTTCCTTGGAGAAGAAAAATTAATAGAAGGCAGGGAAGAATGTGCCTTTCAAAGAATAAATACGACCTTAAAAAGCTCAAGTACCACGCCCTTGCTGCAAAAAAAAAAAAAAAAAAACATACTCTCTTAGGGAGCACTAAAAGTGCTCCATATATGCAAACTTAAGGAACTACTAGTGCTCTAGGTTATATGAAAGTTATCATTTCAAGTCCACCCCAAGCATAAAGGGACTCTTGGAGCTTAGTCTCGAACATAGTCTCTATTCTCTTGTGATTAGGGGTGTAAATAGATTTTTTTAAAAACCAACTAAACCGACCAAATCAAATCATACTGAACCGACTATTAGATTTCTTTCAATAAAATTATAGGTTTTTACATAAATCTATAACTGCACTGAATACATTTATATATATAAATATATTTTGTATATTAAGTTTAACAATAACAAAGCATCAAATTTTTTTCTTAGATTTTGGAATTATGAAAATGGCTACAAATAAACAAGTTATATTAATTGGCACGACCCAGTTTCCATCATAGGCCGCGTTGGCGCCCAACGATGCCATTAGGCAAGCCAACGATAAACCTCCAAATCCTTATAAATTTTTATACCTTTAAAATTTGAAATTATATTAAGTAAATGGAATTAAATTTAGAAACCATACAAATACACGTCCTTCCTTACCAAAACACAAAGCGAAGTGATAATATCATTAAGTACAACCATGAACATCCACTAGAAATCCCCAAAACCCGGTATCACAAGTGCATGAGTATCTACAAGGAAGTACAATACTAATACAACATTTGTCTAGAATATAAAATAGACAGGATATAGTGAATGAATAAGACCGGGACTCTGTGTGCTGCGGATCATAACATGAAATGCAGCTCACCACAAAGTCTTCTCAGCAGTTGTGCCTATGCACCAAAATGACCACCAAATATACTTGTCTCAGTACCTGCACAGTTAGTGCAAAAGTGTAGTATGAGTACATAAATCAGCGCGTACCCAATAAGTATCTAGCCTAGCCTAGAAGAAGTAGTGACGAGGAGTCGACATCGACGCTTACTAGTGGTCTAATAATCAAAATACAATAAAAATAGACAGGTATGAGGCATAGCAGGTAAAAGTAACGAAACAAATACACGTACATAACACGATCCTCAACAGAAGAGTAAATACGAAGTCTTCAAATACCGGATACTACCTCGAATAGAATACATAATGGTCAACACCAGATAAAATGTCACATCTCAAGTCAGAAGAACTCATAAGTACGCTGACTCCTTATCGAATATTACGCACGATTCTGCTGAGACGAACGGCCCGATCCCATAAGAGTATTTCATAGAACTGCCGAAGCGAACGACCCGATCCCATAAGAGTGTGTTACAAATTCTGCCGAGGCGAACGACCCGATCCCATAAGAATAGTGTACTCTGTCGAGGCAAACGACCCGATCCCATAAGAATATATTACATGATACTGCCGAGGCGAAGGGCCCGATCCCATTATAATACTGCTGAGGCATTCAACCCGATCCCATAAGAATATGAATTTTGACGGGTCACTGGCCCCACTCACGAATATACGTGAGTTATGAAATTTAAGAAAACTTTCGGACGAATACGCACAATGCGGAAGAAATCTATAAAAGAAAGTATAATTTTCACGACTAATCAGATAGCTCATCAACTATCTAAAATAGCAAGTCCGGTACTCTATGCAAGTCTAGTCTCAGGCTAAAATGTAAACTAAGGCATTTAAGCAAGCAAGGATAACTCAAGTAATATAGTTAAAATATGGTGTAAGTCTAAATTTAACCGGACATGATCAAGAATCTAGCATACGCACAGACACTCGTCACCCCATACGTGCGTAGCTCCCATAATACGTAGCACGCAACAAATAAAGCACCTACAGGGTAAATTTCCTCTTACAAGGTTAGACATGAGACTTACCTCGCTCTCAAATCCAATAACCAGCTCCAACGCCTCTCTAACACCTCAAACCAATGCCAAACAATCCGAAACTAGTCAAAGAACGTGCAAACCAATCAAAATATACACAAAAACTCATAATTTAACAATTAAAAATAAATTTTTCAACTCCGCACGAAAAGCCAACAAAGTCAACCCCCGGGCCCGCACGCCCAGCATTAGAAAATTATTAAAAATAAATATTACCCATAACTTATATAGTCTATATCATTTCGTCCATGAATTGACCCTCAAATCAAGGATTTACCATTTCTCAACTTTGGGGCTCAAACCCCAATTTTCACAATCCAAACACGAATAAAATGATACAAAAACAGGAATAATCATGAAAAAATATCAAAATAAAGTTTAGCTATTTACTACCTTGTTGAACCGAGAACAACTCCGCAAATATCACCTCAAACGGAGCTCTAGAACTCAAGATATGCTCAAAATACTAAAACGCTCGATTTGCCAATTTAAAACACTGCCCAGGTGATTTTTGTTCTTTGCCTTCACGGGACACCATCACGTTCGTGAAGAGTAATTTTTCACGTTGACCGGTCTACCCAAATTCCTTCTTCGCGTTTGCGGGACCTTCCTCGCGTTCGTGAAGAACAAAAGTTCGCACCATAAACCAACAATCATTCCCGATACGAAAATGGGCATACGACCTCAGAATTCGACGATTCTTGTTGCTATGGTTTTATAATTACGATACATATCTAATGGTTAAATAGAATTCACAATTAAAATGTCGTTTGATCAATATGGTACCCTTTATGCCAAAAGTAACGACGCTGAAACATCAAAAAAGAGTGCAACACAATCCAAATCAATCTGAAAATCATCGGAATCTAACCAACACTTGTGGACAAGTCCAAAATTATCATACAGACCTGTTGAAACTTTTAAATCATGAATCCGAGCTAGTTAAGTCCACTATTTGACCGTGGTCAACTCATTTTCTTAAACGTAACTAGTATGCAACTTAAGTCTCCAAATCACTCTTAAACATTCCAGATCATGACCAAACTTCACACACAAGTACCAATCAACTAAATGAACCTATCCAAGGTCCCGGAACACCACTCAGATTCCGATAACACCAAAATCCACTCCAAGTCAACTTAGCAAATTTAAAAACCTTCAAAATGCAAACTTCCGACAATAAGCGCCAAATCGCTCCCGGACTATCCGATACTCAACGCGAATATACGCCCTAGTTCGAAATCACCTTACGGTCCTATAGGAATCTTCAAATCCCGATTCCTTGGTAGTTTATTCAAAAGTCAAACCTTGATCAACTCTTCTAACTTAAAGCTTCTAAATTGAGAATTATTCTTCCAAATCAAATCTGAACTTTCCGAAAATCAAAACTGACTACACATGCAAGTCATAATACATATAGTGAAGCTACTCAAGGTCTCAAACCGCCGAATGACATTCTAGAGCTCGAAATGACCGGCCAGGTTGTTACATTCTCCCACACTTAAACATACATTTGTCCTCGAATGTGCCAAGGGTCGTTCCCAAACTACCAAATCAGTGTATAACTCCTTGTGCACATACTCGTGCCACCTCAATCCATATAAGCATATTAGCTCAACCCAGGCTGAAGATCCTTCTTGCTACCTTAGTCAACAAGCCTTAGAACCAAATTCCAACATTTGAAATTTACTGTAAGGTCCGATTCTTGCATACATACACTGCATCAATCTTTACAAGCTATACCAAAACATACTTATACACCCAAGTCATAACCACACGACGTATTGCATCGCTCATATGCCCATAGTAATATCATCCAACCATAATAGCTGCAAATATTTTAACCTGGTACCGGTAATAAACCTTCGGATAAATAAAAGCCTTTTGTCAACCCTTGCAATACTGCAATGATGAAAGAGATGTGTAGAAATGCATAACCACCCATCAAACAAATATTTCATGGAGTTTCTCCGCTCGACAAGAACCATTGCTGCATTTTGAATTGATTAGCGGCATTCCCCCTCCAAAAATATATTATACAAATCTGATTGCACTGATTCCAGGTCCAATAATCTCGTCTCACACAGTACAAGTTGCTCGGATGAAAAGCCACATCAAGCACCATCTAAGATCCCTTACAACGCGATCCAACAAATCACAACTCAAATATGATCAATAAGGAAAGGAACCCAAGTACCAGAACTACCCAACATGCATAACAGATATAACAACCAACAAGTATGGAGATTCTGGTACAGTCACAGATTGGAGAATTTATTTATGAGAGGCGAACTATTCATCTGGTTGCAGACTATGAAAGTTTGTTCAGGATTTAACCGTTGATTGTATGTGTCATGGATAGGGTCATTATGGATTTTTGGAAGGCTATTTACCTATTTTTGGGTATTCGAAATTGGTTTAGAGGTCCATTGGTAGGCCTAATGTGAATGTATATTCTACACCAGATCGGATATGTTTATTCAGCACATCATTTGTCTATGGATGAGTCTTTGGGCATGGAGGATGTCATTCCTATCAATTTCATGTATTATGTTTTATGCTATGTGGGTTGTGAGGCGACTTGATTATTCACCCGAGTGTTGTGGTCCTGTGTAGACTTGTGGTGTTATATGGGCGAGATGGCTCTCAAGATGTTGGGTGTTTATTGCACCTTAGTTGTACTTGGCCCCTTCCGTGGCACATTATGCTATTTGTCTCCCCAGTGTTATTTTTATGCACTTGGCGTGCTTGTTGTTGATATACGTGTGTCTAGTGAGTATGAGCATCTTGGCTCGATGGGTATTCCCATGTAAATTATTATGTGTGGATCGGGTGGCACGCCGCCACGGGTATAATATTTGGATCGGGTTGCACACTAAAACAATATCATGTGTGAATCAGGTTGCACACCATAATTGTGAGAGGTTGGATACACACTTGTACTTATTTTGTTAGGTTTGCTCCTCTTCTATGAGATAGATTCATAGCATTACCATGGGAAATACTCCCACAATCTTCCGCACCAAGTAACAAAATCTGAACATCAATGGCCACCGACCATGCTATTTTTGTAGTGCTAGTCAAGTATCCGCAAATCAACACATTCTTCCACAAAACAGACCATTCTGAGACGACACCAAAAATAGTGCCAGCATACTCTGAACATTCAAAATCTCCCCCACTGCCTCTAACTCGTGACATTCCTGTCAAACCTGAACCACAACCTTGACCCCTCAAATCCCAATTCCACACAGCTCACTGCAACCACCATACAATCATATGGAAATACGATAATCCTATTATAAATTCTGAATCACAATTAGAATAAGCACTCCATCGATTAGAAACCTTTTACTTAACTCATATTAGGAGAAAACAATCACAACACGCAACCAACTTTCCTTAACCGTAGACGACACCAATCTCAAGTCATGGTCGAAACATCATAACTTTTCGGGAATCATCTGCACGTAATCAAGCCATCAAATCACGAAGACTGCCAAGCCCGCAAGTATTTCCATGAAACGCCTTTATGGATCTTAATCCAAGCCACTGCTATACTGACCCTACTTCTCCAGGTTTTCTTCTTGACTTGCCTTCAAAATAACATCTCTTTACTAGCACATAATGGATCTCAATAAACACTCCTCCCGAGTGACCCCAAATCACAAGACCAAATCGTCTCAATACCTATAAGCCATTTATACCCTCTCATGCACTCAATAGTACTTCCAACTGATACGCAAAT
Source organism: Nicotiana tomentosiformis (assembly GCF_000390325.3). Classification (NCBI taxonomy): domain Eukaryota; kingdom Viridiplantae; phylum Streptophyta; class Magnoliopsida; order Solanales; family Solanaceae; genus Nicotiana; species Nicotiana tomentosiformis. Next base: position 74,679,294 of record NC_090815.1, read on the forward strand.
TCTGAAGAGACCTTCTACGAATCCGAAGCTATCTCTTCCATCCCTCTAATGCTACATCGTTGAACCCATAAGGATGTATAAATACTTTGAGTCTCTCTTACAATCTGATGCAAACTTGAATCCTTAGTCACACACGAGTCCGAAAATATTTAGGTACCATATCTTAGATCTCGAATCCACTAGAACCATTCTTGAGAGTCACCCACTATGAACTAGCCCCGAACACATAGCCAAACGTATCGAATGACTACTACTCTGTTAGCACATAAATACTCCAGAAGAAGCAATCGAGTGAATCATTTCCCTAGCACGCTACATCTACAAGGAATATCAAATCTGAGTCATCCTACAACCTCCATAAATCGATAAGGCAAAATACAAAACAAATCCATCAAGTTCCTTGCTCGAGTTACCCTTGATGTCCTCATCTTCAAGTCATAACTAATATGCCAACGTATCGAAATCCAAAAACTATAAAAACACATAACCATGTTACCCAATCATCGACGATAGGCTCTCCCACTTGGATTTAAGCCACAATCACATGTCCCAAGAACCCACAATAATTTGTCCTTCTCAGTACCACGATCCCACAGTGTTGCCCAACTAAATTCGCGTAAGTTCATGTTGCACAAATCATGGCACAACCCGAATTGTCAGCCCCAATGCACACTCAACTTCATGATGTCGCGCCATCTTCCTCAGGTGATCCAGACCCAAATCGCAGTACATGCCTCCCCAAATAATTCTCCTGAGTCCACACTTGTCCACCTGCTGTAAGAATCCATTCATTCCATTAGCATCAACTGAAGATCCAACAAAAAGTTTAAAACTCGAGACCATATTGCATCCCCAAATGATAATCAAGCATTCACATTCCCTTTGTCCCCAATTATGCCGCCCCTGATAAGTGTGAATTTTGATCACTTATTAGAATTTTTTTGCTTTAGTTTTAGACCGAAAGTGTTGATTTATATTCCCAAAACTAATAAAAGTGTGCAAATTGTAGAAATGTTGGAGAGTTGAACTCTAATGAAGAAAGCTAGCTCAAAAAGGAGTGTTCCAGCTCATAAGGCAAGAAGGGGCGCAACAGACCAAAAGTGCGATCCGCAGAATTATTTCTGCGGCCACAGAAGAAATCGCAGACTGCAGAATTCTGTCAGCGGCCGCAGATCTGGTGTGAAGCTTAGAAGCTGATTGAAGAGAAGTGTGGACCGCACACAATTTGTGCGGCCTCAAAACATGGTCGCACTGACAAGAATTCAAAAAGTTCAGAGAGTGTGCAAAACGACCAAGATTGAAGCCTTGCCAGATGTGCGGACCGCACATGGAATTGTGCGGCCGCAGAAACTGAAGTGCAGTTGTAGATCAAATTGTTCAGCTGAAGAATCTCTCAACCTGCAGACTCGAGCAAAGTGCGGACTGCATATGGAATTGTGCGGCCGCAGAACCTCCCGAAGAGCATTTTTGTTAGCAAATTTTGGGGTAATCACTTTTTTAGGTCAAGTTTGGTAGTGTTTTGAGCTGTAGCCGTTGTAATTTACCACTTTTGGTTAATTTGTGATCAATTTATGTCAAAAACACAATAGTTTATCATTTTAATTTTATATTATGGCTTTAATTAGTGTTTCTTCTTTGTTTTCTTCCATTTCTACTATGAGTAGCTAGATATTTGCTAGGGTTGTGACCCAACCCTAGTGTGTAAACCTTATGGGTAATTAATCTAATGCTTGTTTATGATTGGGTGTTTGTTATTTAAACTTGTTCATGCTTTAATTTTAGAATTAATGGTTGCAGATATTGATTCATACTTTTTTGACTTGGTCTTTACTTGAGAAAGAGGGACCTAGTCTAGAAAAACTTGGCTAACAAGAAATTGGGCTAGTTTAGGATTTGACTAGCCTAATTAAAGGGTTTGAACTAGAGATCGAAAAAATCCGACTTGAGCTCATATCAACTATTTGGCTTGATACCCATTTGGGCTTGAGAAATCCAAATTGAAAAAAATCACTCTATGACCGAGAGGTATCGAGTGGGTAACTTAGAGTTGAAAGCTAAAACACCCCAATCACTAAAACAAGTGTTAAAGTAATTAAACCATTAGGCTAACACCTAGGCGAAGGTTACATCCCTAGGCCTTTTACCTATTTGAAAACAACCAAAAATAATTAAATAATTTCTAGTTTCATTTCTCTAGTTAATCATTGATAGTATAGTTTATAGAAGTAATTTGCAAAATTAACTTGTTTGGAAGCGTATTTAAGCTATTTCGTCTACACGCATCAAGTGAATACTCTAACACCCACACTTAACTCTCTGAGGAAATCGACTCCGACTCATAGTTGGGTATTATTCTTCCAACGACCTCTTCCACTCATTTTGAGTGTGGATTGGGAGTGGATCAATTTTTAGTGTTGTTGTCGGGGAGCTTTAACGGTGTTAGCTATATATTTGAGTGTATTTTGTAGAATATCTTCTCTCCCTTCCGTGTTACTAACTTGTTTAAGAAATCTTAGGTACAATCATGGAAAACAATGAGCTCGAAAATGTGCCTTTAGGGGACTTGGACAGCGAGGAGGAGCAACTCGAAGAGGTACCTCAAGTGCCACAAGCTAATCGGAAAGGTCGGGTACCACAAAACAACGTGCCCATTCCACCCCCACCTCCACCACATCCACCACAAGCGGCTCCATACTGGATATTACCCAACGAAGGTTATGCTAGTGCAATAGTCCCTCCCCGTATTAGGGCTGGCAACTTTTAAATCACCAACATGATGCTCATTTTACTTGAGCAACGTGTCTTCTTCACCGGTGCACCAACCCAAAATGCTTACAAACATTTGAAGGGCTTTATGGATACATGTTGGGGGAGCAAGCAAACTAATGTTTCCGAGGATGCATTGAGGCTAAGGCTTTTTCCCTTCTCTCTACGTGGGAAAGTTTTAGATTGGTTGGAACGTTTGCCGAACCATTCAATTCACACTTGGGATGAGTTGGCGGCGAAATTCATTGCTAAGCTTTTCTTTCCTGGGCACATGGCTACACTTCGAGATGAGATCTTGGCATTCAAACAAGAGCCCAATGAACCCTTGCATGAGATTTGGGAGATATATCGGACGATGATGAAAGAGTGCCCAAACAATGATATGACCTACAACATGATTCAACAAACTTTCTACTATGGTATCAATACTACGAAACAATGTGTGGTTAATCAATTGGCCGGTGGCAACTTTATGACAACACCTTATGCGGAGGCGTATGAAATTCTTGATGAAATGGCGGAAACATAGTCGGCTTGGCAATCCCGGGCCAATGTCCCACAAGGTGATCCGAATATAATCCACCTCTACAAAGAGTTGCAAGACCATGGGCAAGCCATTGCCGAATTGACAACAACCATGACTCAACTAGCAAAGTCCCAACTCAACCAAGTGCAAGCTCCTAAGCAAGTTCATATTATGGAGGGAGTTAATGTTTTGGTGAACAAGAAGAGGACCAAGGGTCCACAAATGCAAACCCGAGTGGAGAACTATGTGCAAGATTATGGCGGTTTTGATCAAGATGATTCTTATAATGAGCAAGAGGAAGAAGTGCAATATTTGAACAATTTTCAAGGGCAAATAAACAACTCCAAGGCCCAAACCAACAACAATGGCTACAACTAAATAACCATGGAAATTGGAGTTCTAACAATCAAGGGAATTGGTATAATAACAAAAATCAAGGAAATTGGAGTGGAAACAACCAAGGAAATTGGGAAGGCAACAATCAAGATGGGACGTATTGAGAATATGTTCAAGCAAATGATAGAAAAAAGTGTCGATTCGGATGCCCAACTTGCCTCACACAACACATCAATCTGAAATCTAGAAGTTCAAATGGGGAAAATCTCTCAAGTTCCAAATTCTCATCCTAAGGGTGCAGTACCAAGTGACACAATGGTGAACCCAAAGGGTGGTAACAATATGGGGCATGCTATGGTGGTTATCACAAGAAGTAGAAGAGGCGGGAATGCACCCACCTCAAGTGAAAGGTGACTTGTCAATGATGACCAAGTAATGCAAGAAGAAGAGATCCCAAACAATGTTGTTCAAGCAAATGAGGAAGTTCAGATTGATATTGATGATAGTGTTGAAGAGACTCAAGAGGAGGTGAACCCGTCTAGGGAACACGTTATTTACATACCGGAACGGGTAGTGCAAAAGGCAAAGGCGCCATTGCCTAAGCCTCCTCCTCCATACCCCCAAATACTTGCCAAGCAAAATGGTGAGAATCAATTCAAGAAGTTCATTCAAATGATGAAGAGCCTTTCAATCAATGTGTCATTGGTAGAAGCTTTGGAACAAATGCTCGGTTATGCAAAGTTTATGAAAGATCTTGTAACAAAGAAGAGGTCGATGAATTTTGAGACTATCAAAGTGACTCATCAAGTGAGTGCTATTGTTCATTCAATAGATCCTAAGTTGGAAGATCCCGGTGCTTTCACAATTTCTTATACAATTGGAAGTGTCGAGTTTGCTAAGACTCTTTGTGATCTTGGGGCAAGTATAAAGTTTATGCCCTATTTGGTTTACAAGACTTTGGGGATTGGGCAACCAAGACCCACTTCTATGAGATCGCAAATGGTCGATCGTACCATGAAAAGGTCGTTGGGTATGATTGAATATATTTTGGTCCGGGTTGATAAATTCATTCTTCCAGCAGACTTGGTCATTCTAGATTGTGAAGTTGATTATGAAGTACCAATCATTCTTGGAAGACCTTTCCTTACTATGGGTAAGGCTCTTAGTTATGTAGAAGCCAAAGAACTCATTTTTCGGGTTGGTGATTAAAAAGTGGTATTCCATGTGTGTAAGTCCATGCGGCAACCAAATAGCAATGAGGTATGTTCTTTTGTGGACTTGGTGACCGATGTCATTGTTGATGATAAAAGTGCTACTATAAATGTTGGTGATATGTTGGAGGTCGTTTTACTCAATTTTGATGATGACGAGGTGGATGGTTTCATGGAACACGTGAACTCTTTGCAAGGAATGGGGTCGTAACACTATGCACCCAGAAAATTATCTTTGGATCTTGAAAATAGGAAGACTCCTCCTACAAAGCCTTCTATTGAAGAGCCACCTACTTTGGAGTTGAATTCATTGCCTCTACACCTTCGATATGAATTTCTCGGCCCTTGTTCTACTTTACAGATTATTCTTTCCTCTTATTTGAATAACGTGCAGGTTGATTCCACATTGGCGGTATTACAAAAGAGCAAGAAGGCTATTGGGTGGACCTTGGTGGATATTCGGGGTATAAGCCCCGCATTTTGCATGCATAAAATCAAATTGGAGGATGGCGCTAAACCATCCATTGAATATAAAAGAAGACTCAATGAGGCTATGCTAGAAGTTGTCAAGAAGGAGATTATCAAGTGGTTGGATGTCGGGGTTATCTACCCCATCTCTGATAGTTCGTGGACCTCTCCGGTTCAATATGTCCCAAAGAAGGGGGGCATGATGGTGGTTACCAATGATAAGAATGAATTGATTCCTACAAGAACGGTGACCGGTTGGAGGGTTTGTATGGATTATCGCAAGCTCAACAAAGTAACAAGGAAGTATCACTTTCCACTTCCTTTCTTAGATCAAATTCTCGATAGATTGGCCGGTCGTGCTTTCTATTGCTTTCTTGATGGGTACTCGGGCTACAACCAAATTCTCATTGCTCCGGAAGATCAAGAGAAAATAACCTTTACATGTCCCTATGGTACTTTTGCTTTCAAGAAGATGCCATTTGGTTTGTGCAATGCACCGACGACTTTTCAACGGTGTATGATGGCTATTTTCACGGACATGGGGAGGACTACCTTTAAGTTTTCATGGATGACTTCTCGGTGGTTGGGGATTCTTTTGATGATTGTCTTGCAAATTTGGACAAAGTGGTGACTAGATGTGAAGAAACCAACTTGGTACTCAATTGGGAGAAATGTCATTTCATGGTCGAGGAAGGTATTGTCCTTGGCCATAAAATCTCAAGGAATGGAATTGAAGTTGACAAGGCAAAGATTGAGGTGATTTCTAATCTTCCACCCCCAACTTCGGTGAAGGGTGTGCGGAGTTACCTAGGCCATGCGGGTTTTTGCCGGCACTTTATCAAAGATTTCTCTAAAGTGGTGAACCCATTATGCAAGCTCCTTGAGAAGGATGCCAAGTTCAATTTCAATGATGATTGCATGAGAGCTTTTGAATTATTGAAGCTCAAGTTGACAACTACTTCTATCATTATCGCGCCAAATTGGAGTGTACCTTTTGAACTCATGTGTGATGCAAGTGATGTAGCAGTTGGGGCTATTTTAGGGCAACATATCAACAAAATTTTCCATCCGGTCTACTATGCTAGTAAAATCATGAATAGTTCCCAAGTCAATTATACCATTACGGAGAAAGAGCTCATTGCTATTGTGCTTGCAATTGAGAAGTTTTGCCCGTACTTGATAGGTGCCAAAGTTATCGTCCACACGGACCAGGCAGCCCTTTGTTATCTTATGAGAAAAAAGGATTCCAAATCTCGGTTGATGAGATGGGTGCTCTTGTTGCAAGAATTTGATATTGATATCCAAGATAGGAAAGGTAGTGAAAACCAAATGGCAGACCACTTGTCTCATTTGGAGTAGGAGGGGAGGCCGCATGATGGCCTTGAAATCAATCACCCATTTCTCGACGAGCAACCTTTGGCAATTTCAATGAAAGAGGTGCCATGGTTCGCAGACTTGGCAAATTTTCTTGTGAGTGGAATCATTCAGGATGAGTTCTCTTCAAACCAAAGGAAGAAGCTCAAATGAGATTGTCAAGATTATTATTGGGATGAACCATACCTTTTCCGGAATTTTACGGATTGGGTGATTAGGAGGGGTGTGCCAGAAGAAGATCAAGGTGATATTCTGGGAGATTGTCATTCTTCACCATATGGTGGTCATCATGGTGGAGCAAGAACGGTGGCCAAAGTGCTTAGTTGTGGTTTTTATTGGCCAACTCTTTACAAGGATGGTAGTGATTTGGTGAAGAGATGTGATGAATGTTAACGGGCCGGTGGAATCTTAAAGAAAAATGAAGTGCCTCTCACAACCATCTTGGAGGTTGATATTTTTGATGTTTGGAGCATTGAATTCATGCGCCTTTTGTGAGCTCTTGTGGAAACACTTACATCTTGGTCGCGGTGAATTATGTGTTCAAATGGGTTGAGGTCGTCTCTTTACCCAACAATGAGGCAAGAAGTGTAGTGGCTTTCTTGAAGAAGAATATTTTTACAAGATTTGGTACTCCACGTGCAATCATAAGCGATGTGGGGTCATACTTTTGCAGTAAAGCTTTTGAAACTCTACTTAGCAAGTACGGTGTTACTCACAAGGTCACGACTCCCTATCACCCACAAGCTAGTAGGCAAGTGGAAGTCTCCAAATGGGAGATAGAGATTATCTTATCTAAAACGGTGAATGCTAATCGGACGGATTGGTCAAAGAAGCTTGATGATGCATTATGGGCTTATCAGACGGCTTACAAAACACCTATTGGAATGTCTCCATACCGGTTGGTGTTCGGGAAAGCTTGTCATCTTCCGGTGGAACTAGAGCACAAGGAAATATGGGCTCTAAAGAAATTAAATCTTGATTGGGATGTAGCCGCTAACTTGTGGGTTACACATTTGAATGAATTGGATGAGTTCCGGTACCATGTATATGTGAGTTTGCCCTTGTACAAAGAAAAGATGAAATATCTTCATGACAAATACATTTAGAACAAAGAGTTCAAGGTGGGCGATCTTGTATTATTGTTTAACTCAAGGTTGAGAATGTTTTCCGAAAAGTTAAAATCCAAGTGGAGTGGTCCATTTGAAATTGTTGGTATGATACCTTTTGGTGCATTAGACTTGAAGAACAAAAACAATGAAGTATTCCGAGTCAATGGCCATCGGGTGAAGCACTACTTGGGTAAGGATGGAGATAGCCATGTGGTGGCAGTTATTTACTTCACTTGAGGGTGCTTTGACATTGCGTCGTGCTGCGACATTAAATCAGACATTTCTTGGGAGGCAACCCATGTTCTTTTCCTTTTTCTTTTGTAGTTAGATGTTATTTGTGTTCTAACTTGATTTGAAGTGTGCTACAGGGTTGACTGTGACTTGCAGAAAGGGTGGACTAGAAAATAGCTAAGTGTTGAAGGAACTGCGGACCACACTTTATTTGTGTGGACCGCACAATTTCATGTGCTACAGCAGAGGTACATGCGCGGTCACACATTTCACATGTGGACCGAACAATTGGAAGCTTGCCAAAGTGTGAAAATGTAAACTCTCTGAATTTTTGATTCTGTCAGTGATGGGCAAATCTGCGACCGCAAGACGAATTATGCAGCCGCACTGAAAAATGTGCGGACCGCACATGAGGCTCAGAGAAGGCAGACCCAGGTGAAAGAGTGTGGACCGCACATGGAACTGTGCGGCCGCACTCGACCCTTTTTACCTCTTATGACTTTTAGTATAAATAGAACTTTTGAGTTCATTTTACACTTTTCACTCTCTTCACAATCACTGTTACTCTTGCAGTGCGGCCGCACTCGACCCTTTTTCCCTCTTATGACTCTTAGTATAAATAGAACTTTTGAGTTCATTTTACACTTTTCACTCTCCTCACAATCACTATTACTCTGCAAGTTTTCCTGAGATATTTTCACTGTCCCCCACATACACCTACCTGTGCTTACACACCCAGTACACTCACTCTATTTGGTATGCTTCATTTTATGTTAATTTTTTTGTGTGTTAGTTTAATTTTTGAAATTTTAGTTTCTTTTTAGGTCATCTGTTATTAGAGTTCATCCATGTGTCCATGTGAGGTAGATCTGAACTGGGTAGTTGATAGTACATGCTCTAACGTGTTGGGTTAGTTAGATTTCATGTTTATACCATGTTGCCATACCGATTTATACAATTAATTGCAAAATCTAAGTACAAAATGACAGCCTAAACGTAATTTTTGAAATATGTGGTCGTATTTAAATTTGTGCGGTCCGCAGTTTGTGTTTTGGGAACCTGGTGAAGACAAGTGTTTCTGCGGCCGTACTTTAATTATGCAGACCGCAGAAATCTGAGATAGGCCGCACTTGAAAATGTGCAGACCGCAGATGAATTCTGCGGCCGCAGACGGCCTCCGCACTGACTTCAAAGAGGAGGCTTTTGATATCTTTGAAGTTTACTTGTCAAAAGTGCGGCTGCACTTGCAATTGTGCGGTCTGCACTCCCTATTTGCGTCCGCACATAAAAATGTACGGACCACAGTTCCCCATTCCTGCAGCATGTTGTTTCCGTAGTAACCCCACTGTGTCCACATTGTTCTCCCTTGCCTACATGAGTCTTGAATGTGTTGAATGATAACTTGCAACTAACAATCTCTTTTGCTTTGATACAGACAATGGTTCGATCGCGTGGCCACGGTGACACTACAAAGGGCAGAGGTGACTCTTCTAGGGGTCGAGGTAGAGGTACCTTGACCCTTAGCTAGCCCAAAACTATTAGGAAGAAGGCCACTGCATGCAGAGGGAAGGGGTGCAGACCTCTCCGAGTCTAGCTCCTATGTCCCATCTAGAGAAGCTTCTGAAAACAACTTCGCCTCTATTCCGGAGGAGCAGGAATTTACATAGTCTAGGCCACAAGGGCGATATGAGCCCATGGATGAGGCATATTCATCTCACAACACTTTCGAGGGGTCGAAAAGTGCTAGCCAAACTTCTGACCTAGCAGCTGCCCCAGACACAGATGCGCAAATTGTACAGGATATCCCTGATGATGGTAGAGGGGGAGAGGGTACATCCACTGGTATGGAGATATCAAATAAGAATGAGATATGGGAGGATAGGTTTGTTAGCTTGGCTGCCTTCACTGAGTTCCGTATGTGATGGCCGGCAAGATAATTAACACTTGAGCGGCAGTTTCTGTTGAAGGATTTGGATAGATATAACCCTGTAGTGTTGAGGCAGTTCAGAGCAAGAAAGGGTTGGATGTGGTTCAATGAGAAAGTTGAAGATTCCAAAGAGCACCTTGTCCGCGAGTTCTACGCCAACATTTCTCACATTCGAAAGGGGACAAAGGTGACCAAAACTACGCAAGGTTTGATCAGCACATGCTAAATGCGTTCTTGGTATTTGAGGACTTGGAGCCGAAGGAGTACCTAGAGAAGTGTGCTATGAAAGAAGAAGTCTAACCATGGCTAGCTGAGATCTTAGCACCACCGGGGCCACTACCACCATGGATCACTGTTGGGTTTCCCATTCAGCGGAACACATTGAGCTTTGAGGCGAAGGGATGGCTGACTTTTGTGTGTAGCAGACTTGATCCATGCCAGAATGAGACCCATCTGCCTCTTCCATGTGTTATTCTTATGGCTTCTATCATGGTCGGGTACCTAATTATTGTGGGTGTCGTGATGTTGGATAACATTTCATTGGTAGCACAGCAGACCAACACGGCCTACCCTTATCCCAACACTATCACAGAGTACCTTACTGATGCAAAGGTAGATCCAAGATCATACGATACCAAGGTGAAGCCCAAGAAGCCATTTTACTAGTACTCGTTGATGGATGCGAAAAACCCAAAGAAGAGAGCTCAGCCTTCTACCACCACATGCTAGTCTTATGAGCCGACAGTGGTAATCTCTGAGACAACTGACATTCCATCTACCTCTGCTGAGCCTTCTCCTAGTGCTACTGCTACGCCTCTGCCACCATCTCCAGGTCCTACCACAGCCCCCAGAGCAGCCCCTGCTATAGCTCCGAGGCTGGTGCCCATGCCTATAACTCCATTATCTGCTCTGCGAGTCTCCCATACATTGGCGAGTCTCAACAACTGGATGTAGACAGCTACTTCCAACTTGTCTGAGATATATAGCACTGTTGTAGTGCAGTCATCTACATAGGCACCACAGGTCTCCACTAATCTTAGTGAGATGCTGCGTAAGATTCTGGACACCCAAAAGATGATCATGGACACTCTGGTACAGCACGAATCGGTTATTGAGGAGTTGACCAAGGAAGTGAAGAAGATGAGGAAGTCCCAAGCAAGCAAGAGATCAGTTGATAAGCTTAGGAAGTAGGTGACCTGACTTGCAACAGCATGGGATTTTCCTTTTGACATGTTACTTGACCCAGACTCATCCGCCCCAGATCCATCTGCACCGGTTGAGGCAGTGCGTGCAATGTTTGCTACTCCTACCACTCTCAGTTATGATGATAATGAGATACAGTTGGTTGACCCAACGGGAGATGATGTTGCTGGGGACACTGAGATGTCTAAGGATGCTTAGGGAGTTTTCTTCGCCCTCACTCTTTTCACTCTTATTTTGTTAAGAATTAGGGACAATGCTTACTTTTATTCGGGGGTGGAGTTTATTTAATTGACACATTTTGGATACATTCAGACTGTAATAATTGGATGATTCTGTTTCTTTTCTTATTTGTAGTTTATCTATCTTTAGTAGTTATTGTTCATTAGCTTCTTTAACTTTCCACTTTCGTTTTTGTTTTGTTAGTAGCTTCTTTTTATGTTAGTAGCTTATTTTTATATTTTTTTCATAGTAGTATGGATAATAAGCCCTTGATTTTCTTAATGCCACGGTTCTTTCCAAAAGTAGTTTTATGTGAACCAGGTAACTCGTCCCGAGGATCGATGGCGTGATAACCTTCTTAAGGGAATGAGTCCGTCTTTTTTTGTGTTTAGGTAATAATAATAATAGTAATAGTAATGAATAAAAGGCCTAATCAAGTCATTCTCAAAAAAGATTTATTCATGCTTCATTTGGTACCAATACACTTAACTATGTGATTATGGTTTGAAACAATGTTTTCAAAAGAAAATAGCTCTAGTTAGTGACTTTGAGACTCTTGAGTTGACTTTGGTAATTATTGAGTGGTTTAATGGACCATAGTGATATTTAACTTGATTGTGGTTGTTATAGGCTCTCGACTCTATCCTCTTTTATGGTCTAGTTGCGTGAGGGGTTAGGTGATCTTTCGTTGCTAGTCCAAGTACACGTGTGAATGGTCTAGAACTTGTCCCGAATGTGCTTCAAGGCGAAATCTTATGTTTTCTTGGTTTGGAAAATGATTGTAGGCTTTCCTTGGTCTGTTTGAGATTTTTATTGCCAACCAATGTTGTTATCCCTACTCAACCCCCTTTGAGCCTCTAGCCTTTCTCATTTGATAACCATGATATAAGTCTTTACCTGTTTTGCCGTGATCCTCTCTTGGCACCCGGACCTTTCTTAACACTCTTGTAAAATAAGTGGCTTAAGGCATAAGTTTGGGGGAGAGTTGAGGAATTTGAAAGAGGTATCAAGGCACCAAAAAGAGAAAAGAAATAATCTCTATGAAAGAGAAGGCAAGAAAAGAGAAAGAAGAAAAAGAAAATGCAAGAAAGAGAATAAAAGGAAGGGTTGATGGAATCAAAAAGAGGTAATTATCCCTAACATGAGCATCAAGGGACAAAATGAAAGAAATGAACAAGAAAGAGTGATGTCAAGTCTCTCTAACCCCCAAGAAAAAAAGAATGCAACTAAGAATTGGTAAATGTGAGCCAAGAAATGAAAATGTGGAGTGTTTAAGGAAAGGTGTAACCACTTACCCATATGGTATCCTACCCCAATCCAAAATCCTTCATTACAACCCGAAAGAAGTCCTACTTGATTTTGAACCGAGTGAGCTTACATTAGTGGTGATCTACATGAGGGGCAAGCCTATGGTACTTGAAGTCGTACCTGTGACATTCTTTTGTGAGAGAAGAGTGAACCTTCCATTGATCTAAAGATTGAGTGCTAACTTTTGAAGTGAGCTTGGAAAATGGAAGGTAGAGGAGGAAGAGTTTGGAGTCCACCATGATCTACATGATAGAACAAGAATCCTCAATGAGTAAAGTCAATTCTTGAAGCTCAAATGTTACATTAGAACTATATGTGGATGATATGTGAATTGTCACCTTGTTGATAATGCATGAGTATTGTGGGTAATTTGTGGTCCCAACTTAGTATGAATGGCTTACTATTGACTCGCTGAAATGACCTTTCACTCTGAAGAGGTGAGAACTAATCTATTTGCTTGAGGACAAGCAAAGACTTAAGTTTGGGGGAGTTGATAAGTGTGGATTTTAATCACTTATTAGTACCTTCTTGCTTTAGTTTTAGTCCGAAAGTGTTGATTTATGTTCCCAAAGCTAATGAAAGTGTGCAAATTGCAGGAATGTTGGAGATTTGGACTCTAGTGAAGAAATCTAACTCAAAAGGGAGTGTTCCAGCTCATAAGGAAAGAAGGTGTGCAGCAGACCAAAAGTGCGGTCCGCAGAAGAAAGCGCGGACCGCAGAATTCTCTCTGCGGCCGCAGCTCTGGTGTAAAGCTCATAAGCCTATTAAAGAGAAGTGCGGACCGCACACAATTTGTGCAGTCGCAAAACATGGTCACACTGACAAGAATTCAAAAGGTTCAAAGAGTGTGAAAAATGACCAAGATTGAAGCCTTGCCAGAAGTGCGAACCGCACATAGAATTGTGCGGCCGCAGAAGCTCAAGTGCAGCCGCAGATCAAATTGTGCGGCTGCAGAATATCTCAACCTGCAGACTCGAGCAAAGTGCGAACCGCACATGAAATTGTGCGGCCGCAGAACCTCCCGAAGGGCATTTTTGTCAGCGAATTTTAGGCCACTATAAATAGACGGGAATTACTTTTTTAGGTCAAGTTTGGTAGTTTTTTGAGCTGCAGTCGTTGTAGTTTACCACTTTTGGTAATTTGTGATCAATTTGGGTCAAAGACACAATAGTTTATCATTTTAATTTTATATTATGGCTTTAATTATTATTTTTTCTTTATTTTCTTCCATTTCTAGTATGAGTAGCTAGATATTTACTAGGGTTGTGACCCAACCATAGTGTGTAAACCTTATGGGTAATTAATCTAATGCTTGTTTATGATTGGGTGTTTGTTATTTAACCTTGTTCATGCTTTAATTAATAGTTGCAAACATTGATTCACGCCTTTTTGACTTGGTCTTTATTTGAGAAAGAGGGACCTAGTTTAGCAAAACTTGGCTAACAAGAAATTGGGCTAGTTAAGGATTTGACTAGCCTAATTAAAGGGTTTGAACGAGAGATAGGGAAAATCCGACTTGAGCTCATATCAACTACTTGGCTTGATACCCATTTTGGCTTGAGAAAGCCAAATTGGGCAAAATCACTCTATGACCGAGAGGTATCGAGTGGGTAACTTAGAGTTGAGAGCTATAATATACCCAATCACTAAAATAAGTGTTAACGTAATTAACCTATTAGGCTAACACCTAGGCGAAGGTTACATTCCTAGGCCTTTTACCTATTTGAAAACAATCAAAAATAATTAATCAATTTCTAGTTTCATTTCTCTAGTTAATCATTGATAGTATAGTTTATAGAAGTAATTTGCAAAACCAACTTGTTTGGAAGCGTATTTTACCTATTTCGTGTACACGCATCAAGTGTACACTCTAACACCCACACTTAGCTCCCTAAGGAAATCGACCCCGACTCATAGTTGGGTACTATTCTTCTAACGACCTCTTCCACTCATTGTTGAGTGTGGATTGGGAGTGGATCAACCCCAAATCACGATCCATCTTCGTAGCACCCGATCAAATAAAATGCCATCAACTCTAAGCCTCTTCAAGGATCATCACCCTTGAACTATTAACACTTGAAATACCATTTCGACCCCGAAGTCGTAACACATCGTCATCTCTGATAATCGCTTATTAGGTACCACTTCGCAACACTATGTCCCTAAGGACAGGAAAATTTAAACCATCATACTGACGAACCTTAATGCGCTCAAATAAGGACGAGAACACACCAATACGAACAAGAATTCTACCAAGTTTGAAAATATCCGATCTCGTTACTCCGTCAGCCAAAGCCTGAACATCCATAGTCCAATTGCCTCACCTACGCTGGAATAAACACCAACCTCCCAATCTTGAATCGAATAATCCTCCTCCCGAAGCATTCACCGTCGCAACACAGAAGTAAACACCCTACTATTCATGCTACACTGCACGATAACAATAAGAGAAACATCACAATATATTGTGCATAGCCCCAGACTCGTGAGCAACACCAACACTGGGAAGAAATGCGAACACACCTCGACAAGACGAAGATAGTAGTCCGTCCGCGCACGCAGAGAAGAACATCCTGCACCACATCTGTAGTATTACCACAACTTGTCAGTGCCCAACTGATATCGAATGCTCGGCATCGCGTATGAATGAGTAGGAAGGAACTGAAGACATATTCTTCAACGAAATCAAATCGCACGACAAGGAATCAAGAAATGAAAGTTCTTCTAACAACCCTATAGCGTTTCGAAGATAAGTACAGACGTCTTCGTACCGATCCACAAGACTTTACCAGACTTGCTCATGATTCATGAGACCTAAGTGAACCTCGTGCTCTGATACCAACTGTCACGACCCAGTTCCCATCATAGGTCACGATAGCGCCCAACGATGTCGTTAGGCAAGCCAACGATAAACCTCCAAATCCTTATCAATTTTTATAGCTTTAAAATTTGAAATTACATAAGTAAATGGGATTAAATTTAGAAACCATACAAATACACGCCCTTCCTTCCCAAAACACAAAGCGAGGTGATAATATCATTAAGTACAACTGTGAACATCCACTAGAAATCCCTAAAATTCAGTGTCACAAATGCATAAGCATCTACTAGGAAGTACAATACTAATACAATATCTGTCTGAAATATAAAATAGAAAGGATATAGTGAATGAATAAGATAGGAACTCTGTGTGCTGCGGATCGTAACATAGAATGTAGCTACCACAAAGTCTCCTCAGCAGCTGCGCATGTGCGCCAAGATGACCACCAAATGTATTTATCTCAGTACCTGCACAATTATTGCAGAAGTGTAGTATGAGTACGTAAACAATGCGTACCCGGTAAGTATCTAGCCTAACCTTGAAGAAGTAGTGACGAGGGGTCGACATCGACACTTACTAGTGATCCAATGATCAAAATACAATAAAAGTAGACAGGTATGAGGCATAGCACATAAAAGCAACAAAATAAATATATGTGCATAACACAATCCTCAACAGAAGAGTAACTACGAAGTACTCAATTAACAGATACTACCTCGAATATAATACATAATGGTCAACACTAGATAAAATGTCACATCTCAAGTCAGAAGAACTCATAAGTACGCTGACTCCTTATCGCATATTACGCACGATTCTGCCAAGACAAACGGCCTGATCCCATAAGAGTGCTTTATAGAACTGCCGAGGCAAATGACCCGATCGCATAAGAGTGTGTTACAAATCCTACCGAGGAGAATGGCCCGATCCTATAAGAGTGTATTACTAATCCTGCCGAGGAAAATGGCCCGATCCTATAAGAGTGTATTACTAATCCTGCCGAGGCGAACGGTCCGATCCCATAAGAATAGTGTACTTTGTCGAGGTGAACAACCCAATCCCATAAGAATATATTACATGATACTGTCGAGGCGGACGACCCAATCCCATTAGAATATTGTTGAGGCGTTCAGCCCGATCCCATAAGAATATGAATTTTGACGGGTCACTAGCCCCACTCACGAATATACGTATGAGTTATTAAATTTAAGAAACTTTTCGGACGAATACGCACAACGCAGAAGAAATCCTTAAAAGGAAACATAATTTCCACGACTAATCAAGTAGTTCGTCAAGTATCCAAAATAGCAAGTCTGGTACTCTACACAAGTCTAGTCTCAGGCTAAAATGTAAATTAAGGCATCTAAGCAGGCAAGGATAACTCAAGTAATATAGTTAAAACATGGTGTGAGTCTACTTTTACCCGGACCTCAT
Source organism: Nicotiana tomentosiformis (assembly GCF_000390325.3). Taxonomy (NCBI): domain Eukaryota; kingdom Viridiplantae; phylum Streptophyta; class Magnoliopsida; order Solanales; family Solanaceae; genus Nicotiana; species Nicotiana tomentosiformis. The sequence goes on from NC_090815.1 coordinate 74,696,227, forward strand.
CAAGAATCTAGCATACACACGGACACTCGTCACCTCATACGTGTGTAGCTCCCATAACACGTAGCACACAACAAATAAAGCACCTACAGGGTAAATTCCCTCTTACAAGGTTAGACAGGAGACTTACCTCGCTTTGAAATTCGATAGCCGGCTCCAACGCCTCTCTAACATCTCAAACCAATGCCAAACGATCCAAAACTAGTCAAAGAACGTGCAAACCAATCAAAATATACTCAAAGACTCGTAATTTAATAATTAGAAATAAATTTTCAACTCCGCACGAAAAGTCAACAAAGCCAACCCCAAGCTCTCGCGCCCGAATTTAAAAAATTATAGAAAATAACTATTATCCATAATTTATATAGTCTATATGTAGAAAATCATATAATTTTGTTCATGAATTGACCCTCAAATCAAGGGTTTATCATTTCTCAACTTTGGGGCTCAAAACCCCACTTTCTACAATCCAACACTGATAAAATGATAACCAACGAAAATAACAATCATAGAAAAATATCAAAACAAAAGGTTAGATATTGACCCCTTTGTTGAGACGAGAATAACGTTGTGAAAATCATCTCAAACGGAGCTCTAGAACTCAAGATATGCTCAAAATACTAAAATATTCGGTTTCCAATTCCAGATGATTTTTGTTCATCGCCTTCGCAAGACACCATCGCCTTCGCGAAGAGCAATTTTTCGCGCTGACTGGTCTATTTAAAATTCCTTCTTCTCGTTCGCGGGACCTCCTTCGCATTCGCGAAAACAAAAGTTCGCACCAGAAACCAGCAATCTTTTCCAACACGAAAATGGGCATAACTCTCTCATACGACCTCGGAATTCGACGATTCTTATTGCTATGATTCTGTAATTATGATACGGATCTAGTGTCTTAATAGAATCACAAATCAAATGTCGTTTTCTCAATATGGTACGCTTTATGCCAAAATTAAAAATGACACTGAAACATCAAATAAAAGTGTGACACAATCCAAACTCATTCGAAACTCATCAGAATCTGACCAAAACTTGTGGACAAGTCGAAAATCATCATACGAACCTATTAATACTTTTAAATCATGAATTCGGGCTCGTTAAGTCCACTATTAGACTGTGGTCAACTCATTTTCTTAAACGTGACTAGTATACAACTTAAGTGTCTGAATCACTCTTAAACATTCTGGATCACGATCAAATTTCACACACAAGTTCCAATCAACTAAATGAACCTATCCAAGATCCCTGAATACCACCCGAGGTCCGATAACACCGAAGTCCACTCCAAGTTAACTTAGCAAATTTAAAAACCTTCAAAATGCAAACTTCCAACATTAAGGACCAAATCACTCCCGGGCCACCCAATACTCAACCCAAATATACGTCCTAGTTCGAAATCACCTTACGAACCTATAGGAACCTTCAAATCCCGATTCCGCGGGTGTTTACTCAAAAATCAAACCTTGGTCAACTCTTCTAACTTAAAGCTTCTGAATTGAGAATTATTCTTCCAAATCAACTCTGAACTTTCCGAAAATCAAAATCGACTACACGTGCAAGTCATAATACATATAGTAAAGCTACTCAAGGTCTCAAACCGCCGAACGACATGCTAGAACTCGAAACGACCGGTCAGGTCATTACATTAATGCTCAAAGTCTCAACTCCCAAACCTATTATGCTATTAAAACTAAATTAGTTCAAGCATCTTGAGTAGCAAGCAATAAGGTATTCTAGTGATCTAGTAGCAAGCGACAAGGTATTGTCGTATTGGATATCTTTCCTTTCGTATGATTTAGATTTCTCTTGTTGGATACTTAATTTTTTAACGACTCTACTCTTGAATCTCGGCTTGATTAATATTTTTTTACTTGTGTGATTTATATTCCTCTTGTCTTTGCTTAATCTGTTTTACACTGCTGTACAATAGTGAGATGGATCTTTATGGCCATCTTCATTTTACCTTGATTCATCATCTTTTAAACAGTTAAAATGTCTAGAAATCATGCCAAAGTCCTACCCAAGTACACATGTTATCGTGTTCTAACTTTCACTAACGACTCTTATATGACATTTTAAAAAATATCGAAAACTGAACCGTACCGATACCGAAGAGAAATTGAGATGATTGAGGCAGTTTCAAAAGGTTTACTTTCGGTTATACAAAATATAATAATCGAAAAATTTATATGCTACAAATTTTGTAAAAGAACCGGCCGAACCGCCATTGACACTCCTACTTGTGATCCATTTTATCATTCAATTCAATTTAATTAAATTTCACTTCAATTATTACTTTCCCATTACTTCGGGCATTTACATAACCTATTTAAGCTTATCTAATTTCTCAAAAATAACCACTTCAAATTAAGGCAATACAAAGCACTGTAAGTTAGCACAAGGCCAAACTCAGTCACAGACGACCCCCTAAACTTATTTGATTCTCTCACTTTAGCACCTGGTCAATGCTTAGTTCCAATATAACATTTATACCATTTAAAATATGGACCAATTAAACACTTTTTGCTAGCATAACAAAAGAAGTGTTATTCACTTCCGTTGGGCGCGTAGATGAATACCAAAGTAATAATTGTTTTTTCCTTAGGAAACTTACACTTTTTACCCATCGATACATGGCTTCAATTTTTATTTTATTTTTTTAAAATGAACAAAAAATTAAAGGAAAAGTATCCCCAACCCCAACCGAGGGGTCTTCCTCTCCAGTCTCCACCCCATTTTCCCTTCTCTTCTCTCGTTCTTCATTCATCATATTCTGCACAGTTTTGTTCTTTTTTTTTGTTTATTCTTTTGGGGTTAATTACAACCAATCCTAGTTCATTGGAGCAGTCTTTTAACCCATGTTTCAGAAATCAATCGAGCACACTTGTTGAAAAGAATATATCACCGAAGAAATTGAGATTGCCGAGTTCTTTTTTAAGGATCCCGATCTCATTTTTCAGACTCTTTTCTTCAAAATTTTAAGGAACCAGATCGAGAAAAAGCCCGTGGGTCTTGGGGTAAAGCGAAGATTTGGGAAGAAGAATTGCAACCACCAAACAATTATTTTTAGATCTTTTTCGTTCAACTTTAAATCGCCAAGGTATATAAAAGAGACCATACCATGGTCACTACAATAATCTGCTACACAGTTACTAGGATCTCCATGGAAAGGAAAATAAAAACATATGAAGAGGAGAAGAATAAAGAGGAAAAGAAAAAACAAAAGATAACACGAGAAAAGGTAAACAGGGGAAGAAGTTCACGGACGTTGGCGGCTGGTTGTTTAATTGGAGTTGGGAAAGAAGAAGGGGGCATGGGGTTGCTGGGCTTAGGAGGCCGGGGTGGGAAATAAATTTTTCACGTGTCGCTTGTTGATTGATTAATTTGCCATGTAATATGCGCTTTGCAACACAAGCTGATTTTTTACAGCAGATGGGGGAAAAAACAAGGGTTTAATTGGTACAAAATTTAATAAACGATATAAGTAGTAAAATTGGAACTAGGGAAGAATCCATGAGTTTAAAGATCATGGCCAAAACACATATAGGAAGTAATCACTTACATGGGCCGGCCGTCTGGCCAAGTTAGTCAGGGAAGATGCAAATCCGACTATTTATAAAACCAGCTCGAGTTCCTTCCTGATCCTGCAATAAAAGGTACACTGATGATCAAAATGTTTCTGCTTGCTGGAGTAATACATAGCTCGCAGGCAAGAGGGGTGTGTGACTGTGTGTGGATGTGTGGGGCAGCTCAAGTATGACAACCATTTCAAGCTCGTAGAGGAACCTTCATTTCAAAATGCCAAAGGGCCAGATCCCATTATGCCTGTCATTGAGCCCAAAGTAAACTCTGCACAAGTGAAAAGCGCCAAAACTACTTGAATTGCCTCAGTAAATGTGTTTAATAACTCTTCACCTGATATAACCCTGAACAATTTTAATGGCCAAGTGAAACTATTCTACATTCCTCAAATCAATATCTTCATAAGATTTCAGAAATCGTTATATTAAAAAAAATGAAATGAAGTGACAGGTGTGACGGTTGCACACAAGAAACATATCGTCCTTCAATCTCAAAAAATAAGTTCTTACCAACTCCATAAGAATTACGACAATTTCAATTGTTCATCAAAAAAATTTCTAACAGATCAGTATAAAATACAATCATCTAGCTAGATCTGCAAAACTCTATTCCACGCTAGCCCTTGCCAGTAGACTATACTTGTGGCCACAACTTCACATTGATCACTGAGATGGACAACCTGCATATGTTTAAACCTAGCATTCAGTAAGATCAAGCTTTATTGATGTGTTGAAGATTTCATACATAAGAATGCGGGGAAAAAAGAACTAAACACAACACCTCTTCTTTCTTTTTCAGACAACACATACTACCAAATGTGAAAAAAACAGAAGCCAACACATTGAAGTACAAGAGTTTAAGCAGACTTGTGTACTGACAAAAAGATCGTGTAAGCCACAGCTCCGCTAGAATCCTAATAAACAAACCCCACCCACCTCCCGGACAAAAAACAGAACAAAATGAAACTGCAACAAAATAAGCTCTACAGGATTATGTCGGGTTATCACAAAAGATCCGGGCCCAAGACCCTAAGCGAACAGTCCAATTATTACAAGCATCTCATGTGCAAGAAAAGATCAACATAAAATGAAAACTCTCCATATTTCAAACTCTTAGTTCTCGTCAACCAGTCACCCTTCTTGCAAGGCCTTCCAATAGTAAAAAAGTTTCATCAAAGCCATTTGACACTCCTGACCAAATTAATGCATGAACAGTCTGCAGTGGCCCTTTGTGTGCTTTTTATTGGGGGGGATTGTGGGGGGGGGGGGGGGGGGGGGGGTTCCTCCCAAGGGAATACAGCAGAGTCAATCAAGTTAGGACTAGGACGCAACATCGCTTAGAGTTTAAGCGCACTACATAGCCATTGGTTATAAGTTCAAAGGATTTAAAATATCAATCTGACAACAATGTTCTTAAGAGCTCAGGGAAAAAAATAACTAAAGCATCTGTCAGCTGAACATACCAATTGGTACGAGGGATGGCTAGTCACTTACAGGATTGGCACGAACAGATCAAAATCTACAATCCAAGCAAATTCCATCTGATGACATGAATTATTATTGAACTCCATTTAATTTCTTTTTTGGAATGAATTGTTGAACTCCATTTAATTTTTTTCCTGATATGTTATAGAATTATAAAATGCGAAGGTTACTGTTAGTCTAATAAAAGGGCAACCCGGTGCACAAAGCATCCAGCATTCACGCAAGATTCGGAAAAGGGCCACATCTCAAGGAGGTGTGTGATATAGGCAGGCTACCCTAATGCAAGCATTAGTGGGCGAGTCTCAAACCCATGAGCTATAGGTCACTCGAAGACCACCTTTACTGTTGCTCCAAGGCTCGGAAAAGGGCCACATCTCAAGGAGGTGTGTGATATAGGCAGGCTACCCTAATGCAAGCATTAGTGGGCGAGTCTCAAACCCATGAGCTATAGGTCACTCGAAGACCACCTTTACTGTTGCTCCAAGGCTCTCCTTCTCATTCTAATCAAAACGTTTATATGCGATAAAGAGGTGGTGGATGTAGTTCAATCTTGCAAGGAATAGAGAGAGAATCATTTGGAATTCGCGATGATTGAATCGACCATTTTTGGGTTACGAATAGAGAGCCAGCCAGCCAAAATAACATAGACACACACTTATGTTACATGGTTCAATATGAAAATGAATATTGGTATGTGATGTTCAAGCCAACTTGACTATTGTGTTAAAACATTGGATTCAAATGTTAGTCTCTCATGGTATTTTTTTAAGAACATTGTGTCTAATTCAAACCCAAAATCTAACTCAAGCAGTTCGCAATGCCCAAAACTATAGAGATTCTAGCACTCCCTAACATACTTAGGGTGAACATATGGAACCTGAAGTAACATGACATGGATGGCCTATACTGCTAACCAAAAACCAGGAAGAGTTTGGCTCTGATACCACGTTTAAGAAATAAACATTCGACTCAACTCAACTCCAAAAGCGCTCAAGTAATGTAAGAACTGTTCAAGACCATATAAGGAGATTATCGCACATACACTTAATCCCAATGGGATTCTAACAGTTATCATTCCAAGTTTATCGACCGCTAGGTTGCATCCTTGATGTGAGAAGGATGCCGTATGGACTACTCACAGGTTTTTGGCGCATTCTGCAGTATCCATACTAAGAACCCATCATAACCCTCTATGTTACAAGTACATCAAGGCAAACTTCCTAGCAAGATGATCTCCACCCTTTTGTCTCTCAGATAAATAACTAGATTGAAATGTTGGCTAAGTACACATTCCAGCCTAATGATGTTCTTTACAGAAAATCATTCATCGCGGTGAGAAATACTTCTTGGAGAAAGAATATAAATTATCTTCCATCTAAGGATTTGATATTTTTGAAGAACAACCCTAACCTAAGCCAACTTGTGTTCTCTATTACCCATGAAACAAATGCAAGGTATGTAGCAAAGTACTTTTTTTGGGACCAAGATGAGTAATCCACCTACTTCTGTCCTCTGAAGAGTCTTAGCAAGAGTTAGCAAAAGAACCAAATTTCACTTGTAGAAGTCCAAGAAACATGAGCTTCCTTTTAAATCTCTTAGTTCCTACCCGATAAACAATTTCTTTAGCAAAGGAAGTGTAAGTTTGAGGACATAGAAGATGTCATTTATTTTCTCTGTCCTTGTACCCTTCAAAAATGGATACAAGTCCTCAAGGCTGAACAGACTTGACCAATTTCATCATTTTACAAAAGTACAAGTACATAAGTGAATTGTACAGCATCTTTAAAAGCTACAAACAAAAATCCCAGATATCTAACATGTAAATCAGCAACTTGATTCATGATTGCAAGTTGCAACTAATGGTGGCAAAATGGATAAAAACTGTTATTCATCCATATTATCCACTAAAAATGAGTTGGATAATGAACTTTTTAAAAATGGGTCGAATATGGATAAGATCCATACCGTCTACTTAAAAAATGGATAACCAATGGGTTTAACTTTTACATTTGCAAAGCTCAAATTGGAGTTCCTCAAGTTTGGGAGACTAGAAATTCTCCCAAAAATGATCGTATTCAAGAAGCCATGGATTATATGGATATCCACATTATCTGCTGGTTAATCCATTTTCTATTTGTATTAAATATGGGTCGGGTCGGATATTTTATCCGTTTTTGTATTACCTATTTGATCAGCCCATATCCGACCTGACCCGCCCATTTGCCACCCCTAATTGCAACCAATGCCAGACTGAAGACCTTAGTCCATGAGTTGCACAGAAAAAAAACCAACCCTATAGTTACGTAAATGAATAGAGACAATTCTACTTACCAAAATAATAATTGAAATAGTTTACTGCCTTAATGCACGAAGCTTGATATTCAATTAATTTACTAACCACCTCACTATAAAGTGCTGTGTAACCCATCTCTTTTTCTGAAAACGCAAATTGTTATGCATCTCCTCTAAACATATAACTACTACAAATATACTTTTTCCCTTCTCCCATTTTATTGGGCGTCAGGTAGGGGACTCTCTTTCTCTCTCTCCTTGCTTTGGTTCAACACAGAACTTTTATAAAAAGAACACCGTTTGCTTTCACTAGGGTTGCTACCACACCTATTCTCAGTCTACTTCAGATGCCTGGTCTGTAGGAGATGTCTTTGCTCACACAACCATTATATATCCTGTAAGCTCAGGCCCCAGTGTAAGAAGGCCAACAGAATTCAAAGCAGACCCATCGTCCATATGATAATAGAGTTGACCGGAAGCAATCAGAAGGATTCTACATTAGTTGTTCCCCTGATTTCGGATAGATTACAACTCGAGCAATTACAACTCTAATGACATTTTAACTCCTAACTGCCGTATTAATTTTCCAAAATAAAGCACCATGAAACAGATGTATTTGATACTTTCAATCAAAATATAGCCAGATACAATGGTCTTCCACATAACAGATTCACAATCAGAAGCAAATATTATGCTTCCAACGAATCACTTTGAAAAATAAATATGCTGCCAAATAATTTTTAAAATTGAACAATCAAAAATAATTCTTAACTAATTACCCGTTATAACAAAGCTGCTCCATTAACTTGCTGCTACTTCTTTTTGCTGTTTGACTCTGACGGGTTAGCTGAATATGCCTTAAGCCTGACTTCAGACAGCTTATGCTCAGCTTGTTGCTTCCGCCTCCTACTTCGCCTCGACTGTTTGCTTGTATCTCCATTAGATTCCACTTGTTTCCCTTTTCTGTCATCTGTCTCACCATCAAAATTTTCCTTCTTACCAAACTTTCTCTTCTTTTCAGTTTTTGGCACATGTGAAACTTCTCCTTTAAGTTTCTTTCTCACTTCGAGAGTCTTCAGACGGTCTACCTTCCATTCCTTTTCTCTATAAGGTGCTATCTTCTTCAAAGAGACATATTGACTTAACTCCTTATCCTCCATTGTTAACATCTCCTCTGGAGTTAGCCCGAATCTCTTGGCTCTGACAGGCCTATACTTGAATCTTGTCTTCAAGTCTCCAATAGTATCCTCGTAGTCCAACTTGTAATACTCCTCCATCAGCTGTTCTTTAACTGTTTTCATTAATGTACTAGTCCGCTTCCGCTTCTTCTTCCGCTTACCTTCTTCAGCCACCTCATCATCAGCAGCACTTCCTTTATTATCATCTCCTGTTTGCTCATGATCACCACCTTCATTCTCCATAGCTTTCAGAAGTTTTTCCCTAGTTGATAAAAAGCCATCACGAGGCTCGTCCACTTTATCCCATCCCTTGGGCAGTCCCAGTAACTCATCTTCCTTGTCAAAATCTGGCTTCTCAAGGTCACCATCATCTTCATCCTTATCACTCCCAAACTCGGGATCTATATCATCAGCCTCGTAGTAGGCATCACTAAAAGCCGCCTTCATCTTCCTATCGTGCTCGTCAGGATCAAATTCCTCCTCCAAATCATCGACATCCAATAAGCAAACCTCATCCTCTCCTATCCCAGCAGTCTCCTTAATCTTATCAAGCCTCTCCTTCATCTCCTTCTTCTTCAAGTTCTTCAACCGTTTCAACTCCTCTTTCCTCTCCTCTTCTGCCTGCACCATCCTCTCTTCCTTTCTCTCCCTCTGCAACTTCCTTGTGTTTGTCTTCTTCCTCACAGATCCCTCCACCTGCCTCGAATGTCCCCACACTCGATCCCCTGCATTCTCCTCGAATCTAAAATTAAACTCTCTCTCATAATCCTCTTGTCTCTCAATCTCCTCCTCATCCTCCGAAAACTCCACATCCTCGCCATCATCCCCCCTCTTCCCTTTCTTATCATCCTTCCACATCTTCTTCCTAAAAAAATCCTTTAAAAACACTGTCTCTTCATCCAACTTCTCATCCTCCCCGAAAAACTCATCCAACTTCTTAGCAAACTCATTATCTCCCTCCTCCTCCTCGTCATCACCTAACCCGTCCTCTCTTTTCTCATTCTCTTTCACCTTAAACAAGTCCTCTTCCTCCTCATCCTCCTTAACAGCATTCAAAAACTCCTCTCTCAAATCCTCTTGCTCCTCTGAATACGTCTTCACTTTCTTCTCCTCTTCTTCATCTCCGAACTCGGGACCCTCCTCTATCAAATGCTTAGACACTACATCCTTCAAATACATTGGCTTTTTATTTTTATGTTTCTTCTCCTCAGACTCAAAATTTGTTTCAGATTCAGATTCAGATTCAGAATCGAATAACTTAGCATCTTTATTATTCAAAACAACAGGGTCGCCTTTTTTAATCTTAAGCAAACCATCAAAGAACTTTAAATTACTTGTAGGGTTTAAATCCTCTTCTTCTTCTTCCTCATCTGTGTCTTCGGAAGAGGATTCGTCATCAATGACACCTTTCTTCTTCAGTTCTTCGAGCTTTTGCAAGTCCTCTCGCTTCTTGTTGTGTTCGTAGCGGCGGGCGAATTCCTCGTTTATCTCAATTTTGTCCAGCTTCTCTACATCATCATCGTCTCCGTCGAATAGCTTCATTCCCATTTGCTTTCCTTTAGGGTTTCCGAAAGCTGATTTCAAATGAGGGAGTGCTCTGTTTTAGGGTTTTGGAAGTGAGCAGCTAAAGGCTGAAGAGGACAAATTGGCCAGAAAATTGAGGATGTTAAGAGCAATAATTTATTTGTTTTTTAATAAAAGTAATTTTAGAGACTCATTTATAAAGGAAAAAAAGAATTTTGAGAAGGACGTTTATAAAGGGAAAAAACTCATGTTATAAAATAAAGACCGTAAAATAAATACAACTATAGAGAGAAACTGATATATTATTCAAATTTCAAACTTATGTATATAATGAACTGAATTCTCCTCTATTTATAGAAGAAAAGAAGCTGCTACTGCAAGCTGCTGTGTAAGCTGCTTGTAAGCTGATGTGTAAGCTGCTTGTAAGCTGCTGCTCTAAACTGTTGTGCCAGATATAGATAATCTTCTATCATGGGTAATATTTATCCATAACGGAGTACCGAAAGGATAAGCTTATTCGGGAGGCTTATTTCCAATAGAGTACTAAATAGATAAATGTATTTATGGCGGAGTCTCATATGGATAAACTTTTTCAGGAAGCTTATTTACAACGGAGTACTAAATGAACATCCATAATATAATATATTCATAACACTCCCCTTGGATGTTCATTAAAAGATAATGTGCCTCGTTAAAACCTTACTAGGAAAAACCCCGTGGGAAAAAATCCTAGTGAAGGAAAAAAAGTACACATATTTAGTAATACGCATTGCTAGCTGCCTCATTAAAAACCTTATAAGGAAAACCCTGTGGGAAAAAACCTTAATAAGGAAAAAAGAGTACATCGCGTATTTTACTCCCCCTGATGAAAACCTTGTTTCAAATATTTAAGTCTCCGCATTCCAATCTTGTATACCATCTTCTCAAAAGTTGAAGTTGGTAAAGATTTGGTGAATAAATCTGCCGGATTGTCACTTGAACGGATTTGTTGCACATCAATGTCACCATTTTTCTGAAGATCGTGTGTGTAGAATAATTTTGGTGAAATGTGCTTCGTTCTATCTCCTTTTATAAATCCTCCCTTCAATTGGGCTATGCATGCAGCATTGTCTTCGTATAAAATTGTGGGTCTTTTCTCACATTCCAAATCACATATTTCTCGAATAAAATGAATTATTGATCTCAACCATACGCATTCCCTACTTGCTTCATGAATGGCTATTATTTCAGCATGATTTGAAGAAGTAGCAACAATAGATTGTTTTGTGGAGCGTCATGATATGATAGTACCTCCACATGTAAATACGTACCCGGTCTGAGATCTAGCTTTATGGGGATCAGATAAATAACCTGCATCTGCATAACCAACAAGATCTGCACTATCTTTGTTAGCATAAAACAAACCCATATCAAGAGTTCCCTTTAAATATCGCAATATATGCTTAATACCGTTCCAATGTCTCCGTGTAGGAGAAGAGCTATATCTTGCTAGTAAATTAACAGAAAATGCTATGTCAAGACTTGTAGCATTAGCAAGATACATAAGTGCACTAATTGCACTGAGATAGGGTGTTTCAGGACCCAGGAGTTCCTCATCCTCTTCTGGAGGTCGAAACGGGTCCTTATTCACTTCAAGTGATCGAACAACCATTGGTGTACTCAATGGGTGCGCTTTATCCATGTAAAAGCATTTTAAGACCCTTTCTGTATAGGCAGATTGATGCATAAAGATCCCATTTGCTAAATATTCAATTAGCAATCCAAGACAAAGTTTTGTCTTTCCAAGATTTTTCATCTCAAATTCTTTCTTAAGATATTCAATTGTCTTTTGGAGCTCTTCTGGAGTTCCAAGAAGATTTATGTCATCAACATAAACAGGAAGTATAACAAATTCTAATGCCATTTTCTTTATAAAAATACATGGACAAATAACATCATTTATGTAACCCTCTTTCAACAAATATTCACTGAGGCGATTATACCACATGCGCCCAGATTATTTTAAACCGTACAAAGATCTTTGTAATCTGATTGAGTACATTTTTCGAGATTTTGAATATGCTTCAGGCATTTTAAATCCTTCAGGGATTTTCATGTAAATCTCATTATCAAGTGACCCGTACAGATAAGCCGTAACCACATCCATCATATGTATTTCAAGCCTTTCACGTAAGGCTAAACTGATGAGATATCGAAATGTTATAGCATCCATAACGGGTGAATATGTTTCTTCATAATCGACTCCAGGTCGTTGTGAGAATCCTGGTGCGACAAGGCGAGCCTTTTATCTTTCAACTTCATTTTGCTCATTCCTTTTTCGCACAAAAACTCATTTATGACCAACTGGTTTTATACCAGTAGGTGTTTGGACTACTGGTCCAAAGAGTTCTCTTTTAGCAAGTGCGTTCAATTCTGATTAAATTGCCCCTTGTCATTTTGGCCAATCAGATCTTTGTTGACATTCTTCGACAGATCGGGGTTCAAGATCCTCACTATCTTGCATAATGTTAAGTGCAACATTATATGCAAAAATATTATCCACCACTATTTCAGATCGATTTAAATTAATACCATCACCAGTAGAACTTATTAAAAGTTCTTCACTCACTTGAGTCTCGGGTTTATTGATTTCTTCAGGAATCTCATAACTAATCAGATCTTGGGTCTCTTTAGGAGATCCCTTCATAATATCATTTTGATCATTTGTCGATTTTCTTTTTCTAGAATTTCGATCCTTAGAACCCATAGGCCTACCACGCTTCAGGCGTGCTTTAGGTTCACTAGCTCTCATGCTAATAGATGGTCCTGTTGGGACATCAATTCGGATAGGCACATTCTCTGCATTGATATGTGACTTAGTTATCCTTTTCAAATCAGTAAATGCGTCTGGTATTTGATTTGCTATATTCTGTAAATAGATAATCTTCTGGACCTCCTGATTACATATAGGGGTACGTGGATCAAAGTGAGATAATGATGAAACTTTCCACACAATTTCTCTTTTGATTTTTTTTTTCTCTCCCCCTAATTGTGGGAAATTTGTTTCATCAAATCGACAATCTGTAAATCAAGCAGTAAATAAATCTCCCATCAATGGTTCAAGATAGCGAATAATAGAGGGTGATTCAAACCCAATATATATTCCTAACCTTCTTTGGGGACCCATCTTACTGCGCTGTGGTGGTACTACTGGCACATATACAACACATCCAAAAATTCGTAGATGTGCAATATTTGGTTCATGACCAAAAAACTAATTGTGACGGAGAATATTTATTATAATGTGTTGGTCTGAGACGGATAAGTGATACTGCGTGCAAGATAGCATGGCCCCAAACAGTAGTGGGCAATTTTATTTTCATAAGTAGTGGTCTTGCTATCAATTGCAGTCGTTTAATAAATGACTCTGCAAGGCCATTTTGAGTATGAACATAAGCTACCGGATGTTCAACTTTTATCCCAACTGATAGACAATAATCATCAAAAGCTTGAGATGAGAATTCTCCAGCATTATCAAGGCGAATAGCCTTTATAGGATAATCTGGGAATTATGCCCTTAATCGAATTATTTGGACTAATAACTTTGCAAACGCCAGGTTGCGAGATGATAATAGGCATACATGAGACCATCTTGAAGATGCATCTATTAGGACCATAAAATATCTAAACAACCCACTTTGTGGGTGAATAGGTCCACATATATCCCCATGTATACGTTCTAAAAAGGTAGGGGACTCAATGCCAACCTTCATTGGTGATGGTCTAGTGATCATTTTGCCTTGATAACAAGCATCACAAGAAAATTCATTATTTGTAAGAATCTTCAGGTTCTTTAATAGATGCCCACTCGAATTTTTAGTAATTCGTCTCATCATTATTGATCCAGGATGGCCCAAACGGCCATGCCAAAGTGCAAAAGTATTTGAATCAGTAAACTTCTGGTTTACGATAGAGTATGCTTCAACTGTACTAATCTTTGAATAATATAAGCCAGAAGATAAAGTTGATAACTTTTCTACAATGCATTTCTAGCCAGAAATATTCTTTGTAATACAAAAATATTCCACATTCATTTCATCTATTGTCTTAACATGATACCCATTTCGGCGGATATCTATAAAACTAAACAAGTTTCTTCGGGACTTGGAGGAGTACAATGCATTATCGATAATAAGTTTTGTTCCCTTAGACAGAAATACAATAGCTCTTCTGGAGTCTTCAATCAAAATTATATTACCATAAATTGTAGAAATATTTGCTTTTTCCTTATGCAAATAAGAAAAGTATTTCTGATCTTTGAATATGGAATGAGTTGTTCCACTATCAACTACACAAATATCTTCATGATTGGTCTTTGATCCAAACATAATTTGAGGATTATCCATATTCTTCAAAATGACATAAGCAAAATAAATATGATAGTAAATATTATAACTTTTATTTATGTACAACAATTACATAACTATACTATCTACTACAAATAATAAAAATTAAAATATTTACATCTCTACAGATTCACTACCGATCACATGACTTGTTTCTCCTTCTGGGAGTGCAAAGTAATCAGCTACATCCAAATGCATGAAGTCTAAATTATCTTCAGAAATAAAATTTGCTTCAGCATTTTTCTCTGTCTTTTTCAAGGAAGCTTGATATAGCTCAACCAGGTGCTTTGGCGTACGGCATGTACGTGACCAGTGCTTTCCTCCACATCTATAGCATGCATTTTCTGGCTTTGCTGCTTGCACCGCTTCATGCTTTTGTTCCTTCCTTTTCCACTGCTGGTGGTGAGGAGGGTTCTTTGGTGCATTATTATTATCACGATTAGAGTTTCCTCCCCAACCACAGCCATGACCACGACTGGGGACACGTCCTCTTCCACGTTTAGCTTGGTGAAAGTTCGTCTCATTCACTTCAGGGAATGGACAAGAACCAGTAGGTCGGCTTTCATGGTTTTTCATTAATAGCCCATTATGTTGCTCGGCTACAAGAAGATGTGAGATAAGTTTAGAATACTTTTTGAATCCCATCTCTCGATATTGCTGCTGCAGGAGCATATTCGAGGCATGAAAAATGGTGAAAGTTTTCTCCAACATATCATGATCAGTAATATTATCACCACATAGTTTCAATCGGGAAATAATTCTGAACATAGCAGAATTATACTCACTGATAGATTTAAAATCTTGTAGCCTTAGATGAGTCCAATCATAACATGCATGTGGAAGAACGACCATCTTCAGGTGGTCATATCTATCTTTCAAATTACTCCACAGTATGACTGGATCTTTAACAGTAAGATATTCCATTTTCAGGCCCTCATCAAGGTGATGGCGTAGGAATATTATTACTTTGGCACGGTCTTGGTTTGATGCCTGATTTTTATCTTTGATGGTGTCTGCCAGACCCATCGCATCAAGATGAATTTCGGCATAAAGCACCCAAGACATGTAGCTTTTG
Organism: Nicotiana tomentosiformis; assembly: GCF_000390325.3. Taxonomy (NCBI): domain Eukaryota; kingdom Viridiplantae; phylum Streptophyta; class Magnoliopsida; order Solanales; family Solanaceae; genus Nicotiana; species Nicotiana tomentosiformis. The sequence goes on from NC_090815.1 coordinate 74,711,744, forward strand.
CCCGATATATCCAGGGCTACAAACTCAAGTTTAGAAAGATTTGACATTATTTAGAAAAAGAAAGTTCATACCTCTGATACTTTCAAAGTATTTTCTCGAGATGGCAGAGTCTCGTGCTGATAACGTGTTATAAAATAAAGACTATAAAGTAAAGACAAGTATAGAGAGAAACTGATATATTATTCAAACTTCAAACTTATGTACATAATGAACTGAATTCTCCTCTATTTATAGAAGAAAGGAAGCTGCTGTATAAGCTGCTACTGCAAGCTGCTGTGTAAGCTACTGTGTAAGCTGCTTGTAAGCTGCTGCTCTAAACTGTTGTGCCAGATATAGATAATCTTCTATCATGGGTAATATTTATCCATAACGGAGTACCGAAAGGATAAGCTTCTTCGGGAGGCTTATTTTCAATAGAGTACTAAATAGATAAATGTATTTATGGCGGAGTCTCATATGGATAAACTTCTTCAGGAAGCTTATTTACAACGGAGTACTAAATGAACATCCATAATATAATATATTCATAACAAATTAAACCTTTAGAGTGGAAATATATTTTTTTTTGAGAGAAACAAAGCAACAAAAAATTAGCTTGAAATCAAATCGGGAATGAAATCTCCCCTGACGATATATTAGAAGACACAAGCGCATATTATTCAAAATGAGACTTTTGACAAAAGACCAATTTAGTTAAATCATTAGCTATCGAATTACCTCCTCTGTATATATGGGCGATAGAGAGTATTCGGTTCCTATCAAAAGGTGACTGATAGTAGGCTATAATTGTGTAGTTTAACTATTATTTATTCTCTAACTTAGCTGCACTTTATTGATATTTGAATGTTAAATGATAACAAATTGCTCTAATTAAGAACTTTATGTTTTGCATTAGCAATTCCGGGCTATGAGGACGTTAAAGAGTGTTTTGGAGCTAATATGGAGCATTGAAGGCCAATTGGAGGTTAGCGCGCTTAAAAAGAAGAAAGAAAAAAATGCTGCAGAAAATCCTCCGGGTGCGCGGTCTATGCGCGGCCGCACATGTCAGGCAGAAACTGGCCAAAGTGCGCGGTCGATGCGCGATCGCGCACATGCTTCCGAGAAAAATCGTCCAAGGCCAATTTTGTAATTTGAGATACGACTAACCTTGACCTATATGAAGCTCAGCTCGCCCAAAAAGAGGGTATCTGTGTTTTTAGAAGAACTTTGGAGGCAAAAACACAAAAAGAGCAAGATGGAGAATTTTCCTACGAGTTTTTCATCTTCTTCTTCTTAATTCCATTGTTGGTTATGACTTTTTATATTGTAATCGTGTATAGTAGTATGAGTAGCTAAACTCGTCATCTTGTGATGACCCAAAGGGTCATCTTGTGAATTAAGACTCTATTCCGGGCTCGTTAGCCTTAAAAACCTTATTTTTACTCACCTCGATTTATGTGCGCAATCCGGAAGCCTTTATGTGGAAATTTATGAAGTAATAATTTTTGGGATTTAAAATTGATTTTTAGTTGACTTTGGTCAACGTTTTGAGTAAATGGACCCAGATCCGTGTTTCGACATTCCCGGAAGGTCCATAGTAAATTATGGGACTTGGGCGTATGCCCGGAATCGAATTCCGAGGTCCCTAACTTGAGAAATAAATTTTTGATGAAAATTGTAAGACTGAAATTCTATGGATTTAAAGAAATTGATTAATGTTTGATCTCGTTGGTATCGGGCCCGTATTTTGGTTCCGGAGCCCGGTACAAGTTTAATAGAATATATAAGCCATGTCTGTGAAATTTGGTAGAAATCGGAGTTGATTTGACGTGATTCGGGCGTCTGGTTGAGAAGATAGTAGTTTTGAAATGTTCTTGAGGAATTCATGAGTTTTGGTGCTAAATTCATAGTTTTAGGTGTTATTTTGTAATTTGATAGCATGAGCAAGTTCGTATGATATTTTTAGACTTGCATGCATGTTTGGTTTGGAGCCCCGAGGGCTCGGGTGAGTTTCGGAAACGCTACAAAGTGATTTTAGAACTTAGAGAATTGTTGGTGTAACTGGTGTCTGTAGCAGGCCTCTAATCTCGCAAATGCGAATCAAGCAGGTATGGCAATTGCGAGGTTTTTATCGCAATTGCGAAGAAAACCTAGGCCAGCAGTTCTCGCAATTACGAGTTTATTTTCACAATTGCGAAGGGCCAATTGTCGCAAATGCAACATACTCTTCGCATTTGCGAAGGCAACGAAAATGTGAAGGTTCTCGCATTTGCGATGACCCATTCGCAATTGCGAAGCTAAGGTCACAAATGCGACTTCCGCAGCTCATAACTTTGGAATTAAACGTGATTTTTCATTCATTCTTCAATTTTTCGAACTCTAAAGCTCAAGAGGCGAATTTTGGGCGATTTTCACGGAAAAACATTGGGGTAAGTGTTCCTTATCCTATATTGATTATATTTCATGATTTCATACTCATTTATATCATGAATCCGTGAATTTATGGAAGAAAAATCAGAGTTTTATAAATTCTTCCAAAAACAAAAATTTAAGATTTGAAGGTCCATTTGATATCGGAATTGGATAATTTTTATATGGTTGGACTCGTCTCGAAATGGGTGTTCGGATTTCGTAAGTTTTTCCGAGATTTGAGATGTGGGTCCCACTGCATAATATTTTAATGAATTTCGGATTTTATCCGGAAAATTAGTAAATTCATATGGAATTAATTTTTATGATTCGTATTGAGTATATTGAATTGTTTGTGAATAGATTTAAAGCTTTCGGAGACAAATTTAAAAGGAAAAGCTGTGGTTGAGTAATTGATTGGAATTTGCAAAGCGAGGTAAGTATCGCGGTTAACCTTGACTTGAGGGAATAGAACCCTTAAATTATTTGTTATGTAAATTGCATGTGAACGACGTATAGGCGAGGTGACGAGTGTCTATACGTCGTCAAATTAATTGTTTGCCTGATTACTTAAAAAATTATAAATTATTTTAAATCATGAATTAATTATTATAATAATTATTTCTCTCATATTCTTTGTCAAATATTAATTCTTGAATTCCTGCATTAATTGTTACATGCTATTTGAATTATGTGCCTTAATTGTTATTTGACATTTAGCATATTAAATATTAAACTGCATATTTTCTCTCTGATTTCCATAATAATTTGCTATTTGCCTTGTTTGTTTCATAATTAAATTATAATTATTGTATGCTTGTTGTCTTATAATTTTATATTAATTATTGCATTTATTGGGGAAAATTCTTCTATAAGAATTGGTAAATGAATATGTTGGAGGATCGGGTTGCACGCCGCAACAGAATTAATTATAATGAATATATTGGAGGATCGGGTTGCACGCCGCAACAGACTTATTAAAAAGTCCATATTGGAGAATCGGGCTGCACGCTGCAACAGACTTATTAAAAGTCTATATTGGAGGATCGTGTTGCACGCCGCAACAAATTTATTTAAAAGTCGATATATATATATATATATATATATATATATATATATATATATATATATATATATATATATATATATATATATATATATATATATATGGGGGATCGGATTGCACGCCACAATAGACTTGATTAAAATGAATATATTGGAGGAGCGGGTTGCACGCCGCAACAGAATTAATTATAATGAATATATTGGAGGATCGGGTTGCACGCCGCAACAGACTTATTAAAAAGTCCATATTGGAGGATCGGGTTGCACACCGCAACAGACTTATTAAAAGTCCATATTGGAGGATTGGGTTGCACGACGCAACAGACTTATTTAAAATTCGACATACATATATAAATATATATTGGGGGATCGGGTTGCACGCCGCAACAGACTTGATTAAAATGAATATGTTAGAGGAGCGGGTTGCATGCCGCAACAGAACTCAATGTGAATATATTGTGAGAGCGGGTTGCACGCTGCAACAGAACCGAATGTGAATATATTGTGAGAGCGGGTTGCACGCTGCAACAGAATTGATGAAAATGATAATTGGTTATGACTGTTAAGTTGGCTTCAATTATTATAAACAAGTTACCTGATTTATTTCTATTATTGTTGTTGTTACTAATATTGCGTATAGGTAATGTAAGTGACACGCCTTAGCCTCATCACTATTTCGTCGAGGTTAAGCTCAGCACTTACCAGTATATGAGGTCGGTTGTACTGATACTATACTCAGCACTTCTTGTGCATATTTCGGAGTTGGTCCCAGTGGCGTGCCCTAGATTTGCTCGAATTTCAGCTACTCGGAGGAGACTTGAGGTATAACTGCATGGCGTCCGCAGTTCTGAAGTCCCCGTCTATTTTACTTTAGCTGTGTGTTTATTTTCAGACAGCTTTATTTTATTCAGACCTTCATTTGTATTATTTTAGAAGTTCGTGCACTTGTGACACCAATTCTGGGATGGTATTTAGACACCGTTATTTTGTGGGTTATTCATTACATTTCAGACTTTACTTCCACAATTGTTCTTTGATTATTAATAAATTTAAAAATTATTTTAAAAAAGGATAATATTATTCTAACGTTGGCTTGCCTAGCAAGTGAAATGTTAGGCGCCATCATGAGCCGAAGGTGGGAATTTCGGGTCGTGACACATCTAGGGTTGATGGAACTAATTGTTGGATGAAGTCTTGATTACATTTTGATATAATTGAGCCGTTTTTACTCTATAATTGTTCAATTATGTGTTTCTTGTGATTAATTGAAAGGGCCATTGATTAATCATGTCTAGTTGTCTAGTGTTGCTTGAGAAAGAACACTTGATTAGATTGTTATTGAACAACGCCACTTTCGAGTAAGTTAAGAGATCAATTACTTGAATTTAAAAGCGGGATTAGAGATAACGAAACTTTGGAGTGATATTTATAAGTTGTACAAATTGTCAACTAGTAGTTCGAGAGAATGCTTCTAGTAAATTATCGTAATTGATCGAGAGATAAGTACGGTACGCAAGAACTCATCATCTTTATAGAGTGTTACGGCGAGATTATAGCTAACGTGTCAGGAATTAATCAGACAATTGGGAAAATCAATAACCTTAGATTCTTTTGCCCTTGAATTCAACTTCATTCTTGCTTATTGATAGTTTTTATTGTCATTTTTCCTTAGTTAAATAATTTCTGTTAATTATCAAATAAAATCTTGAACTCTGAAAATTGTCTGAGCTTATCATTAGCGATATTAAAAGTTTTGGCAAATATGTTAGTTCCCTGTGGGATTCGACTTCGGACTTTTGAACCGGATTATTTTTGCAGCGACCGCTTAATCATTTTTATAAGGCATAGTTAGGCGTGATCAGTGACGAATACGGTTGACTACTAGAAACTTTGACCTGGGACATATTTCTGAATTTCTAAACGGGAAGACTATTTTATAGAGAAAAATCCAATTAACTTGAACTTCCCAAACTTTTTTCTTTTGAAAGAGAAATAAAGAAACAAAAGACTAGCTTGAAATCAAGCGAGAAAATAAAACTCCAACAATATCTTTCAAAATACACAAAAATGCTAAAGACACAAAGACTCTTGACTGAAGGCCAAATTAGTTAAATCGTCGGTTATTAAATTAGCCTCCTGGTATGTATAAGCGATAGAGAGCATCCAATTCATAGCCAAAAGATGACGAATGTAATTGACTACTACCAGAAGCTTGATTTGGTGTATGCATATTTCCGAAATTCTGAACGAGAAGACTACTTTATAAAGGAAAATTCAATTAACCCTTTAGAGGTGGGAATATTGAGAGAAATCTCATAACTTTGAAGTCTAAGGCAAAAATTATGGGAGTCATACATCAATTTTCTATTTTAACTTATCTTGGAATTTCGATGCTTAATTTGATTTTATGTTAACTTTGCTGTTATGAAGTTTTTACTTTAATAACTAATCAATAATTTTTTTTGTGGTTTTCATGTTTTTATCTCATAATTTTCAGAAGGATACTATGACCAAAAATGTGAATGGATGATTATTTTCTAAACCAGAAAGGTTAAGGTGATTATTCGGATTTTACTATACTTATTTGTTTTGGAATGTTTTTTTAAAACAATTCCAATACAAATATAATTCGATTTAACTATACTTATTTGTTTTGGAATGATTTTTGATACCATTCCAATACTAATATAATTCAATAAATCTTTCAGAAATTGTATTATTGAAATGCAACCATGATTTACACTGTGGATACGCCCCTGATCACGATGTGCAAATGTCTTGGCAGAATATAAGTACTCTAATTCGAGGGCCTTTTGATATTTTATCACTTTTTGAGCTAGAGAGCTCGGATTTGGACGATTTTGGAGAGGATTTTCACATGTTGATTGGGGTAAGTGTTCTTTACCCGGATTTTATTTTATTTCATAATTTCATCTTTGTTTTTATCATTAAATTAGTGATTTGAATTGGAGAAATTGAGAATTTTTGTAAAAACTTTCTAAAATGTAAAATGATGAATTGAAGGACGATTTGATGTTAGAATTGGATAATTTTTAGTATGGTTTGACTCGTATCGGATTGGGTATTTGAATTTTGTGAGTTTTGTCGTGTTCGAGGGGCGCGCTCGGGGTTGACTTTTTAGTTTTCATTAAAGATCAAAACTTTATTATCCTGAATTATTTTCTATGATTTGTATTTATGATATTAAGTTATTTTGGCTAGATTTGAGCCGTCCGGAAGTTGTTTCACATGAGAAGGTCATTTTAGAGTATTGGTTTAGCTTCTTTGAGGTAAGTATCTTGCCTAACTTTGTATGGAAAAACTACCCCTTAGGATTTGAGTTGTTTGTGTTATTTGTGTTATGTGAAAGTTGTGCACGCGAGGTGACTAGTGCGTACTTGGGCTTATATGTGGAAATTGACCGGTTTAGACTCTTAGGCTTCTTTCATGTATTTATTTGGAATTGTTAGCACATGCTATATCTTTATTTGTCATGTTTACTTTCACATGCTTTATTTGAAGTTGTTACCTCTTTTATCATTACGTGACTTTCTTTATTGTTGAGTTACTCTTAATTGAAATTGTTGTTACATGATATCCTTTGTTTGCCGAGTTATTCTCATGCATTTAGACGTAGTTGCTAGTTCATGCCATCTCTTTCATTGTTAGCCTATTTCATACACTAGAATCAGAAGTTTGCCATTTCATGGAAATGCCTTCATTATCAAATTTATCCTTAAGCAATTAATTGAAGTTATTGAAAGTCATTAATCTATATTAATTGAATTTGTGTTTAAAGGGGGTGTTGTTCATTGTTGAGTTACTTTCCCATTCATTTTGTTGTTATTGAAATTTTATATATATTTTGTTTGAGTCGTGGACTATTTGTTGTGGAAATATTGATATTGTTAGTTCTTCTGGAAAAATTGTGGCATATGGGCACCTATGGTACGAGTTGATATGTCATCTTGTTGTGATGTTAGCACATGTAAATTGTTGTGTGGATTGGTTGTTGTTATCTGAGCATAAGGGTGGCATCTCATTATTGTCGTTATGCGGAGCATAAGGGTGACATCTCACTGTTATTGATTGCGGGAGTGATACAGGTGGATATTGTGTCATTGTCCGGGAGGAGCGATAAGGGTGGCTATTATGTGGAGTGATACGAGTTTGGGGGTTTAAGTTTCTGATAATGAGAGAGGAAAGGTTCAGCGGGAATCACAACTAGGGAAGGCAAATGAGATGAATCTTTAATGAATTCGTGACCTTGCACGGATTTGTGCAAGGTCTAGTGATTGATTTGGCTTGTGTGGTCGAGAGAAAAGAGAGAGGAAGGGGAAAGAGAGGCGGTTGTGTGATGACCCAAAAGGTCATCTTATGTTTTAGAACTCGAATCTGCGCTATTAAGCTTTAAAAATCTCATTTTTACCTTTCTCGATTTGCGTTCGCAGTCCGGGCAGTTTTCCGGAAAGCTTTTATGTTGAAAACTAATGAAAATAAGAATTTTTGCCTTAAAAGTTGATTTTAGTTGACTTCGGTCAATATTTTTGGTAAATGAGCCCGGATCCATGCATTGACGGTCTCGGTGGGTCCGTATCGAATTATGGCACTTGGGCATATGCCCGGAATCGAATTTGGAGTCCCTAGCTCAAGTTATGAATTTTTTATGAAAATTAAAAGTCTGGAAATTTATTTGTTTTTAAGAATTGATTGATGTTTGGCATTGTTAGTGTCGGGTCCGTATTCTGGTTCCGGAGCCCGGTACGGGTTCATTATGATATTTAAGACTAGTCTGTGAAATTTGGTGAGAAACGGAGTTGATTTGACGTGATTCAAACGTCCAGTTGAGAAAATAGAAATTTTAAAGTGTTCTAGAGAATTTTATTTGATTTGGTGCTAAATTCGTAGTTCTAGGTGTTATCTTGGCGATTTGATCGCGCGAGCAAGTTCATATGATGTTTTTAGACTTGTGTGCATGTTTGGTTTGGAGCCCCGAGGGATCGGGTGAGTTTCGGATAGGCCACGAGATATTTTGGACTTTGGAAATCTGGTATTTTGCTGCAGCACGTGTTCTGGCATGTCCTTCTTCGCGTTCGCGAAGGTACTCTCGCGAACGCGAAGAGTAAACTGGGCAACCGAATCTTCGCGAACGCAAAGGCTGGGTCGCGAACGCAAAGCGATGGGGGTGTTACCCTTTGCGAATGCGACAAGCCAATCGTGAACGCGTAGTGTTAGGCATTGGGGAGGGGGAGTCAGTCGTTCCTTCATCGCGAACGCGAGCAATGCCTCGCGAATGCGAAGGCTAGGGGGGAGTAACCATCGCGAATGCGAGATGGGTCTCGCGAACGCGTAGGCTTGGCAGCCAGTACCCTTCGCGAAAGCGACAGTGCTCTCGCGAACGCGATGAACACTGTCGCCCAACACTTAACAGAACCCAATAATGGGATTTTAGCCAAAAATTTATTTTCTCAAACCAAGCAGTGAAAGGCGATTTTTCAAGAGCCATTTCTTCCCCAAATTGTTGGTGAGTGATTCTAAACCATTTTCTTTCAATTAACCATTACATTTCTTGAATTTTCAACCTAAAATCTAGAGTTTTCATGATAGAATTAGGGGTTAGGGTAGAAACTAGGGATTTCGGGAATTTGAGCATTTAGACCCCAATTTGAGGTCGGATTCCAAAACTAATTATATATTCGGGCTCGGAGGTGAATGGGTAAAAGGATTTTGGTCTGAACCTCGGGTTTTGACCAAGTGGGCCCGGGGTCGATTTTTTGACTTTTTGGAGGAAAATTCGGGAAATTTAATTTATGAAATATAATTGATTCCTTTAGCAATATTTGATATTATTGAGTCATTTTTGAATAGATACGAGTGGTTTGGAGGTGAATTCCATAGGAAAAGCTGTGATTGAGAATTAACTGGCCTTCGAAGCAAGGTAAGTGTTGTGTCTAACTTTGGCTTGAGGGAATAGGTATTGTGTGAGTATTTGCTACGTGTTTTGTTATTGAATACGATGTATAGTTGAGGTGACGAGCATCTATGCGTTGTAGTCGAGTCATACCATGCGAGTGAAATTCCATTCTTGCAAATTTGTAGTCTTAAATCTTGTTATCCATGCATATTGTTGTTGTTGAAATGTTGGGAGACTTGTATCCGGTTCCACCAAGGTTGATAAAATTGTGAATATTGATTCGAGATTGAGATGTTAAATTGTGAAAGTAATCATTGATGAAATATTAATTTCTTTGTGAAACTTCTCTCTAACCGTTGTGATTGATTATGTGAATTGTGAGGAAGAGTGTAAAGCACGAAGGGTGATGCTGTACATAATTTATTTATATTGTGAGGAAGAGTGGAAAGCACGGAAGGGTGATGTCGTGCGTGATTTATTTATATGGTGAGGAAGAGTGTAAAGCATGAAGGGTGATGTCATGCATGAATTATTTATATTGTGATAAAGAGAGTAAAAACACGAAGGGTGATGCCGTGCAGTCTTATTTATTATTTGGTGAGGTTGAGAGTAATAGCATTCGAATCTGCGCTCTTAAGTATCACTCAGAGGTGGAGAATGTGATGATCCAAAAGGTCATCTTATGTTTTAGAACTCGAATCTGCGATCTTAAGCCTTAAAAATCTCATTTTACCCTCTTCGTTTTGCGTGCGCAGTCCGGGCAGGTTTCCGAAAAGCTTTTATGTGGAAAACTAATAAAAATAAGAATTTTTACCTTAAAAGTTGATTTTAGTTGACTTCGATCAACATTTTTGGTAAACAGGCACGGATCCGTGCGTTGACGGTCCCGGTGGGTCCGTATCGAATTATGGGACTTGGGCGTATGCCCGCAATCGAATTCGGAGGCCCTAGCTCAAGTTATGATTTTTTGATGAAAATTAAAAGTCTGAAAATTTATTTGTTTTTAAAAATTGATTGATGTTTGGCATTGTTAGTGTCGGGTCCGTATTCTAGTTCCGGAGCCTGGTACAGGTTCATTATGATATTTAAGACTTGTCTGTGAAATTTGGTGAGAAACGGAGTTGATTTGACGAGATTCGGACGTCCAGTTGAGAAAATAGAAATTTTAAAGTGTTCTAGAGAATTTCATTTGATTTGGTGCTAAATTCATAGTTCTAGGTGTTATTTTGGCAATTTGATCGCGCGAGCAAGTTCGTATGATGTTTCTAGACTTGTGTGCATGTTTGGTTTGGAGCCCCGAGGGTTCGGGTGAGTTTCAGATAGGCCACGAGATGTTTTGGACTTTGGAAATCTGGTATTTTCCTGCAGCAGGTGTTCTGGCATGTCATTCTTCACGTTCGCGAAGAGTAAACTGGGCAGCTGAATCTTCGCAAACGCGAAGGCTGGGTCGCGAACGCAAAGCGATGGGGGTGTTACCCTTCGCGAATGCGACAAGCCAATCGCGAACGCGTAGTGTTAGGCATTGGGGAGGGGGAGTCAGTCATTCCTTCATCGCGAACGCGAGCAATGCCTCGCAAACGCGAAGGCTAGGGGGGAGTAACCATCGAGAATGCGAGCTGGGTCTCGCGAACGTGTAGGCTTGGCAGCCAGTACCCTTCGCGAAAGCGACAGTGCTCTCGCGAACGCGATGAACACTGTCGCCCAACACTTAACAGAACCAAAAAATGATATTTTAGCCAAAAATTCATTTTCTCAAAAAACAAATGGTGAGAGGCGAATTTTCAAGAGCCATTTCTTACCCAAATTGTTGGTAAGTGATTCTAAACCATTTCCTTTCAATTACCTATTACATTTCTTGAATTTTTAACCTAAAATCTAGAGTTTTCATGGTAGAATTAGGGGTTAGGGTAGAAACTAGGGATTTCGGGAATTTGAGGATTTAGACCCCAATTTGAGGTCGGATTCCAAAACTAATTACATATTCGGGCTCAGGGGTGAATGGATAAAAAGAGTTTGGTCCGAACCTCGGGTTTTGACCAAGCGGGCCCGTGGTCGATTTTTCGACTTTTTGGAGGAAAATTTGGGAAATTTAATTTATGAAATATAATTGATTCCTTTAGTAATATTTGATATTATTGAGTCATTTTTGAATAGATACGATTGGTTTGGAGGTGAATTCCAAAGAAAAAGCTGTGATTGAGAATTAACTGGCCTTCGGAGCAACGTAAGTGTTGTGTCTAACTTTGGCTTGAGGGAATAGGTATTGTGTGAGTATTTGCTACGTGTTTTGTTATTGAATACGATGTATAGTTGAGGTGACGAGCATCTATGTGTTGTAGTCGAGTCATACCATGCGAGTGATATTCCATTCTTGCAAATTTGTAGTCTTAAATCTTGTTATCCATGATTATTGTTGTTGTTGAAATGTTGGGAGACTTGTATCCGGTTCCACCAAGGTTGATAAAATTGTGAATATTGATTCGAGATTGAGATGTTAAATTGTGAAAGTAATCATTGATGAAATATTGATTTCTTTGTGAAACTTCTCTCTATTCGTTGTGTTTGATTCTGTGAATTGTGAGGAAGAGTGTAAAGCACGAAGGGTGATGCCGTGCATGATTTATTTATATTGTGAGGAAGAGTGAAAAGCACGGAAGGGTAACACCGTGCATGATTTATTTATATGGTGAGGAAGAGTGTAAAGCACGAAGGGTGATGCCGTGCAGTCTTATTTATTATTTGGTGAGGTTGAGAGTAATAGCACGAAGGGTGATGCCGTGCAGTTTTCCTTGCTGTTTTAATTGCTCAATTCGTTTAAGGATTTTCGGTTTAATTCTGTCTTTTTATTATTCTCACTCTTTATGTGGTATTCCCCCACTGTATGTTCCCTTCCCATTATTTCTGCGTTATTTCTTTATTTACTGTTATTGTCACTAGCATGATTATACTGTTCAGGTTATATGTGGGTGTCTTGTCCTAGCCTCGTCACTACTTCGCCTAGGTTAGGCTTGACACTTACCAGTATATGGGGTCGATTGTACTGATGCTGCACTCTGCACTTTCTGTGCAGACTTTGATACCGGCTCAGGTTGATCGAGATTTTGCTATTGGTCTGCTGTCCGGAGACTCAGGGTAGATCTGTCGGCATTCACAGACCTTGAAGTCCCCATCTACGTTTTATGTCTCTGTTGTTTTCTTTCATTCAGATAGTTGTATTTCTTTCAGACTATTACTTGTAGTAAATTCTAGAATGCTCGTGAATTGTGACTCCAGATCCGGGTGGTAGTAATTAATACAGTTTTATAAAATTCCGCACCTCTTATATTTCATCTTAGTTAATTATTGTTATCTACTGAATGAAAATAAGGAATTGGTTTAACGATTTTCTAACGTTGGCTTACCTAGCAAGTGAAATGTTAGGCACCATCACGGTCCCGTCGGTGAGAAATTTCAGGTCGTGACAGGTTGTGCATGAAGAAATGATTTTAGGGTTTGGGGGTATTGGGGGTTGTCTCTAAGGTTAAAGATAAGAGGTAGGATCTGGGCCGTTGGATTTGGTGATCAACGGCCCTAGCAATTCAGATTTTAGGGAGGAATTTTGGTAGCCATTGGATCATGGGATTTGGACGATGGAGATAAGATCTTTGAGGGCGGGTGTTTAAAAATCAATGAAAATTAGAGATTAAATGTGAACCGTTGATTAGATGGACCAACGGTTCAGATCCATGTGTGTTTGTTTTGTGAGTGATAAGGGTGGGTGATGTGACACGATCTCATTGGTTCAGGGAAAGGGACGCAGATCGCCACAATGGCTTAGAGGGTCTTTTGGACCGGGTGTTTTTCGGGATTGGCTTGTCATTTGGGCCAAATGAGTTTAAAAGATGGCCATCTTGTGTTTAATTACAGATTTGCAATTGTAGCATTTTTGCCTTTTTAATCCCTTTTGAAATTAATTTTAATAAACTTAATTATTTTTAATAAAATATAATAGAAATTATAATCATCAAATATGCTAGTGATTATAATTAATTATTTATAAAATACTTTTTCTTCTAAATTATAACACTTATTTTGAACATAACAATCTAATTAATCGGAGTTTGAGAAATAATTCATGAAATTAATTATAAAGCCTAGATGGTGTATTTTAGAAATTGTTTTAATAATGTTTAAAGTAGTAAGTATATTTATAATTACACAATGTTTAATACTAGGTTATTAATTTCAAAACTAATACTTAATCAATTTTGTAAAATAGGTGTTTATTGATAGAAAATACTTTCAAAACATTCATTGTAAATATTTAAGTGCAAATAAATTAATTTTAAAAAGGGAGGATCGAAATTGGTCGTCAACAACTGCCCCTCTTTGACCGGAGACGATGAAAGAGTTTTCGGGCAAAGAAATTGAACCAAAGACAATTTTGTCCTGACTTTAGGCATACATTGAAGGGACGACATATGGATATAAGGAAGATTATGGATCGCATGATTTAGGGAGAGTTAAGGAAGATTTCGGGAAGATTTTTGGGGAGTTGGGGCCGAATTCTGGCTTTGAATTGCTTACATACCTCAGGCTTGATAAGGATCAGATCTCATGTAGTTATGGAGTGAGGATTTTGAGGAAGCTATACTCGCAGGAACTGCCCCGATATCGTATTATGACGATATGGCAAGACAGAGGATTGGGTACTCACGATAGCTTAAATTTTGCGGCTTGACTTGAAGGATTTGAAGATTTGGAGTTCCACTGGTCGTTTTATGTGTAAACTTGGATCCTTGGCCCGCAAATGAGTTTGTTGTACCTCGTAGCACTGTAGTTTGGTTAGCTGCTTAGGAATAGTTCCATGTTGCGATATTTGTTCCTGCAAAAAATGAAATACACACATACCCATATATTGCAATGCAGAATATATTATGATGTGATGTAAATGATTTAGGAATAATGATGTTTGGCTGCCGGCTAGTCGTTATTCGGGATCGGGATGATGGGATACTTAAACTTGACTCGATTTATTAGCCGGGCTGTGTACCGTTCCGCAGCTGTCAGAGCATTAAAAGGTGTCTCCGCTTGTTGGGAGAGTGTGATTTGTAGAGTGCGTCTTCGCTTATTGGGAGAGCTTTACACTAAGAAAATGTCTCCCCTTATTGGGAGAGCTTGAGTTTTGGCGTGCATCTCCTCTTGTTGGGAGAGCTTTGCATTAAAATGTAAAATAATCTCCACTTGGTAGTGCTTGATTTAAATCGTAATCGTGCCTGAAGCTGCATGAGCAAAACGTCAAAACATTCAAGGTAATAGCAAAGGAAAGAAAAGCATGCCCAAGAGATACTCTTGACTGCGAAGCTAAGTTGCGTCCATCGATTGGCAGAACGTCAGTGATGAGGTTTGCGACTATCTATTCTGGCCTCCGTTGCGATGGAGCGGTGGTGCAGATTGTTTCGTTGGCGAAATGAACAGTTTGCTATATACAAGGCTTCAATTGGCAAAGACGACGTTTGATCAGTACAGAGCGCTCCGATCGATTGAGCTGATGGTTTGCTTATATACCAGACTTCAATTGGTGAAGCTGACGACTCATTTGTACAAGGTGCTCCGATTGGTCGAGCAGGCGGTTCGCTATATACAGGGCTTCAATTGGTAAAGCCAGCAGTTCTTTTTGTACAAGTTGCTCCGATTGGTTGAGCAGGCGGTTTGCTATGTACAATGTGCCTTTTTCCGCATCAGCGGTCTGACTCCGAGGTACTTGCAAAGGATTCAAGGATTAGCTTTAGCTATACCAGAAAAATTCAAGTAATGGAGTAAAGTGATATAATTCTGGGGAGGTGGAGGATTTGTCATTTGCCCCAGTGTGGTCTTAGCATTTCCTTGCTTCCTGTTGACCCTGCACTGAAAGAAAAATTCTTAGTGGGAGCAGGGAAGTTGGTTTGTGTCGACCACAATAATGGTTTGCCTCGACCTTTGATATGGTTACGCCATGAAGTTCGTTAGGTAGAACAAATTACTGTATTCTTAGAATTGTTTTTTTGAAAAGCGTTGTTTTAAGACAAATGACGTCGTTCTGGATTGTGACATGTTACGAAAAGTTCTGCACACGCGAGTGTCTCTTCTTGAAAACTCTGTCTTGTTAATGTCGATCCTTTGTGATGCTTGACAACGCGGGCTGCCTGCCGTTGTGACTGCGCCCTAATTTGAACTAATGCATTACAAAGTTTGTTTTTCCTAAGGTTATCAAGCTTTAGGAATAAACACGATAATAAGCATAAAGAGCAAATAAAGCAGGTAAGCATGTAATTGTAAATTTAGCTACAATTAAAACAATGTACAAACAATTCTAAGTGCCAAATTCAGTCTAAGTCTAGTAAAGTCAGAACCTAAGTGTGAATCCCCAGTAGAGTTGCCATGTTGTTGCACCCTATTTTAACCTAGTCAAAACAAGATTCAACTTGTGGTTTATCTGTTGTTGATGAAAGAGAGTCGACACCTAATATTTAAAGATATACTAGGGTACCTATTTAATTACTAAAGGTTATATTCTTTATTGGTCTGCTAACCGGTGAGATTATGGGTAAGGGTTCTTATTTTTCTAAGGGGAAGGTATTATGCACCTCTTAAAATTTACCTGAGGTAGCTCCATAGGACTTAGACTAAATTTAAGATTAATTATTTGTACTAAGCTTTAACTAGTGTTTAAAAGAGTACAACTTACCATAATATTTATAAGGGAAGAGTGTGGTTTAAAGAAGATGGATTTTGAAGAAGAGTTTTACAAAAATAACATTAGTATATATAAACTTGAAAAGGACTTTGAAAAATGAAGTGTTCGTCATGAAAGTGTTCAATAGAAGCTAAGTTAATGCCCTTGTTTCCTAAATCATGGAAATTCATATTATTCTAATGTGATGAAAGTGTTAAAAAAATAATCCTAAGATGTACCTTGGTTTTGAATAGAAAACATGTTTAAAAGCCTTTGTTTTTGGGGCAGCAATACTTTAATCTTTTCGAAATAGTTGATTCCCTTTTGGAAGATTAAAATCACGATAGTTCTGATTTTCCTTTTTTGAAAGAGGGACTGCTGCCTTTGTTAAGCCTCGGGGCTTCAAAATCTTTAAGTTTAAGGAAAAAAGGTTAGCAAGTCATAATGAATTGATAACAAAGCTCGCAATTAATAGTTATAGAGTTAATTGCTAACAAATGCCTCTTTTAATCCTAGATTCTTTAAGGCTTGCCTAAATAATTTTATATGAGTTAAAGGATAAAATAAAGCATTCAATCCAATATACAATTGTCATGTACATGTGAGGTAAAACAACAGGAAACATAGCAAAGAATAATGACATAGTGCAACTAGAGAATAACGAAAACAGTAAATAAAGAAGCGAAGGGAAAGAAGTGACTCTAGGGGGTTTGGGCCTCAAAGAAGCAGGCCCAGCAGTAACAGGGACGAGCAACACGAGCGACAACTAACTCTAAACCTTCTGGGACATAGCAAGGATGGACTTGGGCCTGACATGCCCAAATCATTGTACATGCTCAAAAAACGAAAAGAGAAAGTCATTAGAATAACAGTACTATATATATATATATATATATATATATTCATATGAAATTTGTAAGGATATAATATAAGTAAAGATCACTGGCAGTATTTAAATACTAAGGAAAGTCATACTAATGTGGAGGTTATGCCTAGTAAATGATCCACACTGAACACATTTCGTTGTCATTAAACACCAAACCCAAAGAGATTAATAAGTGTCAATGAATTAAAGGCTAAGGAGAGAATTCTACTCAAAGCCGATGCCCCCTTTGAATCCCCTGACACTTCAAAGTTCCCAAGAGTCTCAAGGCCCATGGCAATGCTTGTGCCGGGGATATCAGCCCAACCTAGAGTTAAACTCTACTCCCAAATACCTTTAACCACTAACGACTAACTCTTCCCTATAGGTTTGAATGCCAATGAGGCCCTTTCAATGCAAACCAACCACTATGACATTTCCTACCACAAAATCATACTCCTTCTTAACAGAATAACTTAGGAAAAACTCATAGAGACATTATGACTGTAGTTCAGTATTACATGAGTGAAACACATATTGGAAAAGAATTCAAGTTCTAAGCACATATGGAGGCAGGAATACTTGTACTACTGTTGCTAAAGAACCAAACAACTGGAATCATATGACTCATAGACAGATAAGGCATATAGTTTTTGAGTTGTAACAACAAATGCTATTGTCCTAATGGATTGATCACAGGTTAGTTCAACATTAGATATTACCATGAACATACACATAAATGGATAACACCTCTTGAATCCTTTGGAAATAGTTAGCAAAGATTCAGACAATGATATAGGCAAGTTACTGTACTCAGTAAGAAATAACAAAAGGGTTTTCCTATACCAGATTCAATCCAGAATGACAGGGGAAAGGAAAGGCTGAATATAGTTTCAAAATAGTGTTCAAAATATGAAGTCATGAGGGTTAAACAAAGGTTCATACTAAACTCCCACACATACAGATATTTCAATCAAAATTATGACTTCACAAGTCAAGATGAGTCTCAAACATTACAGGACCACATTATCAGTATCATTAGGGGTTAAGAATAGGGGAAACATCATACTTGAACAGACTTGTCAGCTATACAGACATAGGTTGGATACTAAACATGGTGGAGTTGTATTCAACTACATAAAATAGTTGGCATTAAACCACAATAGGTACAACTACTCCCTAACTCATAAGAGATAGATTGATCATAATAAGTATCACTGATGTGCACAGAAGTTCATACTAGTAGGATTGTTTTTCAATTAACAGTTAGACAAGGATGTAAAGCATTCATAAAGAGGACTCAAAAAAGACTTAAAAGTGACAAACATTTATGAAAAGCATTTTGAATATTTAGGTTTCACAAGCCCTGACCAAGCGAGGCAGGGTTATCCTATATACCTCCATGCATACCCTAACTAAAGTCATCTAATAACATCCCAAGTTTAGAATAACAGAACTCAAAGATCATGACATGATAAGCATGAAAGCTGCGACAATGACCCTAAATATAGCATAACAGGTCTCAAAGGATATGATAGGAAAAAAACCCAAGTATAGAATATCAGATTTTAGAAAGGTACAACATGTCAAACATGAAAACTGTAGCAGGACCTAAATGCAGAGTAACAGAACTCAGGAGAATGCAACATGATAAACATGGGGATTATAATTGAACATAACACATCATGATGAGCATGAAGATTACAACAGAACATTTGAGTAAAGTCTGAAGTCTAGGTAGATGTGAGAAATCATCAAGGCACGTTAGGCAACTTAAACACATAGGTTGTTCAATGTAGAAATTGAGGTCATTAAAGTCACACAACTACTTAATTAACACTAGATAAATACAACAACTTATCATAGATCACCAACAAGTCATGATGAACCAAAAACAAATAATTACAAACTGAATAAACATTATAAACTAAACAATTAATTAAGAAAATAATAGCACGTTCATGATTTTCAAATGAAGCAATTAAGGGATGGAGGATGGAGGTGTACTGACCTCCTTTTGAGCAGCAAACCAAAACAAAGCCTCTTATTTAGCCGTATAGAATCAAGAACTCACCCTGACCAGTGTAATACTCAAAATCAGGAAGAAAACAGAAGCTAGTTAGAACCCTAGCTTAATTTACTAGTCAAGACTATCGAGATCTTTCTAAGTACTTTTGTGATAACTTTTTGTATCAAGTGTGTTAGCTCTTTAGGTTGAAGATGTTAGGTCTATCTTGTTATGTGTTAGGTGAGAACATTGAAAGCCCTATTTATAGTACCATTAATGGCTTAGGGTTTTAGAAGAATTCAAATTCAGTAGTAGAGAGTGACGATTGCCAAGTGATGTAAGCAGATCGAGTGAAATATCTAGGGGACAGAGGGGAAATCATTAAGGGTTTACCTGAGAGGAGAGAAGTGATAGACCAGCCGTTTCGGCATAAGAGACCACTAGTCAGAACCCTAATACTCAGAGGTCATTGTATTTGACCGCTGGGTATCGAATATGAATGATGAAGCCAGCTAGAGTCTTAGGCTTACTTTGATTTGAAGAGACGAAAGAAAAAATCTGGCGAGTTAAAATTTCACCCTTTTGGTATGACCTTTCGATTAGGGCTTTGAAATCGAATTGTGAAAATGGAAAGAGTGGCAAGGTTTGAGATACAGGAGAAAAACGAATGGCCATGCATGCCACTGATTTGAAAGATCAATGACGATTTGAGGTTTCATTTTTGGGGTTAGGGTTCAGATTCGGGGGTTTAGGTTTCTGATAATGAGAGAGGAAATGTTCAGCGGGGAGGAGGGCAAAGGAGATGAATCTCTGATGAATTTGTATTTGTGACCTTGCACGGATTTGTGCAAGATCTGATGATTGATTTGGCTTGTGAGGTTGAGAGAAAAGAGAGAGGAATGGGAAAGATAGGCGGCTGTGCAGGAAGAAATGATTTTAGAGTTTTGGGGTATTGGGGGTTGTCTCTAAGGTTAAAGATAGGTGATAGGATCTGGGCCGTTGGATCTGGTGATTAACGGCCCTGATAATTTAGTTATTTGAGATTTTTAGGGAAGAATTTGGGTGGCCATTGGATCATGGGATTTGGACAGTGGAGATGAGATCTTCGAGGGCGGGTGTTTAAAAATCAAAGAAAAATGGAGATTAAATGTGAGTTGTTGATCAGATGGACCAACGGTTCAGATGCATGTGTGTTTGTTTTATGAGTGATAAGGGAGGGTGATGTGGCGCGATCTCATTGGTTTAGGGAAAGGGACGCGGATCGCCACAATGGCTTAGAGGGTCTTTTGGATTGGGTGTTTTTCCGGATTGGGCTTGTAATTTGGGCTAAATGAGTTTAAAAGATGGCCATCTTGTGTTTAATTAAAGATTTGCAATTGTAGCCTTTTTGCCTTTTTAATTCCTTTTGAAATTAATTTAAATAAACTTAATTATTTTCAATAAAATATAATAGAAATTACAATAATCAAATATGCTAGTGATTATAATTAATTATTTATAAAATACTTTGTCTTCTAAATTATAACACTAATTTTGAACATAACAATCTAATTAATCGAAAATTGAGAAATAATTCATGAAATAATTATAAAGCCTACATGGTGTATTTTAGAAATTATTTTAATGATGTTTAAAGTAGTAAGTATATTTATAATTACATAATGTTAATACTAGGTTATTAATTTCAAAACTAATAGTTAATCAATTATGTAAAATAGGTGTTCATTGATAGAAAATTCTTTAAAAACATTCATTGTAAATATTTAAGTGCAAATCAATTAATTTTAAAAGGGAGGGTCAAAATTGGCTGTCAACAATAGCCCGTGTCTATCGCCTTGTTTTGTTCACCATTGAGAGTCATGAGACTAGGATGAAATTTTTGTTACTCATTACAGTAAGATTTGATGTGATTTCTGGATATGTTGGTTACGATTTGTGATTTAGGTGCTCTACGGTATGAGAAGTTCGTTACGTGTAGTGATTTTGTTTCGCGTAATTGAGTTAGTGAAAGGTTTCAGTTGGTATGATGTTTATTCTACTTGTGATTCAGAGTTGAGGATGGGATCCTTGCGCTTTCGTGTGGCTTGATATGTTTGAACTGGCTACGTGCCACGGTGGAGTTATATTAGAATGAGATCCTTGTGATTAGTTCATATGTTTTGATTCTCCCTTGGTGAATGGATTCGTAGTATGGTACTGATAGAGAGTTGTGCCTGTAAGACATGTTTGATAGTTTTCTCATGTGTTTCTCTTTCCATATTCAGTCATATTCACATTATTCTTATTGGGTTTTAACTTACGAGGTGTTTGCCTAGGTGGCGTTGGGGGTGACTTGTTGATTTGGGTGAATGGTTATGTGATCTTCATGTTTCTTGCATCGTTGTCAGCGTTGTGAAGGTTTGGGATAAGGTTTTAGCTGATATGAGGTTATTTGTCGGCGCTGGATTTGATTATGGGCAGCTATGGTGGTCAGAGATGTTGTTATGGGCATAAGGGCGACATATTACATTGTGTGGTTATACCTTGTGGGTGTATGCATGAGCTGCAGAAGCTGGTTGAGGTTGATACAATGTGTTTATATGGGAGTCGGATCTTTGGGAAATGATCGGATGGTGAAAAATTTGGTTCTAAGGCTTATCGGCGTGGGTGGAAGGAATAATCTTCAGTTGAGAGGGTGTTGTTGGGCTTATGCGGATTGGGGTGACGTGGGATCACCCACGAGTATATGTATGGCGAGTTCATTTAGTGATTTCGTGGCTTCAGACTGGTTCTTGGCGTGTTGGAGGATGAACGTTTGTTTAAGAGGGGGTGAATGTAATGACCCGATCGGTTGTTTTGAGAATTAGCATCTCGTTCGGTGGCTTAAGGTCTCAAGTAGCTTCGTATTGTGTATTATGACTTGCGTGTGTGGTCGGGTTTGGTTTTCGGATGTTTCAGGATTGATTTGGAAGAATGATTCTTGTTTTAGAAGCTTAAGCGGTAAGAGTTGACCGGAGTTTGACTTTTATGTATACGACTCCGGAATGGTATTTTGATGATTTCAATAGCTTTGTATGGTGATTTTGGACTTAGGCGTATGCCCGAATTTGTATTTGGAGGTCCGTAGGTTGATTTGATGCATTTTGGCGAAAAGTTGGAAAGGTTTGGAAGGTTGAAAGGTTTGACCGGGAGTTGACTTTCTTGATATCGGGTTCGAATTGTAATTCTGGAAATTCAAATAGCTCCGTTGTTTCATTTGGGACTTGCATGCAAAATTTGAGGTTATTCCGGGTTGATTTGATATGATTCGGCGCGAGTTGTAGAAGTTGAAAGTTCATTAGGCTTGAATCGATGCGCGATTCGTGGTTTTGATGTTGTTTGTTGTGATTTGAAGTCCTCGACCAGGTCCGCATTATGTTATAGAACTTGTTGGTATGTTTGGACAGGGTCCCCAGGGCCTCAGGTGTGTTTCGGATGGGCTACGGGCCATTTCTCCAAATTTTGGACTGCTGATTGCTGGTGTCTGATGTCCTTGTTCACGATCGAGAAGTGTCAGTCGCGATCGCGTAGGTTGTTTGGTGACCGACCCTTTTTCCTTATTCATTTTCGCAAGGAATGTTCCACCATCACGTGCTTGGGAGTGTTGCTTCATCGCATTCCCGATAGGCATTTCACGATCGCGTAGTGGGTGACCATGCTAGGGAGGCCGATACTTTGTTCTTCGCGTTCGCATGGAGCTGTCCGCTATCGCGTTAGCTGAGGTAATGATGAATCGTGTTCGTGTCCCTTGTTTCCCGTTCGCGTAGTGCTCTTGTGGGGGCAATGTTGTTTCTTCTTCTCGATCGTGTGTGTTTTTCCGCGATCGCGATCAGAGGCAGATCTAGTATTTCGAGAACATGGGTTCACCATTGATACTTGAGGAAAACTAAAATAAAAGGATGCGTTACTATCAAAAAAAAGGAAAAGAAAGGCTTAAGAATAAGAAATTAAAGCAGTGATTTTGAAGGGATTCGATCCCATTATCTTAAGTTAGCAAGAAATAAGGGGCCAAAACCAGTGAACCACTTATCCTCTTTTGACCATGGGTGCCATCAAGTAATAATAACTCATTTTTTCGCAAATTATGTACATAATATATTTGATATTGTCGGTGGACCACGATTTACACTGTAGATCCGCCCCTGAATGGATGTGCAAATGTTGGGCAAAATATAAGTACTCTAATTCGAGGGCTTTTGATATTTTATCACTTTTTGAGTTAGAGAGCTCGGATTGGGGCGATTTTGGAGGGGATTTTCACATGTTGGATTGGAGTAAGTGTTCTTTACCCGGATTTGATTTTATTTCATGATTCCATATTTGTTTTTATCATTAACTTAGTGATTTGAATTGGAGAAATTGAGGATTTTTGTAAAAACTTTCTAAAATATAAAATGATGAATTGAAGGACGATTTGATGTCGGAATTGGATGATTTTGGTATGCTTAAACTCGTATCGGATTGAGTGTTCGGATTTGTGAGTTTTGTCGGGTTTTAATGGGTGGGCTCATGGTTGACTTTTTAGTTTTCATTAAAGATCGAAACTTTATTATCCTGAATTATTTTCTATGGTTTTTATTTATGATATTAAGTTATTTTGGCTAGATTTGAGCCGCCCGGAGGTTTTTTCACACGAGAAGGTCATTTTAGAGTATTGGTTTAGCTTCTTTGAGGTAAGTATCTTTCCTAACTTTGTATGGGGAAACTACTCCTTAGGATTTGAGTTGTTTGTGTTATTTGTGTTATGTGAATGTTGTGCACGCGAGGTGACTAGTGCGTACTTGGGCTTATATGGGGAAATTGACCGGTTTAGACTCTTAGTCTTCTTTCATGTATTTATTTGGAATTGTTAGCACATGTTATATATTTATTTGTCATGTTTACTTTCACATACTTTATTTGAAGTTGTTACCTCTTTTATCATTACGTGACTTCCTTTATTGTTGAGTTACTCTTAATTGAAATTGTTGTTACATGACATCCTTTGTTTGCCGAGTTATTCTCATGCATTTAGACGTAGTTGCTAGTTCATGCCATCTCTTTCATTGTTAGCCTATTTCATACACTAGAATCCGAAGTTTTCCATTTCATGGAACTGCCTTCATTATCAAATTTATCCTTAAGCAATTAATTGATGTTGAAGTTGAAGTTGTTGAAAGTCATAAATCTATATTAATTAAAGTTGTGTTTAAGGGGGTGTTGTTCATTGTTGAGTTATTTTCCCGTTCATTTTGTTGCTATTGAGATTTTATATACATTGTGTTTGAGCCGTGGGCTATTTGTTGTGGAAATATTGATATTGTTGGTTCTTTTGGAAAGGTTGTGGCCTAGGGGCACTTGTGGTACGAGTTGATATGTCGTGTTGTTGTGATGTTAGCACATGTGAATTGTTGTGTGGATTAGTTGTTGTTATGCGGAGCATAAGGGTGGCATCTCACTGTTGTTGATTGTGCGGAGTGATACGAGTTACTATTGTGTCATTGTCCGTGTGGAGCGATAAGTGTGGCTATTATATGGAGTGATACGGGTGGCTATCAGAGTGATACAGGTGGATATCAGAGTGATACGGGTGGCTAATGATATTGTTAGGGCGAAGTGATACGGGTGGATATCCGAGATATAAGGGTGGAAATGTCAGGGTTGATACGTGATACACCTTACGTGACTTGTGTTGCTTTCGATGAGCTACTCGATGTCTTTGATATTACTTGTTGACTTGGGTTGTACTAGTACACTCGTACAAGCATACACCTTAGTATGCCACTTATACTAGTTTGGGAGTACGAAACTTAACATTTGTTAATCATGCCCATGTATTATTATATTATTTGCTTTTATGTTGATATTGAGCATGTGACCATGCCGGGCGGATTGAGATATTGAGTCCGTGACCATGTCGGGCGGATTGTGATAGTGAGCCTGTGACGATGCCGGGCGGATTGTGATTGTGAGCATGTGATCATGCCAGGCATGATGGGATATTGGCACGTGAGTTGTCCATGCAGTTGTGATTAGACATATGGGCACAAGATTCCTTGAGCATATGATTTGTGGTTTGAGACTCGTGACTTATGATTATGAGATGAGGTATCTCGGAGTAATTTCGTTGCTAAGCTTGTGTTAGAACGACCTGATTAATTGGTTGTTATTTGTGTTCCTTATTTGGTTTCAATGTCACTTTCACGGTGTTCTTATTACTTTACTGTTTATACCACATGTTGATCCTTGTTGCCATTTACTGATTCATGCTTTTCATTATTAGCTCTATACTTCTACATTGCACAAGTTATTTTGACTAGTAAGTGTCTTGACTTGTACCTCGTCACTATTCCACCGAGGTTAGTCTTGATACTTAATGGGTACCGACCATGGTATACTCATACTCCACTTCTGTATATTTTTGTGTAGATCCAGGTATTGGAGATATAAGACTCAGGCAGAGTTAGCTTATTGATCGCGAGGATTCCAGGTAGAGCTGCTTGGTAGTCGCAGTCCCTTGGAGTCTTTTCTTTTCATTGTATTGTCAGCTTGTTATTTGAACAGTATTGTATTTCGATCTTTGAGATCTTTCCATGTATTCAGCTAGAGTTCGTGACTCTGTATTACCTAGTCTTGGGATGGTGTTACGATTATTGCCATGTAGGCTTATTTCGCTTTTGTTTCGGTATTCATATTAAACTCTGTTTTAAATTATCATTTGTGTAAGTACTCGGATTACCTAGTCTTAGAGACTAGGTGCCATCACAATGCCTAAAGCAGGATTTTGGGTCGTGACAGGCACCACTGAAGCTACCAAAATGACGGGGCCTCTTCTCAGATGTCGCCTCTCTATCCTGACCATGAACCATCTTGATCCGTCTAGCAATCTCTACGGTCCTCTGGAAAGAAATATCATCTCCCTTCTCCTTGGCCATCTGAAGCCTGATGTCAAAGGTAAGACTATCAATAAACCTCCTCACCCTCTCTCTATCAGTGTGAATCAAGATAGCTGCATGACGGACTAGGTCCACAAATCTGGTCTCATACTAGGTGACGATTTTGCTACCCTGCTGAAGGTACTTGAACTGCCTACGATACTCCTCCCTCAGAGTGAAAGGGATAAACTTCTCCAGAAATAGCTGCAAAAATTGATCCCAAGTAAGTGGAGGTAAACCAGCTGGTCTGCTCCGCTCAAAATCTTGCCACCACCTCTTGGCAGAACCGGTCATCTGGAACACTACAAAGTCAACCCCATTGGCCTCAACAATACCTTGCGCAACACCTCGTGACAACGGTCCAAGTAATCCTGTCGGTCCTTAGAGGATGCAACGCTATAATGAACAGAAAATACATTGGTGAACTTATCCAACCTCACCAATCCCTTAGAAAACACTGCGAGCCTATCCCCAGGCTGTGTAGCAACAATGGGCTGAACCATCCCAACTGCTGGAGCTATCGGAGTCTGCCATAGGGGAGCCATCTGCTCCGGAGTATGGGTGGCGGGGGTCTGTGCTCCTCCCCCTGCCTGATAGACGGCTGGTGCCATTGGAAATACTCTGGTCTGAGCCACACTCTCCATAAGACCAACCAAGCAGACTAGAGCGTCCTGAAGTACGGGAGTGGCAATGAATCCCTCTAGGACCTGAGCGGTCTGACTGATGCAGTATGAACTGGGAACTCCTCCTCATGGTCAGTTTGAGGCTCCACCATGGGTGCCGATGCTCGTTCTCAAGGCTGAGCCCTGCCTCTGCCTCGACCCCGGCCCCTACCCCTGGTAGTGGTTGCAATAGGGGGCTCTGGTTCCTACCCGGCTATAGATGTTGTGCGAGTTCTCACCGTCTGCGAGAGAACAAAAGTAGAATGGTTCATACTTCAATTATGGAAATAAATCGCACGATAGAGAAATAAAGAAGTGAAATTTTTCTGAAGCCTTATAGCCTCTAGAAGATAAGTACAGACGTCTCTGTACCGATCCTCCAGACTATACCAATCTTGCTCAAGACTCCTGAGACCTAGGCAACCTAGTGCTCTGATACCAACTTTGTCACGACTCGGAATTCCCACCCTCGGGACCGTGATGGCACCTAACATTTCACTTGCTAGGTAAGCTAACGTTAGTTATATTTAATAACTAGTTTTAACAATTTAAATAAAATGATAACAATAACAAACGAATAGTCTAAAATAAGGTGATAAACTACTGAACGACGTAATGTAATCCAAATACAATCCCAGAAACTGGAGTCACAAATACATTAGCGTATAGAGTACTACAGATAATAATCTGAATAAACACAATTGTTTGAATTAAAATAAACAACAAGGATGACATAGAAAGGGACTTTAGGGCTGCGGACGCCGTGCAACTATACCTCAAGTCTCCACAGCTAGCTGGATCCGAGAAATCTTACTAAGCGCTGTTGGGACCAACTCCAAAATCCGCACAAGAAGTGCAGACTTTGGTATGAGTACAACCGACCCCATGTACTCTGTAAGTGCCGAGCCTAACCTCGATGAAGTAGAGACGAGGCTAAAGCGGACCACTTACAATAACCTGTATGCAATAATAATAATAACAGAAAAAAGGATATGGAAGTAAAGTAGTTAACTCTTGAAAATAAACTCGAAATTTAACTACCAGAGAGCCCAGAATAACAAGTCTCATATAACAATACCGAGGCAAGTCCAACAATCACCAACAAATACCACATATACAATCCGTTGCGGTACGCAACCCGATCCTACAATATCATCATCTGGCAATATCATAATCCATCCTTATTCCATCATTTCAATTCATTACCTTTCAATTTCCGCTGCGGCGTGCAACCCACTCCCCAAACAATTTCAATCAAGATAAATAATTCAACAACTAAATTTACCAGAATTTTTACATCAAGAGGGTAAATGTACAAGGCAATAAAGAACCACATAAAATTAAAATATCTCTAACAACTTGAAGTCTCTACTTTACCAATTCATCGGTATCTATCAACTAAACAACTCACGCAAGTGAAACCACATTATAAAATGCAACAACTATTACAAAACAATAAGACAAGTAAAGCACGTGACAATTTAGGTATGCAAGCAAAGTAAGTAGAGGCAAGTAACAAATAAGCATGGAGTCATGGAAGGGACGAAAAATTTAATACAAGAATAATTAAATGAAAAGTAACAATTATGGCATAGAAGTCAAATAAAACATGTAACAATTAAGGCATGAAACAAGATATATCATGAAATAAACAAAAACATGGAAACAAGTATCATGGCGACGTATATACACTCGTCACCTCACATATACGCCATTTTCCACATAATTCACATAACACATAGTTCAAAAATTCCTAATATTCTCAAGTCAATGTTAGACCCAACACTTACCTCACTCCGCGAATCAAAGCAATCAACCAACTACGGCCTTGCCTTTCAAACAAGCCTCTAAATCAACAAAATCTAGCAAATTATCGATCAAACGATTCAAAGTAAGCTTTAGAAACTACCCATTAATGAAAGAGGTTCAATTTTGATCATTTTTGAAAAAGTCAACAAAATTCAACCCCGGGCTCGCTTGGTCAAAACCCGAGGTTCGGACCAAAACCTGATTATCCATTCACCCTCGAGCCCGGTTATGTGATTTGTTTCGAAATCCAACCTCTATTTGTGGTCTAAATCTCAATTTTAAAAAAATCCCCAATTTCTACACAAATCCCTAATTTCTATCATGGAAATCCTAAATTTGATCTTGAAATCTCATGAAAAGTAACGGAGAATTGAAAGTCACTTACCAATGAATTTGGGAAGAAAGGTCTCTTGAAAAATTGCCTTTAGAGTGTTTAGGGTTGAGAAATGGTGTAAAATGAGCTAAGTCCAGATTTCCCCCTCTTTTACCCAGCTCCAGATGTCGCAATTGCGATGTTTTTTTTGCAAGTGCGACCCCCTCAAATGCAAAGCACAGGTCGCAAATGCGAACTATGCATCAGAAGCCCAGAAGTCGCAATTGCGATAAAACGTTTTTGCAATTGCGTAAAGACCCACCTTCGCAATTGCGGACATTGCCTTCACAAATGCAAAGATCACCAAAAAGTGCACTAAGTCGTAAATGTGAATGTGATGACCCGATAGGTCATTTTGAATTTTAGCCTTCATTTCTAGGTTTCAATACCTTGAATATATTCGTTTAACGTTTTTTGATTTGCGTGCGCAGTCCATGTCCTTTTTCGAGAAAACTTTTATGTGAAAAATTTAAGAAATATGAATTTTAACCTTAAAATGATTTGAGTTAACTACGATCAATATTTTATGTAAATGGACTTGGATCAGTATTTTGACTGTCCTGGTGGGTCTGTATCGTGATTTAGGACTTGAGCGTATGCCCGGAATCAAATTCGGAAGTACCTAACTTGATTTATTGAAAACTAGTAATTTGAATGTTTAAAGAATTCCTAAGTTTAATCGTAGACTGACTTTGTTGCTACCCTGTTCGAATTTCGGTTCTGGAACTTGGTATAGGTTCTTTTCACTATTTAAGACTTGTCTGCAAAATTTGGTGCAAAACAAAGTTGATTTGACGTGATTCAGACGTCCGGTTGTAAATTTGAAAGTTCTTAAGTTTCTTTGAAACTTTCATTCATTTTGATGTCCGATTAGTAGTTCTAGGTATTATTTTGGTGTTTGAATTGCGTGAACAAGTTTATATGATGTTATTAACGTTGTATGCATGTTTGGTTTGGAGCCCGAGGGGCTTGGGTGAGTTTCAGATAGGCTACAGATTGATTTTTGAACTTAGGAGGATTGCTAGTTTATGAGATTCTGAGATCTGGTGCATCCTTTTTCTGCATCGCAAAGATACTCTCGCGATCGCGAAGGGTAACTGGGGACTGGTGAGGATTTCTTCTTCGCGAATGTGGAGCATTGGAGGGGTAACCCTCCGCGAACGCGGCTCTTCACTCGCGAGCGCGATGAGTAAGGGGTCTGGAAGGGGAGCAACTGAGTGTTCTACGTGAACGTGATCAAAGGGCCGCGAACGCAAAGGCCAGGGGGAAGAGCCATCCCGAACGCGGAGAGCATCTCACGAACGCGAAGGACAATTGGGCCGCAGTGCTTCGCGATCACGTCAGGTCCTTCGCGAACGCGATGAAGACCTGACACCAGTGATTTAAAATATCCCAAAGACGGGATTTTCTTCATTTTTCACCATCTTCACATTAGAGCTCGGCCTAGAGGCGATTTTGAAGAAGAATTTCATCCCCACTTCATATGTTAGTATATTTTAACTCGTTTTATTCCATTTCCATCAGCACCCATTGATTTATAACCTTTAATCTATGCTCTTTCATGGTAGAAATTAGGGATTTGGGTGGAATTGGGTTTTTGTTTTGTAAAATTGAGATTTAGACCTCAAATTGAGGTCGAATTTTGAAACTAACCATATAATCGGGTTCGGGGATGAATGTGTAATTGGGTTTTGGTAAGAATTTTGGGTTTTGACCAAGCAAGACCGGGGTTGACTTTTGTTGACTTTTTGGAAAAAGTGTAAAGATATTTGCTTTATCTATTGTAATTGATTTCCCTAGCATTGTTTGATGATATTAAGTCAATTTTGGTTAGATTCGATTGGTTTGGAGGCGAATTTTAGAGGAAATACCCCGATTGAGCTTTGATTTGGTTGCAGAGCGAGATAAGTGTTGGGTCTAACCTTGATTTGAGGGAATTAGAAATCCTTGAACTATATGTTATGTGAATTACATGTGTAACAGCGTATATGCGAGGTGACAAGTGTATATACGCAGTCAAAATAATTATTTTCCATGTCTTTCTCGTATTTCGTGAATTATCTCACTACATGCCTTAACTGTTACATGCTTTAATTGCTTTCCATGCCATAATTTATTACTTGTCATTAAATTTTCTTGCATTGAATTGTTCGTTCCTTTCTTGACTCCGTGATTAATTGCTACTTTCCTTAATTGTCTTACTTGCACACCTTAACTGTCACGTACATGGCTTATTTTATTGCTTTTGTATTATTTGTAGTATTCCTTTGATTAGTACAAGGTTCCTTTATTGCTTTGCTTTCATATTCCTTAATTGTAGAGATTCTTATAAATTGAGCTATTGAGTTGACCACTTTTATTGACAGTGTTTATGGATCGGGTTACACGCCGCAACGATTGTGATATGGTAGAATAAGGGAGGATTTTGATTATAATGATATGGTGTGATCGGGTTGCGCGCCACAACGGTTGTGTACGTAATACTTGATATTGATAAATTATGATATGGTGAAATAAGGGAGGATTATTGTTATACCCCATATTTTTGTACGTGAAAGTACATCGTAAGTCAATTGATGTAAGCTTGAAAATGAGATCCTCTTTGAAAGTATATAAAGTGATTTAATGTTGTTACGTATTATTTTCGCAAGCTTTTAAGAGTTATCATTTGGGGACAAATTTTTCTAAGGGGACATGTTGTTACACCCCGTACTTCAGACGTCACTGTCATTATAAGATTATCTAAAGTAAACTAAAAAAGGACAAAATCTTTCTACAAGGATAAGAAAGGTTTACCAAAGTCTTAAGTAAGTTAAGATGAATATGAGACTTTATAATCATGATTTAAATGACTTTAAAGTCATGATATGGCTATATATGATGTTTGGATATGGAATATAAAGTTTGGGAAAAATCGGATTTAAGTTGCGGAATTTCGAGTTAAGATTTGCCTTGTAATGAGCCATTTTGAGAAATTAATTCGTAAGCTTTATGATGTCATTTTGGGATATATATCATACCAAAATTAAGATATATGAACCAAGTTTCCAACGGTCCAAACCATTTATTCATATGATATCGGAGTAAAGAAATATGTATTTTTAAAGTAGGGTCGCCAAGTCACGTCGCTGCACATCGGAGAAACTGGCAGGTTTATAGGCCAGGTTGCGAGGCAGGTTTCTCCAAATATATTGAGAGTTACAAGTAGATCTTTATATTGAATTAAATCCCCATGTGTCTAATTTCTAACGCTGCAAACTGAGACTACGCAGGAGGCCCCTATGGGACCCACTTGGTAGGGGCCCGATCTTTACTTATTCTTATCTCGTTTTTGGGATGCGCTTAGCTCATATTTCGTTATCCTTCTAGACTCACACTATCCAAACCCTCCCAAACAGCTCCCCAAAGTTTCCAAACAAATTCCTAAGGAATATACCATAATCAAACATCAAACGTTAGCCTAAGTGAAGAAGATAGTCTCTATAGTGTCGTGATGTGATTAAGGTTGGTTGTAAGATAAGGGAAGTTTTGGTTCGAGTTTTTCCAGACTCTTTAAGGTATGTATAACACCCTATTTCTTGGGATTAATCTTATCTATGTGTTGGTTAAGTTATTGGATGAAGATAACAAGATAACACTTGAAAGGGGAAGAGTTGTTATCTTTTGTTGGGTTGTTTTAAGGCTATATATATATATATATATATATATATATATATATATATATATATATATATATATATATATATATATGTTAGTTATGGGTGAAATTTCAAGCTGTATCTATTGCCTAAGGTATGCAAATCATGTTTTTGGTTGTGCTCAAGGTTAATCATGTGTTGTTTGAGTTAAAATCTTCAAGATAGTAATTGACATGGCATAAGGAATCATTATCTTTTTTGTGGGCCGTGTTGAGGCTATATATATGGTTGGTTGTGGCTGAAAATTGTTGTAAATAGTTTGATTATGTTGTGGTTGCTGTTGTTAAGCTTATCGATGTGCTAATTCAGTGGATTGAAGAAGATAACATGAAAAACAAGAGGTTGACGATAAAGGTTAAGGTGCTATGCGTGTAGACTATTTTTGAAGATTATTCTTATGATGTTTTGGGATGAAAATGATATGGTAAGCATAAGTATGATGTTATATAAGTTGTAGACAGATTCATGGAAAAAGAATTGGATTAAATTATAGTTTGTTAATTATAAATCGAGCTTGCCGCTCAAAATGGTTGTTGAAGTAATCAGAGAGTTTATTGTGAATTATATTGTTGTTGTTTGGGTTGTTTGGTGACTTTTAGTAACTTATGGCATGTTGTAAAAACAGGGGAGGTGCTGTCCGTTTTTTTGTAGAATATTGGTTTTAAAATATGAGAGTTACAATACTTATATGATGAAGTAAGAAGATCATATTGAGCTTGGTTGACGATTGGAGAGAAGATTGCAAAGGTATGTTAAGGCTAAACCTTTCCTTCATTTTGGCATGATCCCATAACTACATATGTTTGACAACGAGACATAAAGAGAAGTTTGTATTCATGAATTTATTCACATTATCCTAGTCTTAGAAGTTACAGTATTCTCCCTTATCGGGATTTTATATTCAGTTAAGTTTTATTTTCTTCCAGTTAAGAGAGCAGAGGGTCTCTCTCTCTCTCTCTCTCTCTCTCTCTCTCTCTCTCTCTCTCTCTCTCTCATATATATATATATATATATATATATATATATATATATATATATATATATATATATATATATATATACATACATACAATATTACAGTATTTTCACCACCATCGAGCTATAATCGGTGGGCAGGCCCCTATTGGGCAACCTCTGATCAGATGGTAAGTTATATACCGAGCCTACTGTGGTCGAGCGCTTATGAGCGAGTCCAGAATGGCCAAAATACAGAGCCTAGTATGGCCGAACGCCTATGAGCGAGCCTATTACGGCAGAGCAGTTACACATACCGAGCCTTTTAGGCCCGGGCAACTATTTTACTTACTATATTGAGAGAGATGAGTCAGTATTAGCAGGTAAGCATATCTTCAAATTATATTTGACTCCCCACGTACTTTCAGTTATTATATTATCAATTTCATTTTCAGTTATCTTGTTGCCTTGCATACTCAATACATTATTTCATACTGCCATCCCTTTTGCTGGGGACGCTGCATTTTATGCCTGCAGGTATTAATAGATAGCTGGATAGACCTTCCCAGTAGACAAAGTCAAACATCAACTTGGTTGGTAAGCTCCACTTCCTCGAAGTTACCAGGTCGATACCTTGGAGTCCATTTTATACATACAAGTTTGATGGGTAGGTCGAGGCCCTGTCCCGACCATGATACAATTCAGTTATTTCTAGAGTCTTGTAGATGAGTCCTGTACATTTTTATATCATTATTGTGGCTTTACCAACCCTATGTAGATGTTTAGTTTGGTATTGCTGGTTGTAGACGTTATTTTCAGATGATTCAGAATATGGCCTCACCGGCCTAAGTCGAGGGTTACCCTCCAGAGTTCACAATTACAGAGTGGTACGCTCAGGCCGAGCATGGCACCGGGTGCCGGCCACGCCTCTTCAGGTTTGGGGCGTGACAAACTTGGTATTAGAGCTGTTTTATCCTAGGGAGTCTACAGCCCATGTCTAGTAGAGTCTTGTTTATGGGTGTGTTGTACAACATACTTATAAGCAGGAGGCTACAGGGCATTTAGGATTTCACTCTTTCTTCTTACTCTTGATCGTGTGGTAGAGCTTAGTTGTAATATTCAAACTCCTAACTTTTATTTTATTCGTAATACAATGATACTTACATCTAGAAAGACAGTTGGTAAGAGATTGAATGTGGGTGTGGAAGAGTTGAGTCAGAGGAACTCAATTTTGCATCATGCTTATAATGAGTAAATGTAAGGTCTTTAGCAGATCATGTGTGTATTAAGACGTGTAAGCTTCTTGATAAAGAGCCCTAAGGTAAGAATATCTATCCACCCATATGGTAAAAAAGAAATAAGAGAATCAGAAGGTAGATACAAGTTTCAACACATAAAAGAAGCAAGGTGAAGAAGGAGACGAGGTACCCAATTAGTGAAGATTATCAGTATTTACAATTCATGCAAATAAATATAAGCATTATGAGTTACTTTCAACAGTAATAGGGATATATACAATTGACCACACCTATCTCAATTATGCCATATGGGAGTTAACAAATATAGTTTAAGAGAAGGATGGGATATCATGATCCAGTTGGGGTAAGAGTAACCTAAAATTGAAGATGGATTGTTATCATTAGCTAACATTTCTGAAGGATAGTGCATAATATGGTAATAGTTCTCCTTGCGATACATCCAGATGGTGCACTCTAGAATTGTATAGTCAGATATGAGTATCAGAATGTTTAGAAATTTTAGAAGGTAGGCAGTGGAATCCTAGAAGGGATAAATATTTACCTTAGTATGACTCCTGTCTCTAGAAAAAAAAAGAATAGAATGTTAGGCATCCCGAAGAGCCAGTGAGATGAAGCAAGGGGAACTATAAGTGAAAGAACGTTTTGTTGAAGTTTTCAGAATAGAGTGATAGACATAAATATTAGCAGGAGAATAAGAAAAGAGTATATGAAGCATTATAAGTAAGATGTGATTAATGAGTGATAACAGTAAATCAAATTATGACAGGATGATAGAGTATATAGTCAAGTGAAGGAAATGACAAGAGGTGACAGGCCTTGAGGCAATAAAAGAGTATAAGCCATAAAGTCATATCCCCATTTCGAGAAATGAGTTGGTGACTCCAACATGATTACTAGAAGGAAACGTTAGACCCCAGAGTAATAAAAATCAGTATGGGCTGGTGAATAAGATAAACTGAACATGAATTAGGGACCGAAGGATTTGATAATAGTCAACATCGTGAGAATTTTAGAGATCGCGTTTCGGCGATAATAGAATGGACAACAAAAGAATAACATTTAAAGATCATTCAGGAAGACGCTCCCTAAAGCAAGCATTGTGAGCAGAGTTAAGCTTAAGGGACTAAGTGTGCCAGTTACACTAGGTGTCACCTTCGTGCATAAAAGAAAATCAGTTATCCTTGGTACAGAAGGGTTACCGCAAGATGAGTAAGATGTCAGTGAGAATGTGAAAAGACGCTAAAGATGATGAGGTGAAAGGAATGAGATTGCATTTATTCAGATCCTACAGATATGATATGATTCCAGAACATTATACAATCATGACGCTGGGGAGAACCAGCAAGGGTTCCGCACCCGATGTTATTGATAAATAAGTGCGAGAAACACTTAATACATAAGGAGCAAATACGAGAGGTAAGTTAAGACAAAGGACAATACCCAAGAGGGGTTACGCAGAATATAGATATGAGAATGGACCACGAGTAGTTTGTAGTTGATTTAGGAAGAGCCTAGTTATGGATAGACAAAAGGTCAAGGATAAATAAATAGATCATGCTAGATAGATGTAGTGAACCCTAACATAGTGAATTCGGTCTCGTAGATATGACATCGTAACCCTTGAGAAATATTCAGCTAGGAGTTGGAGTAATTAAAGGTACCATATAAGTGTTACAAAAATAAGAGAGAGTGCCACTAAGGAGACAATCAAAATTTGAGTTTAGAAGTAACCTTACGAGCACAAGGGAATGAAGGTATATAACTAAGGATATTTGTAAGTGAGTAAGAACATCGAAATTTCCTTCGGGTATACAATATAACAAGCTCATAACTTTACAAGAGCCATAAGGTCTCCTTAAGTACTACAAAGAAAGACAGCTGGGGAAATTAGGAAGAAAGCTTCCACCTAAGCATAGTGACATAAAGAAGAAATGGTCTTGTAACAACAGTCTCACTACTATATTGTATGTACTCGATAAGAAAGTGGCACCTATCGTGGCTAATGAACGGGAAGAAAAAAAAATCAAAAGCTGATATTTGAGATCATATGAGTTATAGGAAATTCCAGTAATTATGGGCAATGAGATAAGCCATGTATTCATGCAACAAGTGGCAGAACGACCAGGAAAAGTAATTGCTTATGTTTAAAGGCAATTGAGAAGGCACGAAAGAAAATCTATGGTGCTAGCAAGTTAAAGGAAGGTCGGGAGTAGTATAAATAGATATGTGTAGGTCGCAAGCTAAAGCATGGTAGAGTGACAAGGTTTTAGGTAGATGGGAGTAAGGATAAGAAAAGATGAGTGAGAAGGTGACAAGAATAGGTAAGGCCTCGGGATTAAACCTATCAAAATAAGAGAGTTGATGGTTTCCGTAAGTTATAGAAAGCTCAGTATAACTTGAATTGACTCGGAGGAGTCTAAGACTAAGAGCAATTAGAAGAGATGAAATACTGCCCTAGTAGTAGAATAAGGGTGTAATAGTGATAGATAAGAGGATGACATTTAGGCCTTTGATTGAGTAACAATTTTGAGAAAAGGGATTTCATGAGTTGCATGGGATTAGAACCCATATGATGAATCACGCTGGGATGATATGAAATATGGTTATTGAAGTATAGTATCATACCTAGGGGGATCATGCAAGTCACTTCAAATGTTCCCCAACGAGGCGTGAGCCTTAGTGGCAATATATTATGTAAGAAGTTTCAAGTTATCAATGGTAGATTATGGATCAACATTAAGGTGAATCAACAATGGATGGATAAAAGTTACAAAGTATGAGATGAGATTAGGCCGTCATTCTTAATATGAACAGTAATGAGGAAGAACTAAAAGACTTAGATTTATACATATAGGATAAGCAGCGAGGGAGTAAACTGGAGTTGGGTAGCATACCTAGGTAGTAATAAACCAAAGTACATATTATGGTATAACATGACCTACGTAGTTGTAGTAAAGCCATACGGACAGATAACCAAGGCTGGGAAATAAAATATAGCAATAGTGGTACATTCAACAAAGTACCAAGCGAAGAACTTCAGTATACCTATAGATGCCCAGAGGGACAGCTTGCCATAGTCCTGTATAGGTTCAGGAAGTGAGGCCTAGAGATTGGTTAAAAGCTGGAGGAAAATGAGAGAAGAGTTGCATAGGCACACATACAAGGACAAAGTCGTACAGACTACATGATAGAAGGTAGAAATAGTTATGAGATTGGAAGAATTTTGACCACGAGTCGTGGCGTGAGAAAGATGCCTAAAGGGGAAATGCCCTGGCCTTTGGATTTATTCATAGAACAGTTGCCTAGATGGCAAAGGACAATATTAAAGTATTCATAAGAGTCGTAGGTTATGAGAATGATAAGCGCATCAGTCAACATTCGAGGACGAATGTTCCAAAGAGGGGAATGATGTTACACCCCATATTTTTGTACGTGAAAGTACATCGTAAGTCAATTGATGTAAGCTTGAAAATGAGATCCTCTTTGAAAGTATATAAAGTGATTTAATGATGTTACATCCCATTTTCACAAGCCTTTAAGAGTTATCATTTGGGGACAATTGTTTCTAAGGGTACATGTTGTTACAACCCGTACTTCAGACGTCACTGTCATTATAGGATTATCTAAAGTAAGCTAAAAAAGGACGAAATCTTTCTACAAGGATAAGAAAGGTTTACCGAAGTCTTAAGTAAGTTAAGATGAATATGAGACTTTATATCATACCACAATTAAGGTATATGAACCTAGTTTCCAACGGTCCAAACCATTTATTTATATGATATCGGAGTAAAGAAGTATGAATTTTTAAAGTAGGGCCGCCAAGGCACGTTGCTGCACTTTTGAGAAACTGGCAGGTTTATAGGCCAGGTTGCAAGGCCGTTTTCTCCCAATATATTGAGAGTTACAGGTAGATCTGTATATTGAATTAAATCCCCATGTGTCTAGTTTCTAATGCTGCAAACCGTTCATCAATATGACATCAGTGTAGAGAGATATTTGTGTTTTTGCGAGACTGCGCAGGAGGCCCCTATGGGACCCACTTGGTTGGGGCCCGATCTTCACTTATTCTTATCTCGTTTTTGGGATGAGCTTTGCTCATTTTTCGTTATCCTTCCATACGCACACTCTCCAAACCCTCCCAAATAGCTCCCTAAAGTTTCCAAACCAATTCCTAAGGAATATACCATAATCAAACATCAAACGTTAGCCTAAGTGAAGAAGAGAGTCTCTATGGTGTCGTGATGTGATTAAGGGTGGTTGTAAGATAAGGGAAGATTTGGTTCGAGTTTTTCCAGACTATTTAAGGTATGTATAACACCCTATTGCTTGGTATTAATCTTATCTATGTGTTGGTTAAGTTATTGGATGAATATTACAAGATAACACTTGAAAGGGGAAGAGTTGTTGTTATCTTTTATTGGGTTATTTTAAGGATATATATATATATATATATATATATATATATATATATATATATATATATATATATATATATATATATATATATATGTGTGTGTGTGTGTGTGTGTATGTGTGTGTGTGTGTTGTTATGGATGAAATTTCAAGTTTTATCTACTGCCTAAGGTATGTAAATCATGTTCTTGGTTGTGCTCAATGTTAATCATGTGTTGTTTGAGTTAAAAGCTTCAAGATAGTAATTGACATGGCATAAAGAATCATTATTTTTTTTGTGGGCTGTGTTGAGGCTATATATATGGTTGGTTGTGGATGGAAATTATTATAAATAGTTTGATTATGTTGTGTATGCTGTTGTTAAGCTTATCTATGTGCTAATTCAGTGGATTGAAGAAGATAACATGAAAAACAAGAGGTTGACGATAAAGGTTAAGGTGCTAGGCGTGTAGACTATTTTTGAAGATTATTCTTTAGATGTTTTGGGATGAAAATAATATGGTAAGCATAAGTATGATGTTATAAAAGTTTTAGGCAGATTCATGGAAAAAGAATTGGATTAAATTATATTTTGTTAATTGTAAATTCATCTTGCCGCTCAAAATGGTTGTTGAAGTAATCAGAGAGTTTAATGTGAATTATATTGTTGTTGTTTGGGTTGTTTGGTGACTTTAGTAACTTATGGCATGTAGTAAAAACAGGGGAGGTGCTGCCCGTTTTTTTTTATAGAATATTGGTTTTAAAATATGAGAGTTACAATGCTTATATGATGACGTAAGAAGATCATATTGAGCTTGGTTGACGATTGGAGAGAAGATTGCAAAGGTATGTTAAGGCTAAACCTTTCCTTCATTTTTGGCATGATCCCATAACTACCTATGTTTGACAACGAAACATAAAGAGAAGTTTGTATTCATGAATTTATTCACATTATCCTAGTCTTAGAAGTTACAGTATTCTCCCTTATCCGGACTTTATATTAAGTTAAGTATTGTTTTCTTCCAGTCATGAGAGCAGAGGGTCTATATATATACTGTATTACAGTATTTTCACCACCATCAAGCTATAATCGGTGGGCAGGCCCTTGTTGGGAAACCTCTGATCAGATGGTAAGTTATATACGAAGCCTAGTGTGGCTGAGAGCTTATGAGAGAACCCAAAATGGCCGAGATACAGAGCCTAGTATGGCCCAGCGCCTATGAGCGAGCCTACTACGATAGAGCAATTACACATACCGAGCCTTATAGGCCCGGACAATTATTTTACTTACTATATTGAGAGAGATGAGTCAGTATCAACATGTAAGCACATCTTCAAATTATATTTGACTCCCCACATACTTTCAGTTATTATATTATCAATTCAGTTTCAGATTTCAGTTATCTTATTGCCTTGCATAGTCGGTATATTATTTCATACTGACGTCCATTTTGCTGGGGACGCTGCGTTGCATGCCTGCAGGATTAATAGACAACTGGATAGACCTTCCTAGTAGACAAAGTCAAACATCAGCTTGGTTGGTAAGCTCCACTTCCTCTGAGTTACTAGGTCGATACCTTGGAGTCCATTTTATACATATAAGTTTGATGGGTAGGTCGAGGCCTTGTCCCTACCATGATACAATTCAGTTATTCCTAGAGGCTTGTAGACGAGTCATGTACATTTTTATATCGGTATTGTGGCTTTACCAACCCTATGTAGATGTTTAGTTTGGTATTGCTGGTTGTAGACATTATTTTCAGATGATTCAGAATATGGCCTCATCGGCTAAGTTGAGGGTTACCCTCCAAAGTTCACAGTTATAGAGTGGTACGCTCGGGCCTAGTATGGCACCGGGTGCCGGCCACGCCTCTTCAGGTTTGGGGCGTGGCAATTATGACATTGATTATGATGAATGGTGGGATTGGGTTGCGTATCGCAATGGATTTTATATGTGATTCTTGATATTGATAAATTATGCTATGGTGAAATAAAGGAGGACTGTGTATACGGTGGGATCGGGTTACGCGCCACAACGGATTGTGTATGTTGTATTCATTGTTGTTATTGTGTTGGTTTCCAGCATTGTTACATGAAATTCTGAGATCTGTTATTTTGGGTTCTCTGATTACAAGAATTGAGTTCTTTTTCATAAATTAACTGCCCTACTTTCATTTCCTGTTTTCCTTTCCTATTTTTATTATTGTTATACTGCTTACAAGTTATTGTAAGTGTTCCACCTTAGCCTCGTCACTACTTCGTCGAGGTTAGGCTCGGCACTTACAGAGTATATGGGGTCGGTTGTACTCATACTACACTCTGCACTTCTTGTGCCGATTTTGGAGTTGGTCCCAACGTCGTTCAGTAGACTTGCTCGGATCAAACTACCAGTGGAGACTTGAGGTATAGTTGCACGACGTCCGCAGCCCTGAAGTCCCTTTCTACTACATTTTAGCTGTTTATCTTGATTCAAACAATTATGTTTATTTCAGACCATTATCTGTAGTATTCTTGACACTCATGTATTCGTGACACCAGTTCCGGAATATGTTTTTGGATTTCGTCCCTTATTAATTTATTGCCGTATTTCAGACTATTCGGTTTTATTATTGTCATTTAATTGGAAAATTATTAAAAATGGTTAATAGATAGCTAACATTGGCTTGCCTAGCAAGTGAAATTTTAGGCGCCATCATGGTCCCGAAGGTGGGAATTTCGGGTCGTGACAGCGACTCAGGGATCGCAAATACAACCACTGAGAGTTCGCAAATGCGAACAAGTAGCCCAGTCCAGCCCATGCTCGCAAATGCGAGCTATTGTTTGCAAAGCGAGGCTTGCAATTGCAAGCCAGACGCAAATGCGATATATGCATCAGACAGTAGAGCTGGGCATTACACCAGCAATCTTTGAACTATCCAAACTAATCCGAAACACGTCTGAAACTCACCCGAGCCCCTCAGGATCCAAATCAAACATGCACACAAGTGTAATAATATCATACGAACATCACATAATGGTAAAAATGGTAACGACTTCAAATAAAGCACATAAGAGAAAACTCGACAAGTGGAGGATGTGACATATAACGACAATTTCAAATAAAGCATATGATAACATACATGATGAATAAAAGATACAACATGTGCTAATAAATCCCAAAAAAATACATGAAAGAGGCCTAAGAGTCTAAACCGGTCAATTTTATACATATAAGCCCGAGTACGTACTCGTCACCTCGCGTTCACGGCTTTCACATGACACAAATAGCATAAACGACTCAAATCCTAAGGGGTAGTTCCCCCACACGAAGTTAGGCAAGATACTTACCTCAAAGAAGCTAAACTGATACTCTAAAATGACCTTCTCGTGTGAAACAATCTTTCCACAGCTCAATTCTAGCCAAAATAACTTAATATCATAAATAAAAATCATAGGAAGCAATTCCGGATAATAAATCTTCGATCTTTAATGAAAACTAAAAGTCAACCCCGGACCCGCACCTCGGAACTTGACAAAATTTACAAAATCCAAACACCCATTCCGATACGAGTCCAACCATACTAAAATTATCCAATTCCGACATCAAATCATCCTTCAAATCATCATTTTACATTTTTGAATGTTTTCACAAAATTTTTTTATTTTCTCCCATTCAAATCACTAATTTAATGTTAAAAACAAAGATGGAATAACGAAATAAAATCAAATCCGGGTAAAGAACACTTACCCCAATCCAACACATGAAGAACCCCTCAAAAATCGCTCAAATCCGAGATTTACAACTCAAGATATGATAAAAATGGCCAACCCTCGAAATATAACCTTCTGCCCCAGCACTTCCGCTTTTGCGGACCAATATTGCGCATCTGCTCTCTCGCATTTGCGAGCCAAATCCCACATTTGCGGTTTCCACTAGCCAGACAAAAATGCACACTTGCGCAAAAGAGGGTCGCTCCTGTGACATCGCAGAAGCGCCCAAACAATCGTAGAAGCGGCCTTCTCGCACCTGCGATCCATAACACACAGATGCGATGATCGCACCAACGATCCTTCGCTCGCAGAAGTGAAACTCCCGCCCAGGCTCCAACATCACATAAGCGACATACAGAACATAGAAACAACCCCGCACCTGAGCTCCAAATGTGCAGGTGCGACGCACCAGAAGCAGACCTGACCACAAGCATAAAAACCATCCAAAACTCGTCCGTTACACACCCGGGGCCTCCGGGACCCCGTCCAAATATACCAACAAGTTCCAAAATATAACACGGACCTTCTCGAGGCCTCAAATCACATCTAAAAACATCAAAACTATGAATCGCACCTCAAATCAAACTTAATGAACTTATGAACTTTCAACTTTTACAACTCGCGCCGAAACATATCAAATCAACCCGGAATAACGTCAAATTTTGCATGCAAGTCTCAAATGACATAACAGAGCTAATCCAACTCTCGAAATTAAAATCCGAACCCGATATAAACAAAGTCAACTCCAGATCAAACCTCTCAACCTTCCAAACCTTTAACTTTCCAATTTTCGCCATAATGCATCAAATTAACCTACGGATCTCCAAATCCAAATCCGGACACACACCTAAGTCCAAAATCACCATACGAAACTATTGGAATCATCAAAACACTATTTCGGAGTC
The DNA here is from genome assembly GCF_000390325.3 of Nicotiana tomentosiformis. Lineage (NCBI taxonomy): Eukaryota > Viridiplantae > Streptophyta > Magnoliopsida > Solanales > Solanaceae > Nicotiana > Nicotiana tomentosiformis. The sequence goes on from NC_090815.1 coordinate 74,755,409, forward strand.
GTCTACATAAAAGTCAAAGTCCGGTCAACTCTTTTTACTTAAGCTTCTAAAACAATAATCATCCTTCCAAATCAATCCCGAATTATCCGAAAACTGACTCCGTCCACACACGCAAGTCATAATATATAATACAAAGCTACTCGAGACCTTAAGCCACCGAACGGGACGCCAATTCTCAAAACGACCGGCCGGGTCGTTACAAATAGCAATACGAACCTATTCCAAGTTTCAACATCAAAATCCGAACTAGATAGCCATGAAGTCAACTTATAGTCAAACTTAAAAAATTTTCAAGCTTTTAAAATACTAGTTTTCGGCAAAATGAGTTAAATCAATAACCTCCAATTTCAATTTCGGGCATACGCTCATGTCCAAAATCACGATACGGACTTACCGGAATCGTCAAAATAGCGATCCGAGGTTGTTTTCATAAAATGTTGACCGTAGTCAATTCAAGTTATTTTTAAAGCCAAAAATTATGTTTTCTTCAAATTTTCACATAACAGCTTTTGAAAAAGCGACACAGACCACACACACAAACCAAGAAGCATCAAATAGAGCTAACTGAGGTCTCGAAACACGGAAATAAAGGATAATATTCAAAACGACCTATCGGATCGTCACAGTTTAATATTTCTCTAAATGGCTTTGTGCTTTTAATTTAGTACTAGTATTAGGATACGCGTGATGCACGTGCACTTTATATCAATGAATACAAAATTTTTAAGTTTATATAAATATTTTTAAATAATATATTCGAGTTATAATATTTTTAAGAAAATAATATAAGCTCGTGAAAATGACGAATATTAAATTTATTTAGTCAATAAAGTAGCAAATGACCTAGCTAAGCATGAAAACCACCTAAATTGTTTTGAAATCTCTGTGTGATCTATCACGTATCTTCTTCTTTTGTTTTACCTTTATTTAAAAATAATTATCTAGGTACTATATATTCTAGACATGTCAACTGCAGAGAAAAGGAAATTAGCTACAGATAAATTATATAGCTAAATAAAAAAAATACGTCTCTAGTCTTATTTATTAATGATTTAGTGATAAATTATAAACACATTCTATTAGCTATGAGACGAATTTCGTAGCAAATTCCTATTTTGTAGTCAAATTATCTAATAAACCTTTTAGTAATAATATTGGGTCGCTTTTTACCAAAAACTAAAAGTCCTTTTCCATCTAATTAACGGTATTATGCTCACAGTAATTTAGGTATTGCTGAGGAAAAACTATATTCTAATACAATAGTTTTTTGAATAATATATTCTTTTTACTGTATTATTAACAAGGTGAATTAATTCTAATTAATTTCTTTCTAGAATAAAATAATTTTTCATTGTCTAATGTTAAAAATTCTTGGAAACTCAAAGTGAAAAACTACAATAACTTTAAGATTCTAAATATTAGTTTATCTAAAATTTAAATTAAATATTTTGTCCATTTCAAGGTCTTACATATTACTCCTCCTTAGTATCATTTACTAAATATAAAGTAAAAGATAGACCACGTGGTTGGAGGAGTTCATTTTATGTAGGAAAAGAAAAGAAAAAGTATTCCTAAATATAGACATATTGATAGTGATTTATGTAGGTAATCTTGCTCAATTTTACATCTGTAAATATTAGAGTTTTCATATAGTGTAAATAACAGTTATAATTTAATTTATTTCAAAATCTTAAATATTTGAAAAACTATTAAATGACAATTCCCTAGACCACGTGGTATTTGTTCAAACTCAAAGTTCACATAATTTGACTATAAATGAAAAAGAATCTTAAAACTGATGTCTTTTATTTTTATATAAATTTGGGTTAGTCAAGTAAAAGGCTAATAACTATTCGTTATTGTCGTTTCTTTATTTACGTTAGAACTAACATAATTTAAATATTAGGCAAAATTAACATGAACATAGTTCAATAAGAAAATAATTTGTATAACGTAAAATTGTAATGGACTTTAAAGTCCTAAATATTAGGATTTTCCTACATAAATCAAATAAGGAAAGATTTATTAACTATAATTTTAGTTAATTTTAAACTCCTAAATATTTAAAAATTAATTGAATAACTATTTTGTCCAGTGTGAACTCTATTTCTAAAGGATAAAAAAGGCGAACGACGTTTTGCTAAGGGTTTTCGTGCTTTTAATATAGTATTAGTTTTAGTGTACGTGTGTTGTACGTGTGTGCCACGTCATTTAATATATATATATATATATATATATATATATATATATATATATATATGTAAAAAGAATAAATTATTGAAAAAGGGCAATTTATATCAAAATAAATTAAATATTTTCTTAAGGAAATAATTTGTAAAAGATGATTAAAATTTTAATTGATTTTAAATTTTATATATTAAGACTTCTGACATAGTTCAAATTATACATATTCGATCAATAAGACTGATTTTAAAGTCCTAAATAAGTAAATTTAAGGAAAATTAACACATGAAATAATTATAGTTTTGAAACAATTTAATAAAATACAATTTAAACAACCAAGACATTTTTTCGTATGACACGGAAAATAAAGGATCAAAATTGATTTTGCACGATAAAATTTTCCTTGTACCGTATAGGCCCAAAGAATTTACACAAGAATTATACAATATTTTTTGTCCTTGGTTGAAAAGAACTTACTTTTTACTTTTTTATATTCTATTCTTTTTTCTTAATATATTTTATCCTTATTTAGTTGATTTCGAACTCCTAATTATTAGGTAATAATTAAAATTTTACTTGATTTTAAAGTCCTAAATATTAGAAAAGTAACTTAATTTACATATTTGTCCAATATGAAACTTATTTTAAAGGGTAAAAAAGACGAACGACATTTCGCTAAGGATTTTCGTACTTTTAATATAGTATAATATAATATAGATAGATAAATAACAAGGCATCCATTAAAACTATTTTTGACCCACTCCAAGACCCGACCTGATATCCTATATAGCCATTTTATTATTTTAAGTCTCATTAAAACTTGTGGTTGAATGACCTTAACTCACTTGTTGCAGTCTCAGTATTTTTTTATTAAAAGGTGTTGTTGTCTAAACTGCACTTGACAAATGAATGGTAAAAGTTGTTTATTATTGCTCTTTACTAATTTGAGAAAGATCAAACTATTGAGAAGATTATTCAGCTGATATAAGTCAGAGTACTTTTGGTCTTTTATTCATTTTGTTTCAATTAATGCTGCCACAAATTGCAAGTTTTAACTGGCATTTATTTGTTGGGTTCAATTTCTTATCTTTATTTTTTATATTGAACTTATAATCAGGTTATCACTACTATTTTATTTATCTTAACAATACTCTTTTCATTTAGCATATTAAAGAAATATTTTTGCAATATTCAATAAATGTCTTTTGCTCACATTAAATGATAACAACTTTGCGTAAACGTTTTTAGCGATCGAACGGAGATGAAAATTTGCTCACATCAAATGAACTTTTTAAATGCTTTCTATTGCTTATCGGAACCACAACTCAACAAAAAAGTTTTAACTTAACTTTTTAATTCGTACTCATCACGATTATAATTGTACACAGGTAGATGTGGGCTGAATCCACGCCTCAACAAGTAGTAATTTAATCCAGTGTTTTAAAAGGCGTGAGCGTAAGGCGAAACATTTTACATATACTTCAGCGAGACGTATTCCCCGAGGCACGGGGCGTAAGCCCCATAGGTATTTAATTTTTAATATTTTTATAAAATAATATAATGACATTAAATATTTATAAATAGGTAAAATTGCTGGGCGTACGCCCTAAATTGCTGGGCGTACGCCTCTTGAGACTTTCGCCTCATACCATCGCTCCAGGGAGTTTTTGGTACGCCTCGCCCCGGGGCTTGCCCCGAAAATGCCTTTTAAAACAGGGATATGAAGTACATCAAGAACTACGAAATATCCCATAGATTCACATTTCAAGTCTCGTTAAACTTACATCATTTTAAACTTCGTTTAGGATTAACTGAGCCATATGAACTATGCGTGGAATACATAATATAAAGTAATTGAAACAACATGTACAAATAAGGACAATGAAAATGGTACGTAATGTCTGCGTTAACAATGTGTCTCACTAGACTGTCCATATCCCTCTCTTATCTTACACCTATACATTACATAGACCGTCCTTAGTGTTCACATATCATATTAAACACTTACGTGTTTCATAGACCGTTCATAGGTTTCAATAGACAATACACCTATGCGTCTAATAGACCGTTCATAGGATTCACATATACCATACAATACACCTGTGCGTTTCATAGACAGTTCACAGTGTTTACTTACACAATACACCTGTGCGTTTCATAGACCGTTCACAGTGTTTACTTACACAATACACCTGTGTGTTTTATGGACCGTTCACAGTGTTTACTTACATAATACACCTTTGCGTTTCATAGACCGTTCACAGTGTTTACTTACACAATACACTTGTGCGTTTCATAGACCGTTCACAATGTTTACTTACACAATACACTTGTGCGTTTCATAGACCATTCACAGTATTTACGTACACAATACACCTGTGCGTTTCATAGACCGTTCACAGTGTTTACTTATACAATACACCTGTGCATTTCATAGACCGTTCACAGTGTTTACTTACACAATACACCTGTGCATTTCATAGATCGTTCACAGTGTTTACTTACATAATACACATGTGCATTTCATAGACCGTTCACATTGTTTACTTATACAATACACTTATGAGTTTTATAGACCGTTCACAGTGTTTACTTATACAATACTCCTGTGCGTTTCATAGACCATTCACAGTGTTTATTTACACAATAAACTTGTGCGTTTCATAAACCGTTCATAATGTTTACTTACACAATACACCTATGCATTTCATAGACCGTTCACGGTGTTTACTTACACAATACCCCTGTGCGTTTCATAGACTGTTCACAGTGTTTACTTACACAATACACTTGTGTGTTTTATAGACCGTTCACAGTGTTTACTTACACAATACACTTGTGCGTTTCATAGACCGTTCACAGTGTTTACTTACATAATACACCTGTGCATTTCATAGACCGTTCACAGGGTTCATAACATATCATTATGCATATAACCATATATAAACTCAAAGCGACATGATTAACATTAAATTAAGGTCGTAAGTTTCCGGATCATTAGAACACTTCATGTTCATGCTCATCATGGAGAAACATAGCACATTACATTAGCACATGCGTGGTGAATCAATAAGTCAATTTCAATAGCACATGTGCCCAATTTATTTTCTTAAGGTTAATCATCATTTAGCATAGGACATCTCCCTTCATCTTGTTATTCATTCACTTGACATATTGAGGTTATTAGCTAAGTTCATGATTCTTGAGGACTTAATATCGAAGTCATTTACATACATTATTTAAGAAGCATATAGCTATAGTTGAAACCATTGGGACATACAACACCTCATAGTTCTCATTTAGGCAAACAACCACATTTTATGTTCATACTATCACTCCAACTTTCAATTACTTACAACATTATTATTTCATTGCCTCCCTTTCTGCCATACATATTATTCTTCATTTATGGCACGGTGGCCATATCTTATATTTCATACTTTCATTTCATTACTTTCAAGACTAATCATCATAAACATCAACATAGAGAATATTCTTAAAGCCTTTTCCCCAAAAGGGCAATACACAATTTCAACTCATAAATATGTAAAGGCTTAAAACACATTGGAATACTTATGAAACATAGCATTAGTTAGAACAACCACATTTGGACATGACTTAAGTACATAAGATTTTGGATAATTCTATTTTCGGAATCAATTTGCAATTATTGAATCAAGGCTCATTTCATAATATTTCACACATCATTTCATTTCATTGACTCTATTGGCCACAATCATAACTTTCATTATTGGCACAATATCTACACTTTATATCCCCAACTCACTACTTTCACTTTCGAGCATCTTTATAGATTATCGACAACAAAGAATCTCTAATCACGACTTTGAGTACACCTATGAGCAATTAAGAATCTTAAGCACATTGAGACTTCTTACACAATTTGGCGTAATAGCCTTCACTTGAAACATTACTTGGAGTCATAATATTTTTATAACCAACTCATACTTTGAACACATTCCTGAAGGATAACATCATATGATAAGAGTATCCGAAACACATGTTGAACATATACCTTTTCAACACAAAGTTTATTCAGAATAGTTGATTTATAAAGAATAACTCGGGACTTATAAGAACATCATGGAATTCAATTCTAGTTAAGAAGTTTAGCCAACATACCTCTCTTTGAGCGTTTCTTAAATTACTACAATATTTCGGAAATTCTAGCAATCCCAATCTATTTTGAGACATCACAAAATTGAACCATAATTAGGAAGATATTCATGGTTTCAGTTCATTTGAGCATTTTATCAAACACTAGGTGTGCAAATTTGGCTACAAGATTCTTCTACAAGATTTCCTTCATTCTACAATCCAATCTTTACTTATTTAAGCTCAACAATCTTCCCACAAACCTTATTGGTACATGCATGTATAAATAATACTCTTACACCCAAGAATCATACTCCCAATTACCCATCTTTTACCCAAATTCGAAGTTGAAAACTAGGGTATGGAACCTTACCTCTTAGATGAAGAACTTGTGAGATTTACTTGTTGGATTTCAAAGCTTGGACAAGATCTTGATGAACAAAATACTTCATCTACTTCATCTCTCTATAACACTCTTACTTCTCTCTAAAAAACCTCATATAATTGCCCCAAATAAGCCCCAAAGCCTATTTATCAAAATGAGGTCGGATTATGAAAATAAACAAATTAACCCTCCGAAATCAGATGTGTGATCGCATAATGGACCGCATAATGGGTCTGCGGGTCGCACAATGCACTGCAAAATCGGTGCCAAAAATTGGGCTGTACTGGTCCATTCTGCGACCAGTTTTGCAGTCGCAGAAGCAGTTTCACGATCACATAATGATTCTGCGATCGCACATCTGACCGCAGAATCACATTTTTTCAGCCTTTGGTAATTTGGTCATAACTTCTTGTAGGAGTGTCAAATATGATTAACGATTTGAAGTGTTGGAAACTAGACTCAAAGGGTTTTAATTTTATAGGTAGATCACCTCCTAAGTAGTTATAGTTTGGTATCAACATACATTTGAAGTAGGATCTTGTGCGAACTCACTTGAAACTCTATCCCATCATAAAATTTTTAACTTGACTTAGCCTTGGGGCTCTTCTTAGACCATAAACTATTCTTATTGTACCTCATACATATATCATCATGATCAATTGATATCATTCATATAATAGTCCTTGTCTGCACACAAAATAATATAATTAGCGAACATCAACTTTCTTAATAATGCTTAAGTACTTCAAAATTTTTTGGGGTGTTACATTCTCCCCCACTTAAGAACATTCGTCCTCAAATATTTTAAAAGTCACTTCTAATAATAGAGTTACCATCCTTTTACCTCCAACCATTATGCATAGTTACTTATAACTACATGGGTCTTATACTTCCTTTCCAAAATCTCAACTTACTTATGACCCTTAAAATTTGGCTATCTTTACAAATTCTTAAAAAATTCTACAGAGTTCCCTCTGTAACAGATCCTATCCACCTGTCATAGAATCTCATATATCAGTCCTAAACAATATATAGATAATACCACATTGCACTATATATATGAAATCAACAACTATGACTCTCGAGGCCAACTGTATGACCTTGCTTACCTTGGACGTATCCTTGACTATTCCTTCCTCCATTACGAGGATAATTGGGCACCTCACACATTATACCTGTCATATGCATCATTCCTTTAATCCTTAGGCCTTTCTCATTTCGTAGCACGATGTGCAACACTTCTTGGTATTAACAAGGGAACTCCGAGACTAACTTGGAGCCTTAACGCACGATCGAGGATAGAAGAAGAGAAATATTTTCTAAATGTCGTTGTAGCCTCCCTATTATAAGTGTGGCGGACAACACACCGATAAGAGGGACTCTACTAACATAGCTCCATGACACCTTAGGACTCCTAAATCTGGCTCTGATACCAAGTTTGTCATGCTCTGAACTCGAGGAGCGCGACCGACGCTCAACCAAGTGAACCCACTCGAGCAAGCCTACGTTACATCAACCTCTCATCATAACTCATGCATGATTTATCAAAACATAATTAGATCATGACTTTCATATTGAATACATTTGGCTCAATGACCCATAATTTTTTTTTCTTTTCTTTTACTCTCGTGATGGGTACATAGCTTCATATATATCCGTGAACATAAATACATGATGAAACTCAAAACTTAAGTACATGACCCATAGTATACATGGCGCTTCTATGACAATAGATACCTAAGTACATAAAACCAACTAGACTCGAATGCCCATTGAAATTGTAGCGGACTCACCATAATCTGATGCGCAGAAGATCCCTACCAAAGATCCATATCATCCTGTAGAAGTATACCTGCATCCATTAAAAGATGCAGCACCCCCGACAAAAAGTGACGTTAGTACATGAGGAATAGTACTCGCATGTAAGGCAAAGAAAACAACATATGAAATCATCGTAATTCAAATAAGAGTCATATGAATTTTAATCCATTACGTGACTGAGATATACTTTTTTTTTGAGTTCTTTAATAATTTAAATCAGTTAACTATTGTTCTAATTAATGATTCTTCTAAGTATTCGTGAGAGTTTTTTGACTGTTTGATTGAACTAACATCAGGGAATATATATATATATATATATATATATATATATATATATATATATATATATTCCTTTGAGGCTATTCCTGCCAACATGTTCTTGCATTCACTAGTTTATTTCCTAGAAATTAAGTTATATATATATATATATATATATATATATATATATATATATATATATATATGCGAGACATTTCCTTTGAGGCTATTCCTGCCAACATGTTCTTGCATTCACTAGTTTATTTCCTAGAAATTAAGTTCATTCAAAAGAAGATTCTTAACTTCAGGAATAAACTAAGAAAATATTAAATTCGTGAGAATCACTATAAATTTTTAAGTGAATCTAGAACAAGAGTTAGAAAATAATCTTGCACGTGTCTTGTCAATGCCTTACCTTTTTTTATTGATAATATCACTGCCGTTGCTTAACTCTCAGTTTTCCTGTGATCATTTTATTTGTTTAGAATTTTTCTCTGTTACTCGTGATTTATAACCACCCCAATCTAAAGAAATATTCCTCCTCAATAGGGCTAAGCGAAGAATTACTCAAATATTGTATGAACCTATCCATGTGAATATGGTACTTTTCTACACTATCTTTGACGCATCACAAACTTATTTTTATAGTGCTTTTTGCACTCATCAGAGAGGGGACCAAAGAAACAATGATTGTCGGAGAACTATGGGTTGTGGTTCATAATTTAGAGTAAAACAATTGCATATCATTACTAAAAGGGTAGTACATTATCACTTGACTACACATGCCTATTTTCGATGAGAGGAATGAAGTATAGGCCAATCGCATGTTGTTATTAAAAAGTAATAACTTATCACTTGATATTTTGTACCATCAAAGATGTATGGTGAGATAAATATGGTTTGCCTATTCTAAATCAGAAATATCACGTTCATCGTTGAAAACAAAAAAAAGGTTAAGGAATGCATCCTCCTTTTTAAGATTTTCTCCCGTAGAGTATTCATAGTATAAAGTATATAACTTGTACTCCATATATAATACCCCGTACCTTTCAACATGCTTACGACTAAGTTATGGTGAATGAGAATGTCTTAATTATTCAACGAGGGCAAGACGTGTGTTTAAAAAAATCGAATAAGAACCAACATGTATCACCTATTAAGCAAGTAGGTGACAAGTGGGTGCATCACCTACTTGCTTAAAAGGAAAGGCCACAATTTTGGCCAAGAAGGTCGGCCAAAGGGACCCCTTAAAAGGGCTGATTATCTTCTTTCTCTCTCTCATTATTTCAGCAAATTCACTCTCAAAGATAACCATTAATCTCTCTCCAAAAGCTCCTTCAAACCCTAAGTTATTTTCTATTCTTTTCAAGTTCTAGTTGGAGGAAAACCTAAGAGTTGAAGAACCCAAGTTAGGAGCTGAGCTCTTCACCAAGTAAGGTAAGTATATTGCACTATTTCATATTTTTTCTGATGGAAATGTAGAGAAATTCGTTCCATCATAGTAAGAACTCACAGGACGGTGACCAGAAGCCGTCAGTCCGAGTTGTTCAATTTGTAGTGGACTGTTTTGGACTGTTTTGTGGGTTATTTCATACTATTATTGGGTGGTATCTAATGCTGTTAATTTATGAAGTTTGGAAGGAGAAAAGGCAAGGAGAAACGCCACATAATGGTGGGGTGATACATTGGTCGTTCGCCGTTATATTTTCAGGTTGTTTGGCACTAGTATGGTTGTCGTTTTGTCACGACCCAATTCCTCCTATAGGCCGTGATGACGTCCAACGTCGTCTCTAGGTAAGCTGACAGTGAACTAGCCATATATTTATTCCTTTTAATAATTTCAAAGTAGTTAATTTTTATTTATTAAGTAAATAAAAAGTGGAAAATTTAATAAAGTAAAGCGTAAACTAATAAAAGAGCAATTATGATGAAATAAATACTCAAAAGTCATGAAGTATCTACTAGCATATTCCCAAGACCTAGTGTCACAAGTGAATGAACACTAGTAGAATATACAAAATACCTAAGCTACTATCTGAAAGTGAGATAGACAGAAAGTAAATACAGAAGAGAGAGACTGCGGGTGCTGCAGAACTGACTCAGAGAGCAGCTCACCACTAAGCCTCCGGATAACTGGGGTGCGCGCCTGAATAGACACCAGATGTATCTGTCTCTGATCCTGCACGATTAGTGCAAAAGTGTAGTGTGAGTACATAAACAACATGTACCAACTAAGTATTCAGTCTAACCTCGAAGAAGTAGTGACGAGGGGTCGACATCGACACTTACTATGGGCCAGCAAATAAAATACAAAAATTCTAAATAGGCATGGAATATGTGAATAATAATAATTACTCAATAGCAAGTAGTGGATAAATGATTCTTTAACTGATAGTAAATTCCAAAATTTCCAACTAACACTTACTAGTTACATATCAATTTCGGTCATTAAATAAATTATAACCTCTCAAGCCATAAAATAATATCATGGGTAATCGGGCTCCGAGTATTATCACGCACGATTTATGCCGAGATCGTACGACCCGATCCAAAAGACTGTGTGCACTGCCAAGGATCAAACGACACGAACCGTAGGTGCATCTATTATACTGCGAGGCGAACGGCCCACTCCCATGAGAGTTGAGAAGTATACCTCGCTCGTGAAAGTACTTGCGATGCGAGAGGACATGAATTTCTCAGAGTTATTATGTATTTCCTTAATTCTTCCCAGAAATAAAAAATCTAAATATTAAATTTGCAAATTTAAAATCCCTAGCCTCAGCTCTATTCAAAATAATTAATATGTATAATAAACACAATGGTACAATTAAGGCATGATGTGGATCTATGCAGTGTTTTTAAAGGCGTGGGCGTAAGGCGAGGCATTTTACATATGTCTCAGCGAGGCGTAAGCCACGAGGCACGGGGAGTAAGCCCCATAGATATTTAATTTTTAATATTTTATAAAATAATATAATGATATTAAATATTTATAAACAGGTAAAATTGCATAAAAATTGAAGAAAACTATAAATATGTGAAATTGCATATATTCTACCAATATATATATATATATATATATATATATATATATATATATATATATATATATATATATATATATATATATATATATATATGTGTGTGTGTGTGTGTGTGTGTGTGTGTGTGTGTGTATGTGTGTGTGCTCCATCCCCACAAAAAACTAATCAAAACAATCTATTATACGCTACTTACAAGAACAAGTAATTTGAATCTAAAAGAATAAAGTTTTCTATATGGAGGAGCAAAAAGGATGATTAATCTGCAATTTGAACTTTGAACTTGCTGCTATGAAGGAGAATGTAGTTCTCTTTGTATTTGTAAAAAAAATTCAATATTCGTTGCTTTTGGGAGATAGTAGCAGACTAGCGGACAGGATAAAAAATTAGAAAAGACCATGAATTAGGGCTTCAATCAATAAAAAAGATTTTGACTTTTAAATTTAATACTTTTGAGTTCCTTTTTAAACCTTTTGAGTAATTACCAAACTGACTTTTGAGAATTTGGGTATTATATGAAGGACTTAATCAACAAGTTTTGTTTTAATTTGAAAAAGTCTCTGGGGCTTACTACTCACTAAAAAAACGCACCTCGAATGCCCGGGCGTACGCCTCTTGAGACTTTCGCCCCACACCATTGCCCCGGGGCGTTTTTGGTACTCCTTGCCCCAGGGCTCGCCCTGAAAATACCTTTTAAAACAGGGATTTAATCCATTACCTGACTGAGATATACTATTTTTTTGAGTTCTTTAATAATTTAAATCAGTTAACTATTGTTCTAATTAATGATTCTTCTAAGAAATCGTGAGAGCTTTTTGAGTTATTGATTGAACTAACATCAGAATATATATATATATAATCGAGACGTTTCCTTTGAGGCTATTCGAAATTAAGTTCATTCGAAAGAAGATTATTAACTTCAGGAATAAACTAATAAACTATTAAATTCGTGAGAATCACTAGAAATTTTGAAGTGAATCTCGAGCAAGAGTTAGAAAACAATCTTGCACCTGTCTTGTCAATGCCTTACATTTTTTATTGATAATATATCACTGCCGTTGCTTAACTCTCAGTTTTCCTGTGATCATTTTATTTGTTTACAATTTTACTCCGTTACTCGTGGTTTATGACCAGCCCAATCTAAAGAAATATTCTTCCTCAATAGGGCTAAGTGAAGAATTGCTCAAATATTATATGAACCAATCAATGTGAATATGATACTTTTCTACACTATCTTTGACGCATCACAAACTTATTTTTATAGTGCTTTTTGCGCTCATCAGAGAGGGGACCAAAGAAATAACGATTGTCAGAGAACTATGGGACGTGATTCATAATTTAGAGTAAACCAATTGCATATCATTACTAAAAGGGTAGTACATTATCACTTGACTATACTACACATTCTTATTTTTAATGAGAGGAATGAAGTATAGGCCGATCACATGTTATTAAAAAGTAATACCTTATAACTTGATACTTGGTACCATCAATGATGTATGGTGAGATAAATATGATTTGCCTATTCCTAATCAGAAATATCACATTCATCCTTAAAAACTAAAAAAGTTAAGGAATGCATCCTCCTTTTTAAGATTCCCTCCTAGAGTATTCATAGTATAAAATATATAACTTATACTCCATATATAATACCCCGTACCTTTAAACATGTTTACGACTAAGTTATGGTGAATGAGAATTTCTTAATTATTAAATGAGAGAAAGATGCGTGTTTTAAAAAATCGAATAAGAACCAACATGTATCACCTATTAAGCAAGTAGGTGACAAGTGGCTGCATCACCTACTTGCTTAAAAGGAAAGGCCACAATTTTGGCCAAGAAGGTCGGCCAAAGGGAACCCTTAAAGCGAATGATTATCTTCTTTTTTTCTCTCATTATTTCAGCAAATCACTCCCAAAGACAACCATTAGTCTCTCTCCAAAAGCTCCCTCAAACCCTAAGTTATTTTCTATTCTTTTCAAGTTCTAGTTGGAAGAAAATCTAAGAGTTGAAGAACCCAAGTTAGGAGCTGAGCTCTTCATCAAGTAAGGTAGGTATATTGCACTATTTCATATTTTTTCTGATGAAAATGTAGAGAAATTCATTCCATCATAGTAAGAACTCACAGGACGGTGATCAGAAGCCGTGAGTCCAAGTTGTTCAATTTGTAATGGACTGTTTTGTGGGCTATTTCATACTATTATTGGGTGGTCTCTTGTGCTGTTATTTTATGAAGTTTGGAAGGAGAAAGGGCATGGAGAAACGCCACATAATGGTGGGGTGCTGCATTGGTCGTTCGTCGTTATATTTTCAGGTTGTTTGACACTAGTATGGTTGTCATTTTATCACGACCCAATTTCTCCTATAGGTCGTGATGGCGCCCGACATCATCGCTTGGCATGCCAACAGTGAACTAGCCATATATTTATTCCTTTTAATAATTTCAAGATAGTTGATTTTTATTTATTAAGTAAATAAAAAGTGAAAAATTCAATAAAGTAAAACGTAAACTAATAAAAGAGCAATTATGATGAAATAAATACTTATAAGTCATAAAGTGTCTACTAGCATCTTCCTAAGACCTAGTGTCACAAGTGAATGAGCACTAGTAGAATATACAAAACACCAAAGCTACTGTCTGAAAGTGAGATAGATAGAAAGTAAATACAGAAGAGAGAGACTGCGGGTGCTACAGAACTGACTCAGAGAGCAGCTCACCACTAAGCCTCCGGATAACGGGGTTGTGCGCCTGAATAGACACCAGATGCACATGTCTCAGATCTTGCACGATTATTGCAAAACTGTAGCGTGAGTACATAAACAACATGTACCCAGTAAGTATCCAGTCTAACCTCGAAGAAGTAGTGACAAAGGGTCGACATCGACACTTACTATAGGTCAACAAATAAAATACATAAATTCTAAATAGGCATGGAATATGTGAATAATAATAATAACTCCATAGCAAGTAGTGAATAAATGATTCTTTAATTGATAGTAAATTCCAAAATCTCCAACTAACACTTACTAGTTCCATATCAATTTCGGTCATTAAATAAATTATAACCTCTCAAGCTATAAAATAATATCAAGGGTAATCGGGCTTCGAGTATTTTCACGCACGATTTATGTCGAGGTTGTACGACCCGATCCAAAATATTGTGTGCACTGCCGAAGGTCAAACGACACGAACCATAGATGCATCTATTATACTGCGAGGCGAACTACCCACTCCCATGAGAGTTGAGAAGTATACCTCGCAGGTGCCGTCCTAGCCTAGGCTGCCTCCCTTCGCACCTGCGACCTAGGTCTGGACGGCCTCCATTCGCATCTGCGACCCTATCATCGCAGAAGCCAGGCCGCTTCTGTGGAACTCCCTTCGCTTCTGCGGCCCACTGACCACAAATCCAAGGCCGCTTCTGCTATCAAAGCTCGCACCTACAGCCAAATTCTCGCAGGTGCGAATGTAGCTGTGTACCAGCAGTCCTTCATGCAAATTTCCGAGTCCGATTCCAATTCGTTTCACATACGGCTCCCTCGGACCCCATCAAATAACACTCACACTTCCAAAAAAATAATACGGACCCGCTCGCATGATCGAAACACCAAAATAACTTATAGAAATACGAATTGGACGCCAAAACACATGAATCAAATTATGAAACTCCAAAACTTCTATAAATACTTATGCGCATCCAATTCCTATCAAATCAACTCGGAATGATGCCAAATTTTGCGTGCAAGTCACAAATCACCATACAGATCTATTCCCAGGTTCGAAATCCTAAACGGACCTTGATAATACAAAAACCTATTTCAAACCAAATTTAAAGAACTTGAAAACCTCTAATGCGCTAACTTTCAATATTAAGCACCGAAACACTCCGGGGTTATCCGAAACCTGATCCGAATATACGCCCAAGTCTAAAATCATCATACGAATCTATTGGGACCATCAAATCTCAGTTCTGAGGTCATTTACTAAAAATGTTGACCCTAGTCAAACTTACCCCTTTTAAGCCAATATTAAGGAACTAAGTGTTCCGATTTCAACCCGAACCCTTCCAAACCCGAACTAACCATTCCTGCAAGTCATGAAACAGTAAAAGCACATACATGTAGTATTATTTAGGGGAACAGGGATCTAGAAAGTAAAATGACTGGTCGGGTCGTTTCATTCTCCACCTCTTAAATAAATGTTCGTCCTCGAACGGGTCTAGAATCGTACCTGGAGTGCCGAACAAGTGTGGATATCTGCTCCGTATGTCTTCCTCGGTCTCCCAAGTCACCTCCTCGACTGGTTGACCCCTCCACTGAACCTTTACTGTAGAAATCTTCTTGGACCTCAACTGGTGAACCTGCCTGTCAACAATGGCAACTGGCTCCTCCTTATAACCCAAGCTCTCATCTAGCTAAACCGTATTGTAGTCTAACACATGTGACCTATCCGCATGATACCTCTGGAGTATAGACACATGGAAAACCAGATTAACTCCCGATAGACTAGGAGGCAAAGCAAGCTCATAAGCAACCTCCCCAACTCGTCTCAAAACTTCAAATGGACCTATAAACCTCGGGCTCAACATGCCCTTCTTCCCGAACCTCATGATCCCCCTCATCGGCGAGACTTTCAAGAGAACCTTCTCGCCTTCCATAAATGATAAATCATGCGCCTTATAATCCGCGTAACTCTTATGTCTAGAATGTGCTATGAGAAGTCGTTCCTGAATAAACTTCACTTTCTCCAAGGCATTCTTCACCAAATCAGTACCATATTGCCTAGCCTCGCCGGGCTCGAACCATCCAATGGGCGAACGACATCGCTGACCATACAAAGCCTCAAATGGAGCCATCTCAATGCTGGACTGATAACTGTTGTTATAAGAAAACTCGGCCAAAGGTAAAAATTGATCCCACTGCCCTCCGAAGTCCAATCACACATGCTCTTAGCATATCCTCCAAGATCTGAACCGTCCGCTCTGACTGCCCGTTGGTCTGCAGATGAAAGGCTGTGCTGAGCTCTACTCGGGTCCCCAACTCACTCTGTACTGCCCTCCAGAAATGCAAAGTAAAGTGAGGGCCTCTATCTGATATGATGGAAACAAGCACACCATGCAACCGAACAATCTCATGAATGTAAATATGGGCCAATCTCTCTAAAGAATACGTGGTCACAAACAGAATGAAGTGTGCCGACTTGGTCAATCTATCGACAATGACCCAAACTGCATCAAACTTTCTCAAGGTCCGTGAAAACCCAACTACGAAGTCCATAATGACGCGCTTCCATTTTCATTCAAGTATAACCATCAGCTGGAGTAGGCCACCTGGCCTCTGATGCTCATACTTAACCTGCTGGCAATTTAGGCACCTTGCTACATACTCAACTATGTCCTTCTTTATCCGTCTCCATCAATAATGCTACCTCTGGTCGCGATACATTTTGTAGCACCTGGATAAATAGAATACCGAGAATTGTACGCCTCCTCTAGAATCTCTTCCCCCAATAAATCAACATTAGGAACACATAGACGACCCTGGAGTCGCAAAACATCATCCTCACCGATAGTAACCTCCTTGGCACCACCATGTAGTACCATCTCTCGGAGAACCAACAAGTGCAGATCTTTCATCAATGAAGACAATGACAAACGAGTTAATATATGTCATGGACACCCGGTTCATCAAATCTATTAATGCCGCCGGGGAGTTAGTCAAGATGAAGGACATCACTAGAAACTCATAGTGGCCATATCTAGTCCGGAAAGTCGTCTTCGGTACATCCAAATCACGAATCTTCAACTGATGATACCCCGATCTCAAGTCGATCTTAGAGAACACCCTGGAACCCTGCAACTGGTCAAACAAATCATCAATACGCGTCAACGGGTACTTGTTCTTAATGGTACCTTCGTTCAACTGGCAGTAATCAATGCACATCCGCATAATTTTGTCCTTTTTCATGAATAACACCGGTGCACCCCAAGGCGACACAATCGGTTTGATGAACCCCTTTGCTAGCAACTTCTCAACCTGTTCTTTCAACTCCTTCAACACTTTCGGAGCCATACGGTATGGTGGAATAGAGATAGGCTGTGTACCTGAAGCCAAATCAATATAGAAATTGATATTATGATCTGGTGGCATGCCTGGTAGATCAGAACAAAACACATTAGAGAACTCTCGGACCACAAGCACTGAATCAATCATCGGAGTCTCTATAGTAGTATTTCAAACATAAGCTAGATAAGCCAAACAACCCTTCTTGACCATGTGTCGAGCCTTCAGAAAAGAGATAACCCGACTAGATGCACTGACAGATGAACCCTTCACTCCAATCTAGGCAGCTCTGGCTTTGCCAAGGTAACTGTCTTGGCATGGAAATCAAGGATGGCGTGATATGGAGACAACCAGTCCATGCACAGGATGATCTCAAAGTCGGTCATATCGAGTAACAGAAGATCCTCTCTAGTCTCATAACCACAAAAAGTCACGATACAGGACAAATAGATCCAATCCACCACAACAGAATCGCCCTCTATCGTGGACACATAAACAGGAGTGCCCAAGGACTCGCGAGGAACACTTAGAAAATGAGCAAACAGAGATGAAATATATGAATATGTAGACCTTGGATCAAATAGTACCGAAGCATCCCTACCGCAGACAGAAATAATACATGTGATCACGGAATATGAGGCTACTGCATCTGGTCTGGCTGGAAAAGTATAGAACCTAGTTGGAGCAACACCTAACTGGCCTCCATCTCTAGGACGACGCCTACCGACCTGCCCTCCGCCTCTGGGTGGCCGGACGGCTGGTGCGGCAGCTGGTGCTGTAATCATAGGCTGATGACCCTTTTGTACTGCCTTGCCCAGAAGTTAGGGAAAACATCTCTTCATGTGGCCAGGATCCCCGAACTCGAAACAACCCCTCGGATTGGTGGACTGCTGACCTGCAGTCTGACCCTGATGGCCTGAATACCTACTGGAGAAATCCTGAATAGCTTGAGCATCCCGAGGAGACGGTGGTGCTGGATATGTGGGCTTGCTAGACTGACCCCTCACAAACTGACCTCTACCCCCAGCTGGAGCACCACTTAACCCTCCATAATATCGAAACCGCTTATCCTTTGATGTCTGCGCTCAGCTCCACTGATGAACACACTCGATCCTCTGAGCTATCTGCACAACCTACTCGTAAGAATTCCCCATATCAACCTCTCGGGCCATAGTAGCCTGGATATCGAGTGCAAACCCGCAACAAACCTCTGCACTCTCTCTGCATCGGTGGGAAGTATCATAAGTGCATGGCGAGACAACTCACAGAACCTCGCCTCATAGTCGTTCACCGACATCTGGCTCTGTTGGAGCTGCTTGAACTAAAATCACAACTCTTCATTCTTAGAGGGTGGAATATATCTATCTAGAAAGTGGCGTATGAACTGGTCCCAAGTTAAGGGAGGAGAACCCGGTGGCCTGCCGAGAATATATGACTGCCACCATCTACGGGCCCTCCCTTATAGCTTAAAGGTGGTAAAGTCCTGGGGGCCCTCATGTCTCTCACCTCCAAAGACAGGAGGATGTAGCTTGGTCCATCTATCCAATAGCTTATGCGGCTCGACAGCTGCTGGTTTGGGCTTTGATATAGCCGCTGCAGCTAGCTGAGCTCCACCCACGAGTAGTGCACCCGGGGTCTGATATATGGCAGCTGCATGCCCTGGAGCTTGAGCGGTAGGGGTCTGTGCTTCCCCTCCCGCCTGAGATGTGGCTGGGTTTGTTGGAAATAAACCAGCCTGAGTCATAGAATCCATGAACCGCAGCATACGGCCCATGACCTCCTAGAATCCTGGTGCGGACATGAAATCCAATAGGGCTGGCTCCTCTACAGGCACCTTGCCCTGCTCCTCAATAGCAGGATCATCTACTGGATCCACTGGAGAAACTCTAGGATCCCCTCATCCTCTACCATGAGCTGGAGCTCTCCCTCGGCCTCTAGAAATAGGGAGAGCAGCTACTCCACGGCCGGGGTACATTTGTCGCGTGCATTCTCACCATCCGTGAGAGAATAAGAGAAAGGTACTTAGTACAACATCAACTGCACGATAGGAGATGAAATAAGAGTAGTTTCCTAACACCCTATAGCCTCTCGAATATAAGTACGGACGTCTCCGCACCGATCCGCAAGACTCTATGAGGCCTGCTCATAATTTTCACCCAATTCCCTAATCATTTTTGTGGTTAAATCCCATTTTTATAAAAACCTAGGTTTTTCAACTAAACCCACAATTCTTACAATTTATGTGTTACGAATCTACCCAAAAATGTATGTATTAAACTCATCTTGTATAGAAATTACTTACCTCAAAATGCTAGGTGAAAAACCCTCTTCAAGAGCTCCAAAATCGTCCAAGAAGTGAAGTAAATGAACCAAAATAGCCTAACTCCCGACATTAAATGAACCTCACTGCCCCAACGATTTTCGCTTCTACGGGTCCTGGGGTACACCTACCGATGCCGCACCTGCAGAAAATTAATCGTAGGTGCAGAACTAACCCAGGCTGCCTACCTGCGACCTATGCCTGGCCGACCTCCATTCGCATCTGCGGCCCTATCATCATAGAAGCGGGTCGCTTCTATGGAACTCCCTTCGCTTCTGCGGGCCACTGACCACCAATCCAAGGCCACTTCTGTGATCAAAGCTCGCACCTGCAGCCAAAATTTTATAGGTGCGGACGCACCAGAACAGGTGCACCAACAGTCCTTTATGCAAATTTTCGAGTCTGATTCCAATCCGTTTCGTATCCGAGCCCCCCGAGACCTCATCCAATAACACTCACACATCCAAAAACATAATACGGACCCGCTCGCATGATCGAAAAATCAAAATAACATCTAGAAATATGAATCAGATGCCAAAACACATGAATCAAATTATGAAACTCAAAAACTTCTAGAAACACTTCCGCGCCTCCGATTCCTATCAAATCAACTCGGAATGACGCCAAATTTTGTGTGCAAGTTACAAATTACCCTACAGAGCTATTACCAGGCTCGAAATCCCAAATGAACCTCGATAACATCAAAACATATTTCAAATCAAATTTAAAGAACTTGAAAACCTCTAATGCACCAACGTTTAATATTAAGCGCCAGAACACTCCTGGGTCATCCGAAACCTGATCCGAATATACCCCCAAGTCCAAAATCATCATACAAACCTATTGGGACTATCAAATCCCGATACCGAGGCCATTTACTAAAAATGTTGACCCAAGGAAAATTTACTCCTTTTAAGCCAATATTAAGGAACTAAGTGTTCCGATTTTTCAACCCGAACCCTTCCAAACCCGAACTAACCATTTTCGCAAGTCATAAAATAGTAAAAGCATATAAGGGGAGTCTTATTTATAGAACGGATATATAGAAAGCAAAATGATCGGTCGGGTCATTATATTCTCCACCTCTTAAACAAACGTTCGTCCTCGAACGGGTCTAGAATCGTACCTAGAGTGCCGAACAAGTGTGGATATATGCTCCGTATGTCCTCCTCAGCCTCCCAAGTTGCCTTCTCGACTGGTTGACCCCTCCACTGAACCTTTACCGTAGAAATCTTCTTGGACCTCAACTGGCGAACCTGCCTGTCAACAATGGCAACTGGCTCCTCCTCATAACCCAGGCTCTCATCTAGTTAAACCGTGTTGTAGTCTAACATATGTGACCTGTCGATATGATACCTCCGGAGCATAGACACATGGAAAATCGGATGAACTCCCAATAGAATGGGAGGCAAAGCAAGCTCATAAGCAACCTCCCCAACTCGTCTCAACCCTTCAAATGGACCTATAAACCTAGGGCTCAACTTGCCCTTCTTCCCAAACTTCATAATCCCCTTCATCAGCAAGACTTTCAAGAGAACCTTCTCGCCTTCCATAAATGATAAATCATGCGCCTTCTGATCCGCGTAACTCTTCTGTCTAGACTGTGCTATGTGAAGTCTCTCTTGAATCAAGTTCACCTTCTCCAAGGCATCCTTCACCAAATTAGTACCATATAACCTAGCCTCGCCGGGCTCGAACCATCCGATGGGCGAACTACATCGCCGACTATACAAAGCCTCAAATGGATCCATCGCAATGCTGGACTGATAACTATTATTATAAGCAAACTCGGTCAAATGCAAGAATCGATCCTACTGCCCTCAGAAGTCAATCACACATGCTCTGAGCATATACTCCAAGATCTGAACCATCCACTCTAACTATCCGCCAGTCTGCGGATGAAAGGCTGTGCTGAGCTCTACCCGGGTCCCCAACTCACTATAACGACCCAACCGGTCATTTTGAGCATTTACATCCCGTTCAACTATTTGAAATCTTGAGTAGATATGATGTATTATGACCAGTGTGTATTGTCGGCTTTGGTTTTTAGGTGTTTCGGGATTAGTTCGAAAGAATAAATTTCATGTCGGAAGCCTTTAGTTGATTCCGTTAGGTCCGGATCTGAGTTTTGATGATTCCGTTAGGACCGTATGGTGATTTTGGACTCGGGCATATGCCTAGAATTTAAGTTGGATATTTCTAGAATGTTGGTTCTTCAAGAATAAGTGGTATTCAGACATCGTATGAGACTCGTTTGATTGAAGCATTAGACCCGTATTGAAATTACGGAGCCATTGAAAAGAAGAATCGTCGAATTCAGACATCGTATGAGAGAGTTATTCCCATTTCTATGTCGGGAAAGATTTCCCGTCGCCAGCGCACAGGGTAGCATGGGGCGCTAGCCCTGGCGCTGGTATTTTTTTGAGATTCTGGAAACAGCATCACAGGCTACGCCCCACTCCACATGTGGCGCTACAAACATTAAATCCCTATAAATGGAGGATTTCGCCATTTTTGACATAAACAGAGTTGGGAGCTCCGTTTGGGCGATTTTCAGAGGCAACTTTCACCACACAACTTGGGGTAAGTGTTCTTGACTCCCTTGTGATTATATTTCATGAATTAATATTCATTTTCGGAATTAGATTATTGATTTTTCAAGAGCAATCAGAGGAAGTTTCTACAATTCCATAAAATGAATTTTCGAGCTTTGAACAACGATTCGAGGTCGGATTTGAATGAAATTAGTATGGTTGGACTCGTAATTGAATGGATTGTTGGATTTAGTGAGTTTCATTAAGTTTCAAGATGTGTGCCCCATTGTTTATTTTTGAGTTGAATTTCGGATGTTTTATTGAAAAATTTAGCATTTTCATATGGAATTGATTCCTACACCTCATGTTGATTGTATTGAATTATTTGTGATTAGATACGAGGCATTCAAAGGCCAATTCGCAAGGTAAAGGCCTATTGGAATAAATAATTGCACGATTTGTGGTAAGTAACATTTCTTAACTTAGAGCTAAGGGTATGAACCTGAATATACGTGTTATGTGATTTGTTTGGATGTGATGCACATGCTAGGTGACTGGTGTGTGAGCGTGCACCATAGAAATTGTGACGTAATTGATTGTGTGGAATTTTGTAGTAAAATAATCTTGGCATTATCCATGCACTTTCATGTGTTAAAGAAATTGAACTCAGAGTCATGTTAAAAATCATTCTGAGGCTATATGCCGGTATTATTGAGACCAACAAAGGTCGTATTTAGATTTATATATATTTATTATTATATGGAACAGGCTGCACGCCGCAGCAGGCTTTGTAGGCTTTATTTTTATGTGGATCGGGTTGTACGTCGTAGTAGGCCTTATAGGCTTTATTGTTATGGGTTCGGGTTGCATGCCGCAGCAGGCCTAAATGACTTATTATAGCGCTTGAGCTGAAGGAGCCCCTGCGGAGTTTGCACCCCCCACAGTGAGCTCAGATGATATTATATTTGGGATGGATTTCCCAAGGCATGGAGTTGCCTTATTTATTTAGATTTGGATGAACTTCCCAGGGCGTGGAGTTGCCTTATTTATTTATATTTGGGATGGACTTCCCAGGGCATGGAGTTGCCTTATTTATTTATAATTGTGATGAAATTCCCTGGGCTTGATTGGCCCTATACAGTACTGAGTGATTGACTGTTAGTTTCATCTTATATTGAGGGATGGATCTTGCCTGGGCTAGATCCCCCCCGCACAGTACTGAGTGATTGAGTACTCTGAGAATGTGAATACATGAGTTTTACTGTGCTGTATTGCATTAGACATGCATACTTGATATTTAGGCATAGAGAAGTATTTTTTCCAATGCCATCTGATAATGAAATTTCTTATCTGTCGTTAAAGGTTTTGAGAAAAAATCACATATTTCAGACTTACTCATATTTTCGGTGATTTTCGGCAAAGGATTTGAGTTTTACGGTTATACTTGAAAAGAAAATGTTTATTTTCCGGAATTGTATACGAGATGAGCATTCTATTGTGGAGTTATTACTTGTGCTACTTTAAATAGGATTATTAAGGAGGCGGACATACCGTAAGTACCAACCTTATCCTCTACAAAATCTCAGGCCTTAAACATGTATAAAGTTTAGGGAACCTTTCAGTACCACATATATATATTTTAGGCCAAAATAACTGATATAACACATGACCCCGCAATCCATCCATTGATAGTGGACTCCCCCCACTCGGCACGAAGTCATAGGTCATAACGTCCGATGATCCAAAATAATAACCTTCACAACACGTATAAATCAACCAGATGCCAACGTTTGTTGCACCCCCACATGATTCACTGGGTGATCTCTCAATACGTCCGCATCTTTAGTCGTAACTACACTTTGAGGCAATGTTTGTGCATCTCTGTCTCCCTCGTAGTCCATATGCGGCATCACGAACCGTCGATGCACAACTGATACCGAGTGTGCAATGTCATACATGAGTGGATACAAAGGAATATGAGATATATGTTTCAAGCTAAATCAATGCCACACGATAAGGAATCAAAAAGGTGAATATTTTCCTAACAGTTCCATAGCTTCTTGAAGATAAGTATAGATGTCTCCGTACCGATCCGTGAGACTCTACTAAACCTGCATATGACTCATAACACCTATGAACCTAGAGCTCTGATACCAACTTGTCACGACCCCAAATTTCCCTCCGTAGGATATCGTTATGGAACTTAGTCTCTAAGACTAGGTAAGCCTATCAATGCGGAATAACAATAGAAATCTAAAATAAGTCCTCCTATTATGCTCCACTTATGAGTGAACTTCGTAATTCTATAATCTACTTATGTGTTTACTTCTGTTGGGAGAGTCTATGGAGATAACTACGCCTATCATTCCGTGTTGGTCACTAATAAGAGCTCAGAGGTGGCTTTATGTTACTTATTTCGGTAAGTTTTGATGTAAATTTCGGATAATTAATTACAAATTGTGAATTATATGCCCTACCGGTGTGGTGTCACGCCCCAAAATCGAGGAGCGTGACCGGCACTCAACCGAGTGAACTCGACCGAGTAAGCCTGTTAGATTTCATTCTACCCAAAATCATCCATGAATAGAGATAATACATATTATCATTAATTAGACGAAAATGTGTTCATGTCTACAATACCAATTCAATTCCAATAGTTTCATCATTTTTAAAGTCTCAAATGGACTAGTAATACAACCACAACATAATATAGTTTTTCTTTTCCCAGCACCAATACACAACCCACACTATGTCTACGGAGCCTCTATAGATAAAGAAGAGTACAATGATAATGCCGGCAACAAGGCCCCGGCTATACCTCAAAAAGAATACGCAAGTACAAGAGATTCATGACCCCGGAATGAAGTGGGGCTCACCAAGTCAGTTGGGAAGAAGGTGCACTGCTATCACTGATCAATATCTCCTGCTGTGGAACCACCTGCATCCATTGAAAGATGCAGTGCCCCCGGCAAAAGGGACGTTAGTATCGTCGAATAGTACTAGTATGTATAACTAAATACCCTCTAAATAGAATGACAATTAATACAAACCAGATTATCATAATATCAATGAAAGCCTTAATCAACATCAAACCTCAATTTAGGATCAAAACAGTGTTCAAATTAATTTTTGTATCTCACATTAGGAGATTTTTAGTATCGATATACCATTGTCCGCAATACTAGTGTTCACAATACCAATGCCACCGTACTTTTAGCACGGAGTCCGATCACGACCCGATCGGCTAGGCTATCTCATTAGAGAATAATTCACAATTACCATAAATACCAATACCAGCGTAAATTTAGTACGGAGTCCAATCACGACTCGATCAGCTAGGCTATCTCATTAGAGAATCAACCATAATTACTGTCAATATCAATACCATCGTAAATTTATAAGGAGTTCGATCACGACCCGATCGACTAGGCTGTCTTATTTGAGACATCAACGTTTTTATATCAATCATCGCATTTCATAATACTTTCACATCTTTTTATTTCATTGGCACTAGTGGCCATAATTATAAGATCATTCTTGGCACGTTGGCCATATTCAGTATTTCATGCTCACCTTATCAATTTCAAACATCATTATCATCATCAACAACAAATACAATTCAAATCAAGGTGTGTAGTACACATGTGAGCAATTTAGAGTCTAAGGCACATAGAGATATTTCACAAAATTTGGCATAATAGCCTTCATTTAAACTTGACTTAAAGTCGAAACATTATTAATGCACAGCCCATATTTTGACACATCCTCAATTGGTAACATAACATGAATAAAGCATTTGGGATGCTTGTCGAACATATTTCTTTCAACCCAATCTTACTCGGAATAGCCAGTTTCATAATGAATCACTCGGGACTTACATAATTTACATGAATATCGTGGGATTCAATTCTAAGAGAAGAGTTTAGCCAACATACCTCAATTGAGCTTCCTTAAACTCTAAAACATTCGAGAATTCTTAGAAACTTCAATATATTTTAGAAATATAACAAATTGAATCAAAATTAGGAAGATGATCATGGTTCTAGCTCATTTGAGCATTTTATCAAACACTAGGTGTGCACAAGGTTTCAAGGTCTTTTTATGGAGGATTCCATCATCCCACAATCCAATCTTTATGATGCTTAGTTCAACAATCTTCCTGCACCCCTTGATATCACATGCATGTAAAATAATCAACTCTCATGCCCAAAAATTATCTTGCTAATTACCCATTTTCAGATGATTTCGAAATTAGGGATTAGGGTATAGAATCTTACCTCTAGGATGAAGACCTAGTCAGCTTGCCTTCTTTATCTTTCAAAACTTGAGCAAGAATTGAAGAAAAATTATTGAAGAACACCTTCTCACTCTAGGGCACTCTCTCTCACTCTAAAATGTCAGATTATATCTCAAAAATGACCCAAAATGTGTATTTAGCGAAGTAGGGTCGGGTATTAAAAATCCAAAAATGAAGCTCTGGAACAGGTTCTGCGGTCGCATATGCGACCGTATAATGGTTATGCGAACCGCATATCGGTCGCATAATTAGTGTCCAAAATGACCAAAAATCTGCCTGAGTCTGCGGTCACTATGCGGTCCGCATAACTGTTCTACGGTCGCATAGTGCACCGCAAATAGTTATGCGGTCGCATAGTCGACCGCATAATTGCTTCCAACTGACCCCATTAACTTCCTCACTGTACGGCCATTATGCAGTCCGTAGAGTGATTCTGCGGTCGCATAATGGACTGCAGAAATGCACTTTTCCGCCAAAAATTTTCCTTTACTTTCCGCTGCATTGTTCAACCCAAAAAATCTGAGCCTCAACACATAAAACCAATTCGGCACCACGAAATATTACTTTCTTTTGCAAAATTTTACGGGGCTTTACACTTAAGTACTTCAAAAATTTTCGGGGTGTTACATTCTCTCCCGCTTAGGATCAATCATCCTCTAATGAGGATAAAGATCCGTCATTAGCATCTTATGCAACTCAGTTTGTCTCATACCACATTCGAGCAGCCCCAAATTTGACTAACTCCCAAAATCTCCAAAAATTTCGCCAGAGTTTCCCTTGTAACTAGGGCCATCCACCTGTCAGAGAGACCCAGAAATACGTCCTAACAACATATACGTATTCCAACGACATAACATAATACAAAACAACACCAAATGTGGTCTCATAGGCAATATATATCCAGAAAGGAACACCTTTAATGCCAATTGTTCACATGATATAAAATTCATAAAAAGTAAGTCTTATAATTTTTTCCTAGATCACAATTTTAAATACATGGTCATTCAAATAAATAAGGATACTTTTTCTTCATTTCTTCCTCGGCCTCCCAAGTAGCCTCTTCAACCTGTTGGTTTTGCCACAACATTTTTGCGGAGGCAATTTCTTTATTTCTCAATTTTCAGACTTGCCGATCAATAATAGAAACCAGAATCTCTTCGTAAGTAAATTTCTCATTTACCTCAATGGTCTCAACCGGAACAATGAGTGTCGGATCTCCAACTACTTTCTTCAACATAGACACATGAAACTCCGGGTGTACTAATGATATCTCAGGTGGCAGCTCAACCTTGTACGCCACCTCACCAATCTTCTGAATGATTTTGTACGGTCCGACATACCTCGGACTCAATTACCCTTTCTCACCAAATCGCATTACCCCTTTCATGGGGGAAACTTTCAAGAATACCCAATCATCTTCTTTGAACTCCAAATCCCTACGACAAACATTCGAATAGGATTTCTGACGACTCTGAGCAGTCTTCAATCGCTCCTTAATGATTTAAACTTTTTCCATGGCCTGATGCACGAGGTCTGGCCCTATCAACTCTTCTTCCCCAATTTTGAACCACCCAATGGGAGATCCACATCTCCTACCATATAAAGTCTCGAATGGTGCCATTCGAATGTTAGCGTGATAGTTATTGTTGTAGGCAAATTCTATGAGTGGTAAATGATCATCCCAACTACCTTTGAAGTCTAGAACGCAACATATCCTCAAGCGTCTGAATAGTCTGCTCTGCCTGCCCATCAGTCTGAGGGTGAAAGGCTGTACTAAGATTCACCTGAGTACCCAAACCTTTCTTAAATTTCTTCCAAAAATTAACAGTGAATTGTGCCCCCCGATCAAAAATGATGGAAACTGGGGTGCCATGCAACCTGACTATTTCTTTGATATACAACTGAGTATACTGCTCCGCTGTGTCGGTAAACGTAACCGGCAAAAAGTGTGTTGACTTCGTGAGCCGATCCACAATTATCCAAATTGATTCAAACTTGCATGAAGTGCGCGGTAATCCTACCACAAAATCCATATTAATCATTTCCCACTTCCACATTGGAATTTCTATGTTTTGTGCCAACCCACCAGGCCTTTGGTGTTCGGCCTTCACTTGTTGATAATTCAGACATCTTTCCATAACGTCCGCCACATTCCTCTTTATATCATTCCACGAATAGACTTCCTTAAGATCATGATACATTTTTGTAGAACCTGGATGCACGGAATACCTACAAGTGTGAGCTTCAGTCATAATTCTTCCCTGGAGACCATCCACATTTGGAACACAGAGTCGCCCTTGGTACCTTAGTGTACCATCATTCATGCTAAGAGAAAATACATAGTCTTATGTTTATGAATACCCTCTTTCAATTGTGCCAACAATGGATTGTTGTATTGCTTCTCTTTGACTCCCACAACAAGCTATGATTCAATCCTATTTTGCACAATTACCCCTCCTTTACTAGAGTCCGCAAGAAGAACTCCTAAACTAGCCAATCGGTGAACTTCCTTGGCCAATGGCCTTTGGTATGCCTCCAAGTATGCTAAGCTACCCATAGATTTCCGGGTAAGAACATCCACCACAACATTGGCTTCCTCAGATGATATAGAATATTGATATCGTAATCATTACGTAACTCATGACATCTTCTCTACCTTAGATTCAATTTCTTCTATTTGCAAATATATTGAAGGATCGTTTGGTCTGTGAATATGTCCACCTGGACCCCATACAATTAATGACTCTAATCCTTTAATGTATAAATCACAGCTGCAAGTCCTAAGTCCAGTGTTGGATTATTTTTCTCATGATTCTTGAGTTTCCTAGAGGTATAAATGATCATCTTGCCATAATTCATCATTAGTGGAACATCTATATCAGATTTCTCTTTCATGTGACCTCCTAGAAATTGAGTTCTACAAAACTTTCCTTGATACGGTTACGATCTTATTAGTACTTGCAACTTATTTTTCCAAATTTCTCAACAAAATATATTAATAGGCAATTTTCTTATGGGACCATCTGTTTCAAATGAATAACATCTACTAGCTTGCGCGCACACCCTGATAACATCAACCTGTATGGCATTGCCTCAATATGTGAAGTAACATCATGCTCAGGCATTTCTTATCCATCCTCTTTCCTCATTATAAGTCTTATAGGATTTTAAGAAACCACTATACTTCCTTGGTGAACATTCTCACGATTCCTCTTTACTGCTAAACACTTCCCAAAACACATATCGATACCCTTCATATATATTTAACCCCACCAGGGCCTTTTCTGAAACTTGAGATCCTCCTAAATTCTTCAACGATGACTTCTTATTTTCCTTATAAGTGTAGGACCTAGTCCACTTGATTCCATCCTCGATGAGTAACTCACCTTATTCCCCGTATTGTAGTTACCAATAGTATTTCCTGGTATTGCAGCCTAAGAGCTATCATGTTAAACATGTTTGGTTCGTAACAAGTGTTCATCCTCTCTTAATCTGTTTCAAACATTTCCCCTTTGGTCTAGACAATATGTTGATACTATATTTCCTTTGTGACTAGAGCATTCACTCCCATCCCATTTTGCCCTTAATTCATAGTTGACAACCTTATTGTGTCACACACATGTTTGCCTCCTATGAACTCGTAGTATCATTGTGTCTAGTTTGTTGAGTTTATCACACCACCAATTCATCACAAGTAGTCTCACTTTCCAATGTAATATGTAGACATGAACTCCCTCTATATCTTTTAGTTGATATTCGGCGTCACTCAAGTCGGCTACATTATAGTTGATCCTTTATATCTTCTAGTAACACTTGTGCTCTAGGCGAGTCCACCATTCTGATACGAACTATTTTGCGATAACCATGACCATCTCAATTTATAGATTTTCTTCCAATTTTGCTCGCCTCATTCTCCCTAGTTATTGAATAGCTATGCGCTTTTCCATACGTTACGTGGTCTTTTCCCTTAGTTGGGAATTCATCTTGCTCGCCTCTCGGCACTTGTTGGGTTATCCGTGGGAAAGTGTGTTCATCCGTGTATCACTTAAAACTTCCTTGCTTGTAAGATTCTTAAGAGACTCTCCATCAAGTACCGATGCACTCTTGGGTTATTATAATATCATATTTATCTTTCCCACTCATTTTGTCTTTCTTAAAGCCTTAGAGGTTTAGCTAAATCGCAAATCTGTGATTAACTCATTCTAAAAACTCGCAACCTTTCATATTTGACCTATATTACTTCCTTGGGTTCCATTGTTCCTGACCCCCCTAACAAGTATAAAATCCCTTTGTAAACATACTCTTAGTTTCTAGGATCGTTGACCCTGTCATTCACATTGCCATGTATGAAGAATTTACCTTCCTTAACCTTCCACCTTTTTGGGGTACTAGTGGTCTATCATTAGCATATCCTTTCAGAGAATCATGCTACCCATTATCTCTTTTCTAGACTATACCTGTCTTCAACAAAATATTCAAACATCATAGCTACATGGTCTTAGTCTTATTTCATTGTATTTAAGTGGCCTCTCTATGGCCCTTCCTCCCCTACTTGGGGTGAATGATTCACATTTTGACACAAGTCTTGAATTTAGCAACTTCAGGGACATATGTCTCATTTCTCTATCCCTCATATATATGTTCGACTATTAGGGAGATTTAAGTCACCATGGTATTAACCTCATACGTTCTCTACTCTTATTCAGCCACATAGGCTTGGGATCCAACTCTCTCATGTCAATATCCATTTTGGAGTGTAACACCACTTCGCACATTCCTAGGATTCTTATAACGTTCATAGTGCTAGGGTCTTCTCATTGTGGGTTCAATCAACTCTCCTTTCATAACTTCTTGTCTCTCGTGAGAGACCTACATATTTATCATTACTCTCCAGGCCATGCCTTTCATATATCACGTGCTTATGTAACATGTTTACATCTTAGAATCATATACATGATTCCCATACTATCCACATGTACTAGTTAAGCTTATGTCTCATTTATCATGTCACTGCCTCTTTCAAGGTGGGTAATCACTTCTAGCACTCTTCTCATATAAAGTATGCTCATGGTGCGATATACTTGTCTCATATGTCATACTATTCATTCAACATGATACATGTGACATCTGTTTAATATTCAAGCCTTTACCCTTTCGTCATGTCACATTACATCATTACTTGGAATAAACCAAAAGAGCATATAAACTTACCTTGAACCTCAACGCACGAGTTGGAGAAAGAACAGTTTCACAACCAGTTTCATCGCACGATTCAGAATATCAAAGAAGGATAATATTCCTAAATGCCCATATAGCATCCTAATTATAGATGTGGTCGACAACACACTGATAACAAGGACTCTACTAGTCACGGCTCCGAGACATCCTAGGACACTTTAAAACCTTAGGCTCTGATACCAAGTTTGTCACGCCCCAAACCCGAGGAGCGCGACCGGCGCTCAACCGAGTGAACTCGACCGAGCAAGCCTGTTAGGTTTCATTCTACCTAAACTCATCCAAGAATAGAGATAATACATATTATCATTAATTAGATGAAAATGTGTTCATGTCTACAATACCAATTCAATTCCAATAGTTTCATCATTTTGAAAGTCTCAAATGGACTAGTAATACAACCACAACGTAATATAGTTTGTCTTTCCCCAGCACCAATACACAACCCACACTATGTCTACGGAGTCTCTATAGATAAAGAAGAGTACAATGATAATGCCGGAAACAAGGCCTCGGCTATACCTCAAACAGAATACACAAGTACAAAAGATTCATGACCCGGGAATGAAGTAGGGCTCACCAAGTCAGTTGGGAAAAAGGTGCACTGCTATCACTGATCAATATCTCCTGCTGTGAAACCACCTGCATCCATTGAAAGATGCAGTATCCCCGACAAAAGGGACGTTAGTACCGTCAAATAGTAATAGTATGTATAACTAAACACCCTCTCAATAGAATGACAATTAATACAAACAAGATTATCATAATATCAATGAAAGCCTTAATCAACATCAAATCTCAATTTAGGATCAAGACAGTGTTCAAATTAATTTCCATATCTCACATTGGGAGATTTTTAGTGTCGATATACCATTGTTCGCAATACCAATGTTCACAATACCAATGCCACCATCCTTTTAGCACGGAGTCCGATGACGACCCGATCAGCTAGGCTATCTCATTAGAGAATCAACCACAATTACCATAAATACCAATACCACCGTAAATTTAGTACGGAGTCCGATCACGGCCCGATCGGCTAGGCAATCTCATTAGAGAATCAACCACAATTACTGTCAATATCAATACCACCGTAAATTTAGTACAGAGTCAGATCACGACCCGATCGGCTAGGCCATCTCATTAGAGACATCAACCACAATTACTATCATTACCAATTTCTAGCACAATCACCACCATGTGTACGGCATGGTGTCGGATCACGACCCGATCAGCTAGGCTGTCTTATTTGAGACATCAACCTTTTTATATCAATCATCGCATTTCATAATAATTTCACATCTTTTCATTTCATTGGCACTAGTGGACATAATTATAAGATCATTCTTGGCACGTTGGCCATATTCAGTATTTCATGCTCACCTTATCAATTTCAAACACCATTATCATCATCAACAACAAATACAATTCAAATCAAGGTGTGTAGTATACATGGGAGCAATTTAGAGTCTAAGGCACATAGAGATATTTCACAAAATTTGGCATAATAGCCTTCATTTAAACTTGACTTAAAGTCGAAACATTATTAATGCACAGCCCATATTTTGACACATCCTCAATTGGTAACATAACATGAATAAAGCATTTGGGATGCTTGTTGAACATATTTCTTTCAACCCAATCTTACTCGGAATAGCTAGTTTCATAATGAATCACTCGGGACTTACATAATTTACATGAATATCGTGGGATTCAATTCTAAGAGAAGAGTTTAGCCAACATACCTCAATTGAGCTTCCTTAAACTCTAAAACGTTCCGGAATTCTTAGCAACTTCAATATATTTTAGAAATATAACAAATTGAATCAAAATTAGGAAGATGATCATGGTTCTAGCTCATTTGAGTATTTTGTCAAACACTAGGTGTGCACAAGGTTTCAAGGTCTTTTTATGGAGGATTCCATTATCCCACAACTCAATCTTTACAATGCTTAGTTCAACAATCTTCCTATATCCCTTGATATCACATGTATGTAAAATAATCAACTCTCATGCCCAAAAATTATCTTGCTAATTACCCATTTTCAGATGATTTCAAAATTAGGGTTTAGGGTGTAGAATCTTACCTCTAGGATGAAGTCCTAGTCAGCTTGCCTTCTTAATCTTTCAAAACTTGAGAAAGAATTAAAGAATAATTTTTGAAGAACACTTTCTCACTCTAGGGCACTCTCTCTCACTCTAAAATGTCAGATTATATCTCAAAAATGGCCCAAAACGTGTATTTAACGAAGTAGGGTCAGGTTTTAAAAACCCAAAAATGAAGCTCCGGAATAGGTTCTGCGGTCGCATATGCGAACCGCATATCGGTCGCATATGCGGACCGCATATCGGTCGCATAATTGGTGTCCAAAATGACCAAAGTTCTGCCTGAGTCTGCGATCACTATGTGGTCCGCATAACTGTTCTGCGGTCACTATGCGGTCCGCATAACTATTCTGCGGTCGCATAGTGCACCGTAAACAATTATGCTATCGCATAGTCGACCGCATAATTGCTTCCAACTGACCCCATTAACTGCCTCACTCTGCGGCCATTATGCGGTCCGTTGAGTGATTCTACAGTCACATAATGGACCGCAGAAATGTACTTTTCCGCCAAAAATTTTCCTTTACTTTCCGGTGCATTGTTCAACCTAAAAGATCCGAGCCGCGGCGAGCAACCACGAAGAATTTCTATAATACTCAACACGTAAAACCAATTCGGCATCACGAAACATTACTTTCTTTTGCAAACTTTTACGGGACTTTACACTTAAGTACTTTGAAATCTTCCTGGGTGTTACATGTGGGGTTCATTAAGTGTTATGATTTTGTTTAACGAAAATTATTTAAAATGAGAAAATGGAAAGTTTCGATTGGCACGATGTGCATATTACTTGTGATTCAGAACTGAGGACGAGATCCTCGCATTTTAATACAAATTGATATGTTTAAACCGGGCTACGAGCTGCGGTGGAAGTTATATAAGGATGAGATACTTGTGAGGAAAATTCTTATGTTTAAGTTCTCCCTTGTGAAATTAAATTTGTACTGTAGTACTAATAGGGAGTCATGCCTGTTAGGCTTATTTAAAAATTGTTATATGAAATTCTCTATGCATACTTGCCAAATTCGTGTTGTAATTATTTAGTTTTAACCTACAAGGTAGGTGCCCGCCCAGGTGGTGTTAAATGTGACTCGTTAATTCGGATAAATAATTATGAGGTCTTCATGCCTTGCATCTCGCTATCAGTATTGTGAAGGTTTGAAACGAGATTTTTGTTAACATGAAGTTAATTGACGATTCTGTAATTGATTATGAACAACTATTAAGACCAGATTGACCAAGAAGGGTGCTCCGTTCAGGTGGACCAAAGAGTGTGAGGAAAGCTTTCAAAAGCTCAAGACAACTTTGACTACAGTCCTAGTATTGGTATTACTTACTTGTTCAGGGTCTTACACGGTATATTGTGATGCACCTCGTATTGGAATGGGTGCGGTATTGATGCAGGATGGTAGGGTGATTGCATATGCGTCGCGGCAATTGAAAGTTCACGAGAAGAATTACCATGTTCATGACTTAGAATTGGTAGTCATTGTTCATGCGCTGAAGATTTGGAGGCATTACCTTTACGATGTCTCATGTGAGGTATTCACTGATCATTGTACTCTACAATATCTGTTCAAACAAAAAGATCTCAATTTGAGGCAGAGAAGATGGATGGAGATGTTGAAGGACTATGATATCACCATTTTGTATCACCCCGAAAAGACCAATGTGGTGGCCGATGCTTTAAGTAGAAAGGTTGTGAGTATGGGCAGCCTTGCGTATATTCTGGTTGTTGAGAGGCCGTTAGCTGTGGATGTTCAGAATTTGGCCAATCAATTCGTGAGGTTAGATGTTTCAAAACCCAGTCGGGGTCTAGCTTGCACAGTCACTCGGTCTTCTTTATATGAGCGTATCAGAGAGTGACAATATGATAATCCTCATTTGCTTGTCTTTGAGGACACAGTGCGGCACGGTGACGCCAAATAGGTTGTTGTGGGGGAAGATGGAGTTCTGTGGATGCATGGTCGTATTTGTGTGCCTAATGTGGATGAGCTTCGTGAATTAATTCTTGAAGAGGCACACAGTTCTAGGTATTCTATTCATCCAGGTGCCGCCAAAATATATCAAGATTTTCGGCAACATTATTGGTGGAGGAGAATGAAAAAGGATATAGTCGCATATGTAGCTCGGTGTCAAAATTGTCAACAAGTCAAGTACGAGCATCAGAGACCTGGTGGTTTGCTTCAGAAGTTAGAAATTCCTGAGTGGAAGTGGGAGCGTATCACTATGGATTTCATTGTTGGGCTCTCACGGACTCAAAGGAAGTTCGATGCAGTTTGGGTGATTGTGGATAGATTGACCAAGTCAGCTCATTTCATTCCTGGAGTTACTACTTACTCTTCGGAGCAGCTGGCTCAGGTTTATATTTATATTCGTGAGATTGTTAAGCTTCAT